>NW_022589745.1:13009660-13255996 GCF_004348235.1 Phoca vitulina | reverse complement strand
AGTGCAATTGCTGGATCATATGGTAGCTCTATTTTCAACTTTTTGAGGAACCTCCATACTGTTTTCCAGAGTGGCTGCACCAGCTTGCATTCCCACCAACAGTGTTCTCTCTCTCTCTTTTTTTTTTCTTTTGTTAATAGACCGCAGCAGAAGTTGGAATAATTGAGAGTATTCAGCTAAAAAACTTCATGTGTCATTCGATGCTTGGACCCTTTAAATTTGGTTCTAATGTCAACTTTGTTGTTGGCAACAATGGAAGTAAGTGCTTTTGTCCTCCTTATTTGACTTTGAGCAGTACTTTACAGTTAGAATGCATTAACTTTTTAAAATAGGTGTCTGAATGCTGATAAATGTAAGTTTTAGATCTATAACTTGCAGTCATGAATATTTTCAGTATTTGCTGCCAGTCTACATTTTAAGAAAATAATGAGTTAACTCTAGGTTCGTTATTTATGTAGTAAGAATAAACATTTCCTGCTTATTTTTTTTTAATCCATTTACTTTGAAATTCATACCATAGAAGAGTGGACAAGCTACCCTCATTTGTGATTGAGGCAGCCTTGCATCTTACATCTATTAAATGTTGTAATAGAGCATAAACAGAGTGCCATGGAATCCAAACATGAAAGAAACTACTTCTCACCGTGGCCAACGAAGCTTAAAGAGGAGGTGTTATTTGAGGTGGTACTTGAATGAATAGGACAGATTCTGTAGGTCTTACTGGGGAAGAAGAGGCTGAGATGTTTCATGCAAAGATTGCGCATCAGCACAGGTTTGAAGGAGTAGAAATAGATGTGCATGGACAGTGGTGAACAACCTTAGATGGCTTTATCATATCCTACATGATAGGGAAGGGTAGTAACTGACACTTGAGAGTGCTGTTGTAGGTGATATTGGTGAGAACCTTGAATGCCATGATAAAGATTTTGGTGTTTTATTCAAAAGTCAGTGGAGAACCAATTAAAGTTTATGAGGAAGGGATGACACGGTCAAGATTTGTGAAACAAACTGGCCTCCTCGTGGAGAATGGATTAGAAGGGGAGAGACACAGGGGTTAGAAAGACCTGTTAGGCAGCTTTTGTGATGGACCAGCCAGGCCTGAGCTGTTGACAGTTTGATTGAGCCAGTACACGGAAAGGAGGCTTGTCAGGGTCTACAGCTGGTGGTAGTGCTCAGAAAGGACTGTAGGTGAGTGCAGCTCCACATTCTGTTCAGTGTTTAGTTGTCGTTCTTTGTTTCCCCTGCTCTGTGTTCAGTCAAGAGGAAAATGTTTTCAGAAGGAGAGAATGGACAGAGGGATCATTGCTACTGGGAGGCCCCGCAGAACAAGAAATAAGGAAAGACTGGTGGGTTCTGCAATTAGGTCTTGTCTTTTTTTTGTTTTTAATTTTGAAGCAGTGATTTTATTAATAAAACTGAGAGAAGAAGAAATAATGTAAATAGTGGAGGCAATAAATTTGGAAATAAACAGAGATTTAGAGACTCAAAAGGCATTCCAGGAACTAAATCAGGTTAACCAGTGCTATATTTGGGTTAATTTAGGGTATATCGTGGAAAATGATAGGCTGGTAAGAGTTGATTGAATTGGTTGATTGTGGAGTTCAGAAAATGATTACATATTCTGGGTAATTGTTTAGATTTTAAAATTTCAGCTTGTGATATTTTATATCTGTTAGCATAAAAAGAAGTGTACTTTTCAGAAAGCTAGCAAATGAATAATATTCAAATTAGGAATAATAATTGTCAAAATATTACATAGAAACATTCATCTGTATGACTGATGATTTTTTCATATTTAAGTTCATTCATTCATTTGTTAAATACCAGAGTGCCTGTATGGGCCGCTATTGGAGATACAACATTGAATAAAACAAACAACATCCCTGTCCCAATGGAGCTTGCTTGTATTCAAGGGTTGTTAAAAATAGTTTATTACTTCTGTGAATTTATGGAAAAAAGTAAATTATGTCTAAATTAGAATGTAATAAAACTTAGATGAATCAAGTATACATGTGTAATTAGAAAAGATAGACTCGTTTTTAATATATTGGCTGATGGACCAAGATGAAACAATGAGAGTTGTAGGTTGGAAAGCTGTCAACCATTTTTTTCCATTTCCTTATCAGTGACAAAAATTTGATTCCTGAAATGTACTAATTTTTTTCTAATAGCAGAGCTAAATATCTCGTGATAGGTACAACTCTTTTAAGTTCGCTGAAAGAAAATGGTAATTGAAGTGTAACACTTCATTTCAGGGTTAGAACTAATTTACATTTTCATTCAGAAATCTTTTTACATCAAATGGTGGGAGTCAGCCTTTCGTTTCTGTCTCTTTAATGAATGTGATTTCTTCAACACCTGTCTCTAGGTGGGAAGAGCGCCGTACTCACAGCTCTCATCGTTGGCCTTGGAGGAAAAGCTGTCGCTACTAATAGAGGCTCTTCTTTAAAAGGTTTTGTGAAGGATGGACAGAAGTAAGTGTAAGAAGCAGCTGCTGTAGATTCCCAGTTCATATATATATATGATAGGAAATGAATTGGCTTCCCAGAACTAGAGCAGAACAGTCCTCTTTTTCCATCCCTTTCTCTTGCTCCCTGTTTCCAGCATGGCCAGTGTTGCCTGTTATTCTCTTCAGACAGAAAGCTTATGTAAAGTACTACCATGTGCCTGCCCACTTACACTCTTGTTTCTGTTACCTTTTTGGAGGAAAGAACTAGCAGTGATAAATCTATATATTTCTGCTTAAGGGAGTATTTATAAACAATTCACTTTTCCTGGCTCTTGACCCAAACTTCACCAAGTCCACGTTGGTATGATACAGGCGAAAGCAGTCAGTGACCACCTAAGGGTCCCTACACAAAATTTCTGCCTCCAGTCCCTAAGAATTCCAAAAAAGTGTTCTGCTGTCTTTAATTTTATGTCCTTTACTCAGGTGGTTTGCCAGTGAGTTTGATTTGAGGACCGCAACCACACATCTGTTTGTGGTCCATCTTGACTCTTGGAGAATGGTCATATAACTACTCTCATTGGCTCTATGCTTATATTTCTTTCTTTCTTTTTTTAAGATTTTATTTATTTATTTATTTATTTCAAAGAGAGAGCACAAGGGTGGGGGAGCAGAGGAATAAAGTAACTCCATACTGAGAGTGGAGCCCAATGCGGGGCTCGATCCCACAACCCTGAGATTATGACCTGAGCTGATGCTTAACTGACTGAGCTACCCAGGCACCCCACTTGTATTTCTTTTTGATATAACTTGCCTTTGTGTAACTTTATATTAATTGCCTAGTTTGCATTATCATAGACTTAGGTCCTTTTGCCCATTAGGAGTACTCTTCAGGCTGATCTCCTTATTCTTCTTCATACAGCTTCAGGTAATTCTGAAGGGATCCTTGTGTCTTCTAAAAACCAGAAGTGCCAAACTCTGTTATACTAGCTGTCAGAGTGAGGCTACTCCCATTGCTCATTTCTCTTTTGCATGCCCTGTGTCCAAAACCTCTGGAACTTTGATAATTAACAGTGATCTTTTTTCGTATGATAGACTTTCCTTCTGCTCAGTGTCATATCCATTTGACTTCTTCAATTTTATTACTAAAAAATAGAACGAGGATGGAATGTGAACCAGGATTGCAGTTTTATTGTGTATCTCTCAGAAAACTATAAGGAATCTTAACCCTAAGCCAGGGTTCCAAGTGGCCTCAGGAGAAGGGGTGAAGATACACAGAAAATAATTTCTCCATGCTGTATGGCCTTGGAAAAGAACTATTTGGTAACAATTCTCCAGTGTATTTTCTGTCTCTCCTTATCTTATTTGGGTCTCAGCCCAGCAAGGTCTTTTCCCCTCCGTAGTCCCCAACCAAATGATACCTGAAGTCAAAAATTAGTTATTTCAACATTTTTAATGGCCCCCGCTCTGTTTCAATTCATTATACTTAACTATACATGTCTTAGTTGTCCAAACAACCACCTGGTCTACCTAGCCAGATAACACATTGATTTTTCAAATAGGAGCTTCAGGAAAAAAAAATTTTTTTTTCTCTGTACCAGTGTTTTATGTCTCAATTAAATATTTTTTGTTTTTTTGCCATTTGGGAAATATCTAGACCAAAGCAGAAACTTCTTTCTGAGACTTGTCCTCAAAATATCATTTTAAAAAAGAAAAAAAAAGGCCAGTTCACACAAATCACCAACTTTCAAGGATACAGCTGCCTATAGATAGGAATATTAATATATATATATATATATTTTTTTTTTTTTTTTTTTTTAAGATTTTATTTATTTGACAGAGAGAGAGATAGCGAGAGCAGGAACACAAGCAGGGGGAGTGGGAGAGGGAGAAGCAGGCTTCCCGCCGAGCAGGGAGCCCGATGTGGGACTCGATCCCGGGACCCCAGGATCATGACCTGAGCCAAAGGCAGACGCTTAACGACTGAGCCACCCGAGCGCCCATATTAATATATTTTAAACAGTTAATAACAATTAAAAGCTTTTCCTGAGCTCAGTTTCATTTTTACTGACCTTGTCTGAAAAAGTAGCTTAAAAACAGCTTTATCAAACCCATTACTATTCCTCATTCCCTTTCTCATTTAAAAAGTTGGGTATCTATGAATTTCATGGGGCACCTGGGTGGCTCGGTTGAGGGTCTGACTCTTGATTTCGGCTCAGGTCATGATCTCAGGGTTGTGGGATCCAGCCCTATGACGGGCTCCACGCTCAGTGGGGATTCCACTTCTCTCTCTGTCCCCCTGCCCCTTCCCACACCCCATTCATGAGCGAGCGCACGCTCTCTCTCTCTCTCAGATAAATAAGTCATTTAAAAATAAAGGAATAAAATATTCAGTATCTGTGAATTTCTTCTTATTTTATAGTCTCTGGTTCTGTCATCACTTTTTTACAGAATGAGCTCGTGGAGCTTTTCAGTTCTAGTTTTAGTCGATTCTGTATCTAAAATCGTGGCTGTCCCACTTTGCCTGAAGAAGGTCTCTTGGTCAGGCTCAGGTTCGAGAGAGTCCTCAAGACTCTCTCCTTCCCCCCACGCCAAACATTACACTCCTCACTGATGGCCCATGGGCTCTCGGCTGCTTTTGTTGGGGGTTTCAACTCTCCATAGCAATGCTTGCCTAGTGAGGTTCAGAGAATCCAAAGAACTGTGCCCTGAGACACTTTACGTGGGGGTCAGCCCTCTGTCAGCCACCAACCCTTTACAGTGGTGCAGGGGCCTAATACAGCTCCTCCCATGGAAACCTCTCTCAGTGATCCACGGTCTCATGCCCCTTGCTATTCAGGTTCTTCTTGAACGTGTTTAGTTCACTCTTCCCTCCCTCGGCCTTCCTAATACTAGCCCTGGTGGCATTGGGATCTTTGCACCAGTACCATTTTTGACATCAGCTGTGGCATTGGAAGTGGGTTATGGAGGGACAAAAACTAATACTCCTACTGTACGTTTCTGATTTATTTAGTCAAGGCTACAGAACTTCTGCAGTTGAGCTAGGTACTCATCTGAAACAGAGCAGATGCATTATATTTTTACATGGCTTTTTCCTTGTTCCTTGTTCCCATTGTTCCCGTTATCTGTTCCCAGATACCTCTGTGCAGATAGATTTTTCCAGAGTTGAGAAAGAAGCCACATTCTTTCTGTGGCACTGCTTGTTTGTGTTGTCTTTCTGAAAGAACTCTCATCTGTAGTCTCTTCAGTTAAGGGTCTCCAGTGTTTATAGACGTTGGGCTCCATGGCTCTTGACCCATATTCAGGATCAGCTCCATCAGGATGGTGAAGAGACAGCAGTTAGTGCCCAGCAAAGTTGTCCATGTCTCCTTGTACAGGTGTTTTGAGCAGTTATTATGGAGCTTTCTCCTAAGCCTTAGTTTTTTTTAAAAACTTGCCTTTCTTTATTCAGATCCTATCACAACAGGATACCAGCGCCTCCCAAGTTCTCACAGTACTAAAGGTAGTTATTAAATACAAGGAGTAGCTAGGAATGAAAATAATAAAATAGATGTGTGCTAATCAAGAGAAATGTTTAATAAATTCAGAGAGGAAATATAGTCATTTTATTTTTTTGATTTTTTTATTTAAATTCAATTTAATTAGCATTTAGTTGCAGAGGTAGAATTTAGAGATTCATCAGTTGTGTATAACACCCGGTGCTCATTCCATCAAGTGCCCTCCTTAATGTCCCATCACCCAGTTACCCCATCCCCCCCATTCACCTCCCCTCCAGCAACCCTTCATTTGTTTCTATCGTTAAGAGTCTCTTATGTTTCTTCCTCTCTGTTTCCATCTTATTTTATTTTTCCTTCCCTTCCCCTATGTTCATCTGTTTTGTTTCTTAATTTCCACATATGAGTGAAATTATATGATGTTTGTCTTTCTCTGACTGACTTATTTCACTTAGCCTAACACCTTCTGGTTCTATCCATGTCATTGCAAATGGCAAGATTTCATTCTTTTTGATGGCTGAGTAATAATCCAATGAATATATACACCACATCTTCTTTATCCATTCATCTATTGATGAACATCTGGGCTCTTTCCATATTTTGGCTACTATGGACATTGCTGCTATAAACATTGGGGTACAAGTGCCCCTTCAAATCACTGTGTTTGTATTCTTTGGATAAATACCCAGTAGTGCAATTGCTGGGTCGTAGGGTAGCTCTATTTTTCACTCTTTGAGGAACCTCCATACTGTTTTCCAGAGTGGCTGCACCAGCTCGTATTCCCACCAACAGTGTAAGACAGTCCCCTCTTTCTCCGCATCCTTGCCAACATCTGTCTCCTGAGTTGTTAATTTTAGCCATTCTGACTGGTGTGAGGTGGTATCTCATTGTGGTTTTGATTCGTATTTCCCTGATGTCATGTGGTATTGAGCATGTTTTCATGTGGTGTTGGCCATTTGTGTGTCTTCTTTGGAGAAATGTCTGTTCATGTCTTCTGCCCATTTCTTGACTGGATTTTTTGTTCTTTGGGTGTTGAGTTTGATAAGTTCTTTGTAGATTTTGGATACTAGCCCTTTATCTGATAAGACATTTGCAAATATCTTCTCCCATTCTGTAAGTTGCCTTTTATTTTTTTTTTTTTATTTTTAAAGGCATCTGGTCTTTTTTTTTTAAGATTTTATTTATTTATTTGACAGAGAGAGCACAAGCAGGGGGAGCAGCAGACAGGGGGAGGGGGAGAAGCAGGCTCCCAATGGAGCAGGGAGCCTGATGCGGGGCTCAATCCCAGGACCCTGGGATCATGACCTGAGCCGAAGGCAGACGCTCAACCGACTGAGCCACCCAGGCGCCCCTACAGGTTGCCTTTTGGTTTTGTCGACTGTTTCCTTTGCTGTGCAAAAGCTTTTTATCTTGATGAAGTCCTAGTGGTTCTTTTTTGCTTTTGTTTCTCTGTAGTCACTTTATTTTTTAAATGTTTTTATGAGGTGCATTCACTTAATACTAGGTAATCATACTAGTTAGTGAAATAAAATATTTTTTGCTCCGTATAGTAGGCCAGCTGCCCTTCCCCTATTAATACTTTAGTTAATGGTTTTCAGCCTTGACTATTCATTAGAATCAACTCGGGAGCTTTTAAAAATCCTATTGATTACAATTTTTCAGGAACATATCTGCCCTAATTGTGTATTTCTGATTTAAACACACACACCCCAGCTTAGGGTAGTTTAGAAAAGGAGATTTATTGTAAAGATTCAGAGATATATATCTTAGAACCTGGAGGGAAGAAGTACAATTGGTTTTCATGAGTGACCGGAACTGAGAGACCTCAGAACCAAGTACTGTCTTTCTCTGGGCCTTTCTTTTTTGTGTCCCTGCCTTTCTCTCTGTGTCTGTGTCTCTAGGCCTCTGTCTGCCACTCCTTCTTTTAGGTCCATGCTGCAACCGTTCTGCTGTACCAGCCTCCCTCACCCCTCACGTAATGGGCTGTGCTGTGTTGTGCTCCCTTCCCTTCATCTCCTTATGACAAGTCTGTGGGCTTGTGAATGTGTTTCTCTCTCTCTCTCTCTCTCTCGTCTCTGGAGTATATGTTTTCTTCCTTATAACTTAGCCAAGTCTTTGTTACTCTGTCTTCGTGTATGCAGTCATTGACCTCTTACCACTTTAGTCTGTGGGGCGGTGTGTATAAGGAAGTGCTCTTGTGTTCTCTGTGTCTCTTATTCACTGGCAGTGTCTGTGGGTGTGTGTCTTTCTGTCTGTCTTGGTGGCTTCCCAGGAGCTTCTCCATGGATGCTCTCTGGAGCCTCTCATCAGGGGGTGATGTCCCAAACTGGTTTCTCTGGTCCTCGGAGGCCTCAAGGAATCACCAGCTCTTGACTTGGTTGTGCCTTCATTGGGGTTTCATTGGGGTTTGTTGATAAAATTTTTCACTGTGAAGTAATCTAGATTTATGGAGGTGTTGCAAAGATGGTACAGTTTCCTTTAGACCCTTCATCTGATTTTCCTTAATGTTGACATCTTAAGTAACGAAGGTACTTTTATCAAAGCTGTGCAGTTCACACTGGTACGGGTATTACTGAGGAAACTACAGACCTTATTTGGATTTGGCCACTTCTTCTTAATTTGAATCTTTGAAGAAGAGAAATCTGTTTCAGTTAGTGTCAGATTTCCGTATTTAGCTCAGTCCCTTGGGATAGGGTGGGGACTGCTGGTTGCTAAGCCCTGTCTTTCTGCTTGAGCACTCGCAGGGGAGAGGGTGAGGCCCCAGGAACAGATGAAACCCTTCAGCGTGCCTACTGTCATATCAGCTTACAGTAAAGTTTATCTGGAGTATGTTTTTCTGCAATTCCTACAAATGGGAGCAATTTGGGAATATGATTACAAATTCATGAAAACAAGTACTATTAAAGATTTCATTTAATTACCAGTTAAAGTAGTTTCACATTAAAGGACTTCAGCATTTTGGCATATGAGCCAGGAAAAAAAAAAATTGTCTGCTTTTATGTTTAAGGAAATTTTAATGTATTTAGTAATGTACTTCATTGACATTGTTTTTCTACTCAGTCTTATTTTAATAAAAGTTAAAGTAGAAAAATAAAGATTGATATTTTTTCCTAGAATATATTAAAATATGCATGGCTATAAATACTTTAAACTTCTTTAAAACTTTAAAAATAATTCTTCCATAATACCAATAAAACTTCAATAATTTTTGAGCTTTTGTTTATGTTTCTTGATATCAGATACTTTCATTTTTTTAATGCCAAGTATTTGAAAGATTAAAGTTGCTTCCTTTGATTCTGATCCTCTTAGAAAATGTTATTATTGGGCGCCTGGGTGGCTCAGTTGGTTGGGCGACTGCCTTCGGCTCAGGTCATGGTCCTGGAGTCCTGGGATCGAGTCCCACGTCGGGCTCCCTGCTCGGCGGGGAGTCTGCTTCTCCCTCTGACCCTCCCCGCTCTCATGCTCTCTCTCTCTCTCATTCTGTCTCTCACATAAATAAATAAAATCTTTAAAAAAAAAAAGAAAATGTTATTATTTCACCATAATTGTTACTTAATCATTCTTAAAGGTCTGCTGTCAGCATGATGCTTTGTTCCATAGTTTAGAGTAGTCAGGCAGTATAGTATTACACACTGCTCATGGAGAATGTATAACTTACCTACATGATTTGAAACAACCAAACTTAAATGGTTTTAGGGCGCCTGGGTGGCTCCGTCAGCTCATGTGGTCTCAGGGTCCTGGAATCGAGCCCCACGTCGGGCTCCCTGCTCAGCAGGGAGTCTGCTTGTCCCTCTCCCTCTCACTGCTCCTCCCCCCGCGCGTCTCCTTCAAATAAATAAATAAAATCTTCTTAAAAAGTGGCTTTTATGTGAATGTGGTATTTCTATTATAGATAGGATAGTCAGTGTTTTTATAACACTTACTCTCAGCTATATTTTTTTGTTAGGAGTGTTATATTCAGCATTATTCTGTAGTAGCCTGTCAGCCGTCCGTGGCTGGTGTGAAGCTGCTTTTCAAATGAAATAGGCAAATTACTTCGGAGGTTTTGTAAATTACGTAACCTAGTATCGAAATTGCACTGTACCTTCCCGTGACTTAGCCTAACCTTCTTGCTTTAGCTCAGCAGATATCTCAATAACATTAAGGAACAGAGGAGACGATGCCTATAGAGCAAATGTGTACGGCAACTCTATCGTCGTGCAGCAGCACATCAGCATGGACGGGAGCCGATCTTACAAACTGAAAAGTGAAACAGGTTTGTTACGAATGTCTTTTCATTTCACATGAAATGCTAGTAAATAGTCGGTCAAACAGCAAAGTGATTGCTCAGGTATTCACTGAAAGGGCATTTCTTCCTTGTCTCTTGAAACCTCTTTCTGGTCGTGTGTAGGATCGGCTGCACGTATGTACACACACGTGATTGTGTACGGACACATACACGCAGTTGTTTTACCCCAGGACATCGTATGGCAGGACCGTGATTGCCGGAGTCTGGGTCGCCCTGAAGCAGGCTGTGTGGCCTTGTTCTCGCCGGCGGGCCTGCTCCCACCCTTGTAGTCTTTATCACATGTGGAAGGGGGGGTTGGCCACAGGTGGAAAAGGACGTGAAGGAAGAGGAGGCGAAGACCTAGATGAGAAGGAAAAGCAAGCGTTTTGCTGCAGGGATGAGAAGAGCACTGTCCCTGCGTCCGCGCTGCTCCCTCCTCTGTGTGCCCGGCGCACGATGCCCGCAGCCTGCAGCCCCTCAGAGGTGTGCCAGTTCCTGGGCACGTAACAAGATAGTTAATATCTGTATTTGTAAATGAGCAAATGTACAAAATTTTACTTTTATAAATAAAATTGCTTATTTTTGTAAATAAAATTGCTTATTTTTTCTCCATTATTTCTGCCCTAGAAACAGTCTGGTCATTTTATGTGTTTCTCTTAACCAGGCACCGTGGTTTCTACTAGAAAAGAAGAGCTGATTGCGATTCTTGACCATTTTAACATACAGGTAATTGCTAACTTTTCGTCTCAGATTAATGTAACTGGTCACTTTCTCATGTGATTTCATTTGTAGTGTTGAAAGAATTAAAATAGGCTCGTGTGAGTAAATTGACCACAGGACAAATGTGTACAACTCTTGTTAGCAGAGTTGCTTAAAATTTCCTAATTCAGCAGGAATTTTCAATGCATAATATAACACCTGTAAAATCAAGAACATCTAGTTTATACTGGTATGGGATAAAATAGATGTTAATAAAGGCTATAAAGTTTCTTTGCTTTCTGCTATCTGGTCAGAATAGCATCATAGTTTCCTAAACTCAGATGCTAATTTTTTGTAGAGAGAAATTTATTCTAGAAAAATAAAGCATTTCTTTATGTATTTTGGAGTTATTGATCATACCTATAGGAGATAAGGCTCCAGTCCTTTCTGCTAAGATACTTTGAATAATTAGAAATAGAGCATATAGTCTTAGTAGTACTGGAATTGTCTTTGGAGGTCATCTAATTCACCTTTATTTTGTAGATGAGAATAGAACTAGAAAAAGTAAATTTACCCCTACAATTGTCTAGGCGTGGTTGCTGGTAGAGCCTGGGTGGGGAACCAGGCCTCCCTGTTTCATTCTAATATACCACCCTGCCTTACTTACTCCAGGATGAAGAGCACCAAGACTAGTCACCAAGGAGAAAGAACAATTACGAGTCTAGGTCTTTTTTCCAGTTTGGTTTAGAACAAAGTTGTCCAGAAAAACCTTCTGTGATGGTAGAAGTATTCTGTGTTATGCTGTTCAGTGTGTCAGTCTCTGGCGTATTGCTCTCGAGCGCCTGGGAGGAACGGCTAAGAAAGCACGTGTTTGATTTTATTTAATTAAGTGTAAAAAGCTGTGTGTGGGTAGTAGCTTATATATCAGGCAACAGAAGTTTAGAAAAATAGTTATTAAAATCTGGAGAAAAGCAGTTACATCAAATAAATTTGAGACTAGAATGCAAGACAATTTTTAAGCAGAATCAAGAAAACCAAAAGTGTATGGAATCAGGTGTTTGGGAGCATCTTGAAGGGCATCCGGCAGAGTTCTCACTGTCCATGTTTCCCGTGTGTGGACTCTCCACCAGCTGTCCCTTCAGCAACTGCTTAAGTGGATTGTGGTGGAGAAATCACTTCTGCCTGAGATTTTGGTTCCTTCTGTGAACAGCTCTCTCAGAAAGTTTTTATTATGGAAGAGTTGAATAAAGCCTGTTTCTCTAAGCTCCCACTTCCTTGGGGAATGTATAAACCTGTTTATTTCTTTTGAAATATTTGAAGCTTGTTATCATAACTCTTTTTAGTCCTCTTCTGGTATGATGCAGTAAACTAAAGTTTCAGGTTCGTTGATCAAAATACGGGAGGCCTAGAGCTGCACTTACCTGTACGGTAACCACTGGCCGCACGTGGGTATGAAGCACTTGAAGTGTGGGCGGTCCAGATTGGTACGTACTACAGTGTGAGATGCACTCTAGATTTTGAAGACTTAATGCAAGGGGATAATTGAATTTTTATAGGTTATATGTTAAAATGAGAATATCTTAGATTAGAAATATGTTACTAAGATTAATTTTATGGTTTTTTTAAAAGATTTTTTAAATTTATTTATTTATTTATTTATTTATTTATTTATTTATTAGAGAAAGAGCAGAGTGAGAGAGAGCACGAGCAGAGGGGAGAGGCAGACGGACAGGGAGAAGCAGACTCCCCTCTGAGCAGGGAGCCACATGGGGCTTGATCCCAGGACCCTGGGGTCAGGACCTGAGCCGAAAGCAGACGCTTAATGGACTGAGCCACCCAGGTGCCCCTCAACTCCAGAATTTTTTATCACCTCAAACTGCAAGATTCTTACATAATCCCTAGAGTAGGAACTAGGAACCCCATTTCAGAAACAAGCAGAAAGATGTTGACAAAATAATATAAATTTGGGTGAAGCTACTAATTCAAAGTTGGTGAAAATGTCTGTCATTAAAGCTAGTGCATTAGGTCATATTTTTAAGAAGTCAGATGGAATGTGAAATTAAGATGCAGGGCAAATATTATAAAAATATGTGGCAGTCAGTCTGGTGTACCTCTATAATGATAATAATAAAGTAACATGTAGAGGTTTCTTTATAACTCCATAAATGTTTTTGTTATCTGAGAAGAAAAAAACCCAAAATTTTACTTAAAAAGGAAGGTTTTAACCATTGTTATGCTAACAAAGTATAATAGATACTTTACGGATGGTAAAATGAAGGAGTTTAAAATTTTTTTCATTTAGGGGCACCTGGGTGGCTCAGCGGTTAAGCATCTGCCTTCAGTTCAGGTCATGATCTCAGGGTCCTGGGATCAAGCCCTGCGCGAGCTCCCTGCTCAGCGGGGAGTCTGCCTCTCCCTCTCCCTTTGGCTTCCCCCCACCATGCTCTCTCTCCCTCAAATAAATAAAATTTTTTTTTCATTTATACTGGTCCTGCATATTTTATAACGGGATTATTTTCTAATACACAAATTACTTAAGTGCTAATACCAAAGATATAAATGAGTAATGATCTTGAATTTTTCTGAAACAAGTTATATATATATTTTAAATTTTTTCCCCTGTGCTTTGGTCAGTTACAGTACTGTTACCATAATTGTACTTTGTTAGTTATAGGTAGTTTAATTCAAGCAATGGCTTATTTAAAATGACTCCTCCTCGAAAGGTAGAAATGACTCCAGCATTTCTCTTTATTTTATAATCGTGAAGAAATAACAACAAATGGAAAATCTGAAGAACTGCTATAAGAGAAATAAACACTACTTGGCATCATAATTCTGATTAGAAATAACCAAGTTGGACTTTTTGTATTCAGTTGGAGAAACTAACTTGCCCAGGGCTACATAGGGAGGTGAGACACAAAAACCCAAGGCGGCCGAGGGCTTTACTCACTGTTGTCAGATTGTTAACAAGTAGCATAGGAGTGAAATTCTATAAAACAGGTAAAAGAAATGTGCCTGTGCCCTCATATAGTGGCAGAATAATTTTGACTATGGTATTTATTTTAGTATCATGAAATGATGAAACATTTTCTCTACATTAAAAATGTCTAATATTTTTTCTTGGTATATTTACCTTAATACTCTGAACTTAGCCTTCTTGATGACACTATAGGTGAATTGTATTCTGTATTTCAGTACATTTATTTTTAAGGCATTAAAATGAAATATTCAAAAATAACCTCTCTTGTTTGTTTCAGGTGGATAATCCAGTTTCTGTTTTAACACAAGAGATGAGCAAGCAGTTCTTGCAGTCTAAAAATGAGGGAGACAAATACAAAGTAAGGAGCACCAAAGGAAATACGAATTTATCAAAAAAGAATACATTTATAGATAAAGCATATACACCAAACATAACTCTTGCTCACGTAATAAATATTCAGTTAGGTTTTTTAAAGCCACCTGTGTTTAATATTGTAGGACTAGTTTAGGGGAGTTCTAAATATGATGGAGTATAATTTTCTTGGTAAATTCTTGCTTTCACTTTTTGGCTTTTAATTCTGAGAGAGAATGGATTATTCTAAAATTAATCTTTAAGGAAATTCAAGGGAATGATTGGCCATACATAATAACCTTTAAACTGTAAATTATTTAAAATTTAAAAAGCTAACAAAATATTTGACTACTACTTATGCTGTAACTTTTGAATGGGTTTCAATATTTCCTTTTCTAAAAATTCAAGATGCACCAAGATCAAGGATACAGATGTTTTCTCTTTATTCGTATTTGTTTAAAGAATGAATGAATGAATCAGTGAAAATGAGTTTTCAAGATGGAATTATTCTTACACCAAAATTGTTTTCTTACGTGGGCTTTTAAGAGCTATTGCAAACGAATGTGTAGATGTGAACAGAGTAGATAAAGTAAATTTGGGGTGTGAAAACTTGAGTATTTTGTTTGTTTGTTTTGGGTTTTTTTTTTTTATTAACATACAATGTATTGTTTGTTTCGGGGGTACAGGTCTGTGATTCATCAGTCTTACACAATTCACAGTGCTCACCATAGCACATACCCTCCCCAGTGTCCCATCACCCAGCCACCCCATCCCTCCCATCCTCCTCCCCTCCAGCAACCCTCAGTTTGTTTCCTGAGATGAAGAGTCTCTTATGGTTTGTCTCCCTCTCTGGTTTCATCTTGTTTCATTTGTCCTTCCCTTCCCCTATGATCCTCTGCCTTGTTTCTCAAATTCCACATCAGTGAGGTCATATAATTGTCTTTCTCTGATTGACTTATTTCGCTTAGCATAATACCCTCTAGTTCCATCCACATCGTTGCAAATGGCAAGATTTCTTTTTTTCGATGGCCGCCTAATATTCCATTGTGTATATATATACCACATCTTCTTCTTCTTTTTTTTAAGATTATTTATTTATTTATTTCACAGAGAGAGAGAGAGCAGGAACATAAGCAGGGGGAGTGGGAGAGGGAGAAGCAGGCTTCCTGCAGAGCAGGGAGCCCGATGTGGGGCTCGATCCCAGGATCCTGGGATCATGACCTGAGCCGAAGGCAGACGCTTAATGACTGAGCCACCCAGGCGCCCCTATACCACATCTTCTTTATCCATTCATCTGTTGTTGGACATCTAGGCTCTTTCCATAGTTTGGCTATTGTGGACATTGCTGCTATAAACATTGGGGTGTATGTGCCCCTTCGGATCACTACATTTGTATCTTCGGGGTAAATACCCAGTAGTGCAATTGCATTGGGTCGTAGGGTAGCTCTATTTTCAACTTTTTGAGGAACCTCCATACTGTTTTCCAGAGTGGCTGCACCAGCTTACATTCCTACCAACAGTGTAGGAGGGTTCCCCTTTCACTTGAGTGTGTTTTTAATATCTTTTTACATAATTAGTCAAAAATTTTTGGAGACCTAATTCTTTTCACAGTTCTGTGGAAATTTACAAACTCCTAATTGTGTTTTTCTTACTGGTACAGTTCTTTATGAAAGCAACCCAACTTGAACAGATGAAAGAAGATTATTCATATATTATGGAAACAAAAGAAAGAACAAAGGAGCAGATAAATCAAGGAGAAGAGGTTTGTAAACACGTAATGCAAATATTTTTGAGATCAAATTCCTTTAGTACTTAAAAATGGTACTGTAAAATTATATAGCTATGTGTAGATACGTATCTATATAAAACTAATAACACTTTCATAACACTCTATGAAATATAGGAAGTGTGGTTTTTATATTCAGGGTATTTATTAGCCTTTACTTTTTTGTTTTGGAATAATGGGTATGTACACGTTTTCCTCTGTTAGGCTAGAGACTAGAGGACAGAGCAGTATTTTACATGCTTATGCCTTGATATATGACTAGTTGGTTCTATAGTAAGGTATCACTAATTCCCACTGTAAGTAGCTTAAAAACTAATATTTCTTTTGATGGGAAAATAAGCACAAGCCTCAAGCTGATAATAAACGTAATATGCATTTGTAATTATATACGGTCGATAACTCTTTCATCACACTGGGAAGATGTTAACGTTCATTAAGCACTGATAGCTTGGTAGCAACTGTCACATCCATACTCACCACCTTGGTAGCTGTGCATATTTGTGTCAATTTGAAATTACTCAAGCCAATGAGACTTACTTAAATTTGGTTTTACATCTGCTATATTTTCTTCTTGTACTTTCTTCTTCAGATTCCTGAAGATCCAACCTTCTGTCTGATAATCAGAGACCTCAAAATCATAAGGCTTATGTTTCAGCTTTTCATCCCGTACATTAAGTCCCACCAATTTTTGTGTGATTCTGTATCTTGTTCTTTAGTTACTTAGTCAGTTTTATAGAATTAGTGGAGCTTCTAGCTAGTTCTTAGCTTGTTCTTTTGACACAGAATTGTACTAATGATTGACCCAGGTCAACTTCATTAGATGCTACACTGACCCTTTTACTTCAGGTTTTGAGGACTGCATATTTAAAGTTAGGTCTGTGGGTGTATGAAAACTCAAACAGCAAGGGTGGGTATATTTGTTTTTATTCCCCACATTATCCCTTCAAACTCAAGGTCCTGGTAGTGTACAAGGAGGCACTATAAACCACAGAATTAATACAGCACAGTTTCTTGGTGTATCAGTGTTATTAGGAAAAGGAAATATTTGCATGTTCAAAAAAACATAATAGCATATGTTACATTTATTATTTTAAAAATAATAAATCAGGATTTTGAAGAAATGTGTTTGCTTCAGACAGCTGGGGGTTAAACACCCACTTTCTCCATGATATACTTTATCAACTATTAAAGATATTTTGATTATGAAGTTAAAGAAGCACTTCCCTATATCGTGTAGCAGAATCCCTTATGTATAATATGCACATAATAAGAGCTTTTTCTAATTAATTAAATGTCCTATATTCTCAAAATAAGCTCTGGCTTTGAATATTTAAATCTGTAGGAAATAGTATGTGAAGGTTAGATAGAAACTGGAAGCTGTCCAGTCAACAAATACCAGTTCCAGCATGTGCCTCCTGGCATTGTGCTTTGTCCATGGCCGTATGACAGCAAATACATATCTGGGTTCTGGGGTCAGAGACCTAACTGTTCAGCAGGAAACAGATGGTAAATAACTGAGTATGGTGGGCCCCCCTAAAGGACTTGTGATTAGATATGTGCAAAAGCACTTAAGAGGTATCAGCACTGGGGGAAAGAGACCTGGGAGGAGTGTAGTTGTTAAGGATGATGTCTAGGTTGAGAACTGAATGATGAACAATGCCAAACAAGGGATGGGGAGAGTAAGAAAGGGTGCCATTCCTAGGGATAAGAATGGCAGCATCTTGGGCAAGAAAGCATATGGTGCTGTTAGAAAGCTGAAGGAATTCCAGGTTGGCCAGAGTGAAGAGCACAAAAGTGAGAAAAAAGAGGCCAGACTGTAGAGGACCTTGTAAACCTAAGAGCAGTAGAACACATGGAAGTGGATGATGTGACTAAATGAATATTTTTAATCGATTACTCTGCTGTGGAAGAGGGTGAATTGCTGTAAGGAAAGAATGTAGAGAGATAAATAAAGAGTTATCATTGTCCACTGAAATGATGATGACATAAGTTAGAGTAGTAGCAGTAGTAGTGAAAAGAAGAGTTTTGAAATGATTTGAGCAGATGTTAAGTGGGACAGGGAGGAGTGAAGTTGAGACAGAAGAGATAACACGGGTGACCAAATGACCTCCAGATCGATGACCTGAGCAGTAGACTAAGTTTCTTAAAATAGGGATCTTGGGAAGAGGAGCCAGTTTTTCTTTTCTTTCTTTTAAGAAAAATGATGAATTTCATTTTGAACACATTGGTTTTGAGGTGCTTATAAAACATCCAATTGGATATAAGAATGAGGAATGCAGAAGTCTGGCTTCAGTAAAAATTTGAGATTCATTAGTATGTTGTTGGTGTGTAAGCCGCAGGAATGACTTAGATTGCTGAGGAGGAATGGAAAGTGGGTCCAGGCCTGAGCCAAGAGAAATGCTCATGGAAGCCATAAAGGTCAAGGGAAGAGAATTTGAGAAGGCAGTAGTCACAACTCTGTGATGTTCTGAGTGGCAAGCACCACAAGGTTTGACAAATACTCCCTGTATTTAGTGACATAATCCGCATAGAGGCCTGTGGCAAGACAAGTTTCAGTAGCGGTGAAAACAGAAGCCAGATTTGTGGGGCTGAAAATGTGAGGAAATGGAAGAGAGATTACCTTCAGAAAACTTCGAGGGAGAGAGGAGGAAGAGGTCCCCAAGCATGGATAGTGGCTGTTGTGTTTGTAAATGGGAAAGATAAGTGAGTAAAGATTAAACATGATAATGGAAGGGAGTCAGTGAAGAGGGCCAAGTGGAAACAAAGGTGAAAAGATGGGGACGAAAAATGAACTAATTCAGACCTCCTGAGAAGGCAGAAGCTGGTGGTCGGACCCAAAATATATAGGTAGGAGATGGGAGCTGGACTTCAGTGTCATGAAGCCACCTCCTCCTGCTTTAGATTTGTAAATGAGGTTGTTGGAAGTTGGAGAGAGTTTCCTTTGACGGCCACTAAACTCCCTGAAGTAGGAGGCAGGGAGAATGAGTGAGGGATTAGGGTGGTGGGGGTGTATGAGGCTTTAAGAGAGTGATAATGGATTGAAATAATCCTGGAGAATTGGGAAAGTGACTGGTAGGGACGCATTAGATCCACAGTATGAGGCTCTAGTTGAAGATGGTAAGCATGAATGAAGGGGAGAGGCCATCTACCCAGGTGTGCAGAATCTAAAGTCTAAGAGCCACTTGAGAAGCTGTTCTAATGTCATTATATTTGATACTTGTTTGATGATTTTTATTATTATTTTAATTTAATTTTTTGAGAGAGAGAGTGCACACGTGTGTGTGTGCAAGCGAGTGGGGGAGGGACAGAGGGGAAGAGAGAGAATCTCAAGCAGGCTCCATACCCAGCGCGGAGCCCACAGGGGTGGGGGGGGAGGGGGTGCCTCAGTCTCATCACCCTGAGCTCATGACCTGAGCCAAAATCAAGAGTCGGAGGCTTAACTGACTGGGCCAGCCAGGTGCCCCTGATGATTTTATTTATTATTAAGGAGAACTTAGATTTAAAAAATTATAACTTGGGGCACCTGGCTTAGTCGGTTAGGTGTCCAACTCTTAATCTCATCTGGGTCTTGGTCTCAGGGTTCTGAGTTTGGGCCCTGCATTGGGCTCCACACTGGATGTGGAGTCTACTTAAAAAATAAAAATAAATAAGTAAATAAATAAATAATTATAACTTATTTGGCTTTTAGAAATAAATTTCTTCCGTGTCTTCCATTATCTTTGGAATGAGTACTGGGTATAGTTTGCCCAGAAGAACATACCAGTCTGTCTATCTGATACGGAGTTGAGAGAAATGGGAAACAGAGTTTTGTGATTTGTCTATACTTGTGAGGTCTTAAACCCTTTATTCCTTTGATCTTCATTTGAAGAATATTTGGCCTTTTTTATAATGCAGAAATTAAGAAAATAACTGCACCTAGTAAAAATATACCAAAGAACCAAAGATATTTTTATTTTCACCTTAAGTCATTTCCCTGCATATCTTTTTTAATACCTGTTAAGGAAGTACATTCAAAAGAAATACATTTGTAAAAACTCTTGTCTTTTCAGCGTTAGTAAGAAACATATCCTTTTTTCTTTTTTTCAAGCGACTTACTGAGCTAAAACGCCAGTGTTTGGAGAAAGAAGAACGTTTTCAAAGTATTGCTGGTTTAAGTACAATGAAGACTAATTTAGAATACTTGAAACATGAAATGGCTTGGGCAGTGGTAATTTTTACTTTATTACTTATTCACTTATGCTTTTAATATGTAGAAAATATTGGTTTCAGTTACTCTTATACATGATTTACACTAATTTCTTTTTAGGTCAATGAAATTGAAAAACAATTGAATGCTATCAGAGATAATATCAAAATCGGGGAAGATCGTGCTGCTAGACTTGACAGGAAGATGGAAGAACAGCAGGTAATTATTTTTTTAATACAGATTTAGTAGGTTAAAGCATATGAGATTACTGACATTAGACTATTTTAAAAGACCTACAAAAGTAGCAGTTTCAACCTATATATTTATCTATGTTTGAATGTATTACTCAAATGAAACTGACATAAACTTTTGTTCAAGTACTATTATAGCAACCCTTTTTTATTTTATTTTTTTTTAAGATTTTATTTATTTATCTGGTGGGGGGTGGTAGAGCACAAGCAGGGATAGGGGCAGAAGGAGAGGGAGCGAGAATCTCAAGCAGACTTCACACTCACCATTGAGCCTGATGCAGGGCTTGATCTCACGACCCCAAGATCGTGACCTGAGTCAAATTCAAGAGTCAGATGCCCAACCAACTGAGCCACCCAGGCTCCCCGGCAACTCTTTTTTAAAAAGAGTATTGTTTGGACATGATCAACCAGTTGAGCCCAGTAATGTAGCACTCTAAACTCATGCATGTGGACAGTGGTACTTCCTTATTAACTAGAGATGCTACAACATGAAGCTTTTGCTGTTGTGTTCATTAGGAGTGTCAGCATAAAAAGCCTTGAGGTGCTAGAATAATAGTCATTTAGAAAGCTAAGTATCGTGAACTATATAACACTTCAGAACTGAGCAGAATGCCCAGAGATTGCTATCAGAATTTCCAGGGAACTGAAGTTTTAGAGCCCAGAACCATCAGAGGATTTCATGTAGGTGGAACACATGTAGGACAAGTTGTTAGGTCTGTTAAAGTTAATTTCAACCTGAGATCTAAGAGCCACATGGAAACTATGCTATTTATGTAAGATTCAAGAGTCTTCCACTTGGATCTAGAGGTAGAAGTTGGTTGAATGGTAAGTAAAAGCAGTAATTTTCTGTTAGGGCTGTCCACATGGACCTTTTTACCATATAGCCAATCCACTCTTTATACTCGCATTTTTGTTCTTTGTTTAGTAGCTTTACTGAAATATAATTCATATACCATATAATTCACCAGTTTAAAATTTGCACTTGAGTGGTCTTTTAGTATTTCACAAGGGTATGTAGCCCGCAATGCAGAATTCCTTGCATTTTGTCATGCCAGAAGTAGAACTCCTAGCCCTTTCATTTTTGTAGAAGCCCCACCTACTCCGTGTGGATGGCTTACCTCTTAGTATTTTGTTCTACCAAGCTTAGTTTATAGTATAGGATGTAATCTTCCCCACCTTGCTTTTTCAAGGTAAGTAGATATGTTTTCTTCCCTTTAAGTGTTATGTTATTATTAATCCATCAAAAGTAAGAAATAAATATATAAAAATAACAGAAACAGACTGAATTTCTTACTCCCTCTTCAGGTAGCAAATGGAAGTTCAACCCCACCCACCTTTTCTCACCTAAGATTTTCATTTCTGTGAGAATATGCTGGAATTTTTTTTTTTCCCCACCAGATTCTCCTCATCCTCATTTCCTAGCTTGTCATAGTGGAAGACCTTAAGTTATTTTTCTCTTTAGATAATCTCCAATCTAAAAATGGAATCCAGGGGTGCCTGGCCGGCTCAGTTCGTAGAGCATATGACTTTTGATCTTGGGGTTGTAAGTTTGAGCCCCGCACTGGGTATAGAGATTACTTCAAAATAAAATATTTTTTTTTAAAAAATGAAAAGTAAAAGAAATAATAAAAATGGAATCCAGTCTGAGTAATATAATGTTCACCTTTTTTTCAAGTGGGAAAAGGAGGCTCTTCAGGCAGGGTGATACTTTAGTTCTGCAGGCCTTTGCCCCCACTTAAGCATTTGGGCACTCTCTGTAGTAAATGGTAAATTTCTGGAGGGTAAGAACTATCTTATTTTATATTTGTATCCTTCCCATGTCTTACATAAAACCTTTCATGCTGTATTATGCATGGTGATTGATTATAGAATGACCGTTAAGTGGAAGGGATGTGAAGAAATTGTGTCAGCTCCACTATCTGGCTCTTTCTGGAAAAAGTTTGCTGATCCCTGATCCAAATAGTTCTCATATTTGTCTCTTCTAATCCATTCCTATTGTCTCAGTGCCCCATTTTGGTTTCTAATTCATTTTGCTCTGGAATGTTAACTCTTCACTGAAATTGTTTGCTTTAATTTTCCCTCCACCCTGCTTGTGCTTCCAAAGTGACTTGATGTACAGATTCGGTCATGTCTTGTCTCCCTGTTGTCTGGAGGGTTAAGTTGTAAGCTGATCTTAGGGAATTCTGGGCCCTTCCATGCTTCCAGCTCAGCTCCCACCACCACCCTCTCAGTTTAAGCTCCAGATATTTTCATTTCCAAAAGTAGTATTAGTGCCTTTCTGCATGCTTTCTCATCTGCCTCTAACACCTTTACCCAGCTTTTCTCCTGGTACATTTGCATTAATCTTTCAAGTCTCAGCTCAAATGCTACTTTTGCTTTGAAGAAGGCATTCTTGACTTTTTCTGGCAGACCTCTAGATTTGTTCTCTATGCTTCCACAATTACAAATAGACATAACCAACTTAAGCATTATGGTATCCAAACTATGATCAAGTTAAGCAATCTGTTCTTCTGCTAAATTGTGTCTATCTCCCTTTAATTGTGTTACCTGCAGACCATTGTTACTCTCTTTGTATCCCCAGAAGATAGGACATTTGTTGGATAACTAAATGTGGAATTAAAAATTGTATTTTAAAATAGTGTTTTATGTAATTATGTTTGCTTACCCGAGGTCTTGAGATTATTTAGAGTGAAACTGAATTTGTTATTTGCTGTATATAATTTAAAATTTTTTTCTGTTTGTTAAAGAAAGGTAAAATGCACTCCAACAATGTTATTTTCTTAAAGGTTAGACTTAATGAAGCAGAAAAAAAATACAAAGATATTCAAGATAAACTGGAAAAGATTAGTCAAGAGACAGATGCACGAGCACCAGAATGTATGGCATTGAAAACAGATGTTACTGCTAAGAAAAGGGTCTATAATGAAGCTGAGGTGAGAGAAATTTTCCAACCTGGAATATTAAATACTGTATATCAAATATAAATAGTGTTCATTTACTTTTAAAAGTAGAGGTATTGTAATTAGGTAGAAATCTGTACTGCTTTCAGACTTTAAAAAATAATGGTTTCATGTGACCATTTATATACTTTGTTTTAAAAATACATTTTTGCATATACTTCGCCTCTGATTTGAAGATTTGGCAAAAGTGGATTTGAATAGGATATGTGTTTTTTTTATCTTACCAAACTGTGTCTAATTTTTTGTTAGGTTTTATATAATCGTTCTCTAAACGAGTATAGAGCATTAATGAAAGATGATGAGCAGCTTTGCAAAAGGATTGAAGAACTAAAGAAAAGGTAAGATGGTTACTTTGCTATGTTCATGAATACCTGTTTTAGTAACACAGTGAACTCAGCAAAGTGGAGTATTATATTTTCCATATTATTTCTAAAGGAATTTTATCACATTGCTTTGTATTTTTTCAGTGTTCAGTTTTTCATTTAACATTTTCCATTTTGGATTATTACTGTTAGTACTGATCAATCTTTGGAACCTGAACGATTGGAAAGACAAAAAAAAATATCTTGGTTAAAAGAGAGAGTAAAGGCCTTGCAGGATCAAGAAAGCTCAATCAATCAAGAGATCGAACAGTTTCAGCAAGCCATAGAAAAGGACAAGGAAGAACGGATCAGAATTAAGTAAGTTTCAACATCCTTAGAATGACTTTTTTCAATGACTTGAAAATCATGTGATTTGTTCTTTATACGAAGAGAGAAAACATGTTTTGTTGTGGTTGTTGTTTCTTGTGTTGAATAAAATATCTTTAAAAATTACTTTTCCAACACTTGTAGAGCTGAACCATTTCTGGGATTTCTAGTCCTCATCCCTATGGCATCATTTCTTTTTTCATGCTAAGTTTTGAGGACTTGAGACTATTTTTCTCTAGTAACACAATCATTTTCAAATAAAGAAATCTGCCTTTAGTCTTTAGAGTAGCTGAGTCATTCACTGGTATGCAGGTGTTGAGGGGAAAGACTGGATATTTCTGTATAACAGTATCACACATCTCTTCTGTTTTTCTGCTTTTATTTTTTAGGAGAGAAGAATTAGATGTCAAGCATACACTGAGCTATAATCAGAGGCAACTGAAAGAATTAAAAGATAGTAAAACTGATCGACTGAAAAGATTTGGCCCTCACGTTCCAGCCCTTCTTGAAGCAATAGATGATGCCTATAGACGTGGGCATTTTACCTGTAAACCCGTGGGCCCTTTAGGTATTTGTCACCATTTGGTCAGGATGTAAGAAATGTTAAAAATAAGGTTCTATTTTCAGGAAAAGGTCTATTGAATCTAGTTTTAAAACTGTTACCAAAGAGCTATGTAATTATATGTGGATTTCAATTGTACATATTTTAAGAAATAATTATAAAAATCACTTTAAACTTTATAATTTCCCTTTTACATTTTAAAGCATAAAATAGCCAAAAGCAAGAAAACTTAGGAAAAGGAAAAAAAAACTATAGAGTTGAATAATCTGATCTGATTTTTTTCCTGAATGAATGAATGAATGAATGAACTAATTTGAATATAATTAATTAGTTTGAAAATCCAGTGACAGTGATATAGTCAGAAGAACCCTTCACCACCTGAGTTTTGTGTAACCTTTGTAAAATGACTTGTCTTCTTACTTTCTGTTTAGGTTGGACAACATTGTTTCTAAGTCTTTTTTCAACTGGAAAACCTGGGTTTATTGAATTATCCCTATATATACATGAGATTAAAAAATACTTGTAATCTGTTGAATTCTCCTGAGGAGTTATCTCTAATTCTCTAACATCATTAAGTGAAAATGATGCTGTCAATATAAATGTATTGTTGCTAAAGTACTCTATTACCGTGAAAGTACAGGATTACACGCGGTGTTAAGTGTTATGGTAAAATCTCATATAAATGATATGTACCTCTATACCAGGATCCATTTAAACGGATGAGGCATTTTCTCTCTTGTTTCTAAAATCCCAGTGTTAATCAGTTTGACAGAAAATAATAAAGAATCTGTAAACCTTTTGGCTTGCTTTTCAAAATGCCATTCAGAGGCTGGAAGAGTATACACTTACATAGAAAAACCTCTGTTGATTTACCACGGGAGTTAGTGGGGTGTTCTTTTCATAGGATTTGATGGGTTTTTCTCCCCCGTGTATCCAGTGGATATGTAGGGATCTCCCATTTAGTTAACATAAGATCTGTAATGTCATTTAAGCTTCTTTATATGAAAATATTTTGAAGTCATTTATAAACTATTATAAGAAGAAAGTTACATTAATATTTCAAAATATTAATGGGCCTTTTAATAATTTTCTCTCACCTTTAGGAGCTTGCATTCATCTTCGTGACCCTGAACTTGCTTTGGCTATTGAATCTTGCTTGAAAGGACTTCTGCAGGCCTATTGTTGCCATAACCATGCTGATGAAAGAGTTCTTCAGGCACTGATGGAAAGGTTTTATTCACGAGGGACCTCCCGGCCACAGATAATAGTTTCTGAGTTTCGGAATGAGATGTATGATGTAAGACACAGGTGAGGCGTTGGTAGCTAAATGCCGTTTCGGGTTGTGCTTAATCATGTATAAGATCAGAAAGAATTAAGACATTTTTATATTAACCAAATCTGTAGTACTGATTGATGAAATGTCATCAAGCCACTTCTTTAACTTCAGTCAAGGCACTGGAGACATAGATAAATAAGATATGTTCCCTGCCCTTGAGCTCCTTACACAAGGTCTGTTGTGGGAGCCAGGACAGGGGAAGGGACATGGCGCAGCATAGAAATTATACTGAGGGAAGTGATACAGACCACGGCAAATTAAGGGGTATGTGGGGGTGGGGGTGCTAAGGAAGAGCTTTGGCACTTAGTACTCACAGTTCAACTCTCAAGGTGCTTTGCAGATTCCGTAAAGAGCTGTGGTAGTTTTCTTTGATGACCCTAACAAACCTTCTCAAGGGCACAGTATTTAAACTGGCCTCTTTCTAACTGCCTGACTGGCTAGTCACTTTACGTTCAAATATAATACATATTTTCTAATTGAATGTCAGCTTTGATAAAATTGGATCACAAAATGCAGATGTAGTTCAGATGAGAGAGTAATTATATGTTAGTAGGCAGGTTAGCGAAGAAATTAGAGAAAAGAGGACAAATAATCAAGTCTTCTGACCTGATGAATTTGTCAAGTGATAGATAAGGTTTAATTGCCTTATAAGCAAATAGAATTCTATGTGCAAAACGCATAGTGGCATGGCATCATAAATTATTCTGCAAAAAATAGCATTTGCATCATAGATAGCAAGGGGCAGATTAAAAGTGCTATTTAGGGGACGCCTGGGGGCTCAGCTGGTTGTGTGTCTGACTCTTGGTTTTGGCTCAGGTCATGGTCTCAGGGTCATGAGATAGAGCCCCGCGTCGGGCTCCACGCTCAGCAGGGACTCTGCTTAGGATTCTCTCCCCTTCTCTCTGCCCCTCACCCTGCTTGCGCACGCACTCTCTCTCAAATAAATAAATAAATCTTTAAAAAAATAATAAAAGCGTTATTTAGGACAAAATAAAACTTGTTACTTGAATGTAAGAGAATGAAAGAATTGAGGATGACTGCTAGGTCTCTGGACCGAGCAGATGTGCTCGTAACTGGTTTAGGAGAAGTGTAAGGAAGAAGTGGATTTGTCAGAAGTGGATAAATCCTGTTGTGGAATTGTCAGTTTTGAGCTTTTAGACTAGAAATAAGAATTTGGGAGTTAAGGGTAAACTGTTTTCCCAGTCTGCATGAAAATATGACTCTACATTAGTTTCTGGCTCTAATCCTGATTTCTAAAACCTGATAAAAGTGAAATTTCAGTTGTGCTATCAGACAACATTGCTTATGGTAAAGATGCCCCCTGGCAGGCTAGTTGCATCTACAGTGAGAAAACTCTGGACAGCTGGTGGAAAGCCAGTATGGTGACTTACAGTTGGGCATTTCCCTATGGGGACCTTGGAAACTGTCCCTAGGAGATTACTGGGAGAGATTGGCTTCTGCACCAGCACTGTCCTTTGGGGAACAGGGACGGGTCCTGAACAGCTGTTGGGACTGCTCCGTCGTGACCTGCTGCATGAACTCCCATGAGAGGCAATGCCTGGCACCGCGCTGCCGGCACGCAGTGTTTTCCAGTGGTTGTATTTCCAGTCTCCTAGCAGCGTATCATCCTGTGAAGGGGTGCGGAGTGAGCTCCATTTGTGCAGCATGAGGTCACTTCTTGGAAATAGGTGAATCTGTGTGCTGAGAATGAGGGCCTTCGGAGTTGGGTAGGTTTGGGGAGAGTGAGTGAGGAAGCAGAACCAACACCCGCTCAGGATTCAAACGCCCATGGCTGCAGGATTTTTGGCTTTTTAATAGGTTTGAGGCGAGAATGTGTACGTACTCTTGGACTGATACTATAGTAGGATTTGTTAGAATGGGTAGTTATTACAGAAGAAGAGGGACGCAATTGAGAAAGGAGTTCATTGATTGGCTATGAGGCTGGAGAGGGAAGAAAGTGAGGTGTGGGAGCAAATCTATAAATGTGCTGGATGCAGGGAGAGAGCAGGTTGAACAGGCGTGGTAAGCCGGGAACAGTGCGGCTGTAGCTCGTGGTGACAGTGGGAGGTCAGAGGTTAATGGAGCAGCTCCAGGCATTCGCCTTTCAGAGTAGTTTGGAATTATGCTGAAGTTCAAGTTGGTGGCGTAGTAGAGGAAGTTGGATGTTACTTTTAGGTGTTGACAGAATATTGACAGGTTGGGTATGTTTAATATTCTCTCAACTTCACCTGCCTTTGCAGACATTTTGGAGGGGTGATTTTTGGTGAAGAACTTTATCAGTATATATTGTGGTTCAAACACTAAATTTTAAAACTGGGCATGTTATTTTAATGTAGAAAAGAACAGTAAAACACCCTTGGAATATTAGAGTGAATCAGGTATATTAGGCTCACATTAGAGAACCTCATCAGAGGAGCCTGGGGGAGTGTAAGGCTCCCCAGGAGATGCTGGGGATAATTTCCTTTCCTATAAAAACGGCTTTGTTCACTCTGAAGTACAGGCTGCTGAACTGCTCGGCGTGCTGGCCACCCAGTTCTGTGTCTGCATCTGTACGTCTGTCCTGCTCAGCGCAAGAGATGCTCTTGCTCTCCAAAGCTCTTTATTCTGCATAGGCTCTGAATTGCATGCTTTCTTGCCTGGTTTGTTGGACTGCTTCTTTTAATTATTTCAACTCTCTCCCGAACCTTAAACTTTCCTACTCCATTGACTTCTCTCCGCTTTAAATCCTAAGCCAGTGGTTTGCCTCCCCAATCTTGAGAACAAACTCCTTTAAATTAGAGAATAACATTATCAGTCTCATGGTTATTATGAGGATTCAATGAGCTGATATTATTTACAATATTCTTAGAATGCCTAGCACATAATATAAATGTTTGCTATTTAGATAAAATAAACCTATTACAGGTGTTTTCAAATGTTATCAGATATTTTCCATTGTCTTACCTATAGTCACACATTAAAAAGATACGTATATAAAATTAAAGTTTGATAATACTTACATATTTTTTAATATGTAATTTTTTAATACTTACATATTTTTGTCTCCTAGAGCTGCTTATCATCCAGAGTTTCCAACAGTCCTGACAGCTTTAGAAATAGATAATGCAGTGGTTGCAAACAGCCTGATTGACATGAGAAGCATAGAGACAGTGCTTCTGATCAAAGTAAGATAAGATGCTTGCTGAATTTTATATACTTTTAAATTTCCAAAACTGAGGTTGGCTATATAAATCCTCTTCCCCTTCTATATTATGGAGTTGTTAATATGTCTTACCGCTGTACTTTTACCTTATAGGAAACTATAGAATAATACAGAGCTGGTTGGTTTATGCGTTTTCTGCCTGAAGGAACTTTATATTTTTGGCTGTTCCTCAGTAAATATTTCACAAATACGTATTATTTTGGTGAATGATGCTATAAATTTTTTGTTATTCATTCTTTCTTAATTGTCTGCCAAATCCATTTTTTATTTACCCTTATAGATAAGTGTATTATTATTATTCTATTTTTAAGCAAATACTCTACTTGATATTTTATGAGTTCTTTATCTTAAAACTTTAAAAGTATTGTAAAATAAATCAGTATTTACTCTTCACCTATGTATTTTTATGTACTTGTTGGATTAGATCATTATTGGCATAAATTTGCTGAGAAGGAACTAGGAAATTCAAAACAGAGATCTAATCAAAACAGTTTGTTTTTCTCAATAACAAACTGAGAAGTAATTATATCAGTAATTTAAATATATATACCGTGTATGTGTTGCAGGGTCATATTGTAATTATTTGTGGGCTTTGCTCACTCATATTTTAGAAGGATCCTTGAAAGGAAATAATGAAGTCCTCTTGTCTGTCCCCAGAGGTTGGCTAGGCCTCCATTAAGCCTGATGCCCATTTTACTTCTTCTAGGGCTTATTTCTAGGCTTTCCCCCACGTAATTCAGTATACTCATCTTTTATTGCAATTTGCTGTTCATTCACATCTTTCTTTTCAGGCTGTTAAAGTCATTTAGAAAAAGTAAGATTTGTATGAACTCTGATCTAAGTAAACACTTTCATGTGAAAATGTACTTAAAATTTTAATTTTAATGGAGAACAGCATTAGAACTTAAAATCAGTTTGTCATAAAACCTTGCTTACTATATTGTTCTAAAGACTGTCAGTAGTTTTAATTCTTTGAATCATGAGAGTTGTTTTTGAAATTCTTTAATTTTTTGGAATTATTTTACTTATGTTTAAATGTTTAAATAAAAATACTTGAATCTTAAAATAATGATAGGTAACATTTTGAAATTGTGTATCAGAAATGCTATGGCATAACTTCAAAAATGTATTTCTCCCCCCTGTATTTTTTTTAGAATAATTCTGTAGCTCGTGCAGTAATGCAGTCCCAAAAGCCACCCAAGAATTGTAGAGAAGCTTTTACTGCTGATGGTGATCAAGTGTTTGCAGGACGTTACTATTCATCTGAAAATACAAGACCTAAATTCCTAAGCAAAGATGTGGATTCTGAGATAAGGTTAGTGTCAATGTGGCATTACTGTGGTATTCCTACTGCTTCCTATAGGGTTTGGTTCCCTTCATATTACTCTATTAGTAAGTTATTTCAAGGAAGGATTGTGAGTAATCTATTCGGGCTTAAAAGATCATTTAGCTGGGTGTAGAATTCTAGGTTGATGGTTATTTCCCGTCATCACTTTGACAATAGTATTCTGTGCTAAGAACACAAAGTGTGTTCCCTTGACCAGCTGATCTGCAGACAAAGGAGCTGAACTCAGAATGTACATCAGCTACATCACTATCCCATCATTTAGTTCTGACTTCGCTCAGTGAGAGTATAGGTGTGCTGCTTTACATTCTGGCTCAAGTTCCATATTCCGTCTCTGACTGTATCTTGAGTTGCACTGGTCTAAAAAGATCAGTCGGCACAATTAGAGCACACATCTAGGAAAATCAAGCTGCCGGGGAGACAAAGCGAGAAGTTGAACAAAAAACTAGTAAGTGTATTTAATGAGATTCACAAGCATTGCAGAAAGGAATTTTGGTACCAAAAAACATGATTTTCTAACCAAATGAATTCAGGTGACAAATTAATGGGTTGAAACTAAATTAGTGACCTGCAAGACCTTCAGTAGAAGAACTTAGAACTTAAGTAAAATAAATATCTAAGAAAATTGAGTAAAAGTGAAAGTATTCTAAATGACTTATATATGTAAGAGAAATGAGAGTTTTATTGAAATATCTCTCTTGTTTTCAGATAAGATTAGTCATTTTTATGTGACTTTGAGAGCAGTGTAAAGACCAGTAGCCATAATGGTGATCAGAAAGTTTGGTAAAACTTATTTAGCAACAGAAAAAAGTTGAATGACCAGCAACTTGGTGTCATGGCACAAAGCACACATTTTACATTGACACTGAGTCTTAGAGGATAAATGTGTGAATGTACTGTGTAAAATTGACCTGTAAAGTGGTAAGTTTTTGTCCATTGTGCCATGACGTTTAAATCCAGCCTTCCCAATTCTTAACGTGGTAAGACTAAATTATATGGTATTCGAGCAGACATGAGTACAAATGTATAAAAATATCATGGTGGTATTACTCTATGTTGCTTACACTTCCCTTTCAACAAAAATTGCCTCGTGTATTTGTGTCCCGAGTCTTCAAAAAAAAGAAGTATGGCACTATTGGAAGAGATTGTAAATATACCCCAGTAGCAAGTTGGCATCTCTGATTCCAACATTTTAGTAATAAAGGTTTCAAGTTGATACTTAGCTTCATTTTTTAGTTAACAGTATTCATATTAATGTGTAGGGGACACATCTTTTGTTTTAAAAGCCAGATGAACACTGGTTTTTAAAAAATTGTTTCCCACATTGATACTTTATTAATTATAAATATAGTGTTCTGGGTATTATGTTAATTCAAGTCAGTCAGACAGAGAAAGACAAATACTGTATGATTTAATTTATATGTGGAACCTAAAAAACAAAACAAATGAACAAATAAAATAAAACAGAAACCGACTCATAGATATGGAGAACAATCTGGTGGTTGAACAGTCTCTCTCCAGAGGGGAGAGGGATGATGGGATGGCTGAAAGAGATGAAGGGGATTAAAAGGTACAGACTTCCAGTTGGAAAATAAGTAACTCATAGAGATGTAATGTACAGTGTAGGGAATATAATTAATATTAATTGTTATTAATATGTTAATGACTTTGGTGACCGGTGGCTGCTAGTTTATTGTGGTGGTCGCCTCATAATATATAAATTTTGAATCACTATGTTGTACATCTGAAACTAATGTAATATTGTATGTAAACTACACCTCAGTTAAAAAAAGAGAGAGAAAAAGGCTAATAGCTAAAAAAGCCAAGTCTGAAAGAATGTAGGAGGGAGATGAAGGCACTGAAGGGAATAAAATTCCTGGATTTTCTGGAAAAAATAAAAATAAATTTTAAAAAATGAAAGAAAAGAAAGAGAATGTACCAAGTTTTAATGATACTTAGATGACTTTTGTGTCATCTGTTTTGACCTGAACCAGTGTGATAGTTGCCTGATATTTGGAAGTTTAGAAAAATTCACTAGTGTTTTTTAAATATAGAAAAGTATAAATTGGGAAACAAAAGTAGCTCATAATCCTGTTTCTCCATAGTCCTTGTTGACATTTAAAAAAATAATTAAAAGGAATATATGCATATGGTGAGAAAGTTCAAACAGTGTAGAAAAGTATACAGAATGAACTGTTCTCATCGCTTTTTTGTTGTTGAAGATTTCATTTATTTATTTGAGAGAAAGAGAGTTAGTGAGAGAGAGCACAGGCGGGGAGGAGAGGGAGAAGCAGGCTCTCCGCTGAGCAGGGAGCCCTAGGCGGGGCTCCATCCCAGGACCCTGGGATCATGACCTGAGCCACCTAGGCACACCCTCATCCCTCTTTCAAAAGTAAATAGTTGAGTAGTTTCTTATATGTGTTCCCAGTTTATATCCTTGTCCCATACAGTGACTTTTTAAATTGAGATATAATTCACATACTATAAAATTCACTCTATTTTAAAGCATACAATTTAGAGATTTTTATTATATTCACAGGGTTGTGCAACCATCATGGTTAGCTAATTCCTGAACATTTTTATCACACCAGAAGAAAAACCCATACCCATCAGCCGTTACTTCCGCAATCCCCAACTCCTGGCAACCACTAATCCTTTTATGCATTTGTCTTTATGGATTAGTCTATTCTGGATGTTTCATATAAATGGAAACAAATGATATGCAACCTTTTGTGCCTGGCTTCTTCCACTTACGTGTAAAGTTCATCCATACTGTGCTATGTATAAGTATGCATATGTTTTTTCTATCTTGCTTTTTTTTTGTCAGTGTTGTATCTTGGCAGTCGTACCATGTCAGCACATTTAGAACTGCCTCTCGGTATGGCTATATCAATATGCTGCTTAACCAGTTCCCTATTGATGGACCTAGGAGTTGTTTACCATTTCCTCTTATAACAGTGCTGCAGAGCGAACATACGTATGTGGATCTCGGCATAGTTTTGGAAGTGTGTGCATAGCTTAAATTCTTAATAGTAGAAATGCTAAGTAAAAGGATATATGAATTTTTAAGTTATTTAATAGCTGTTGCCAAATGACTATAATTGATATATTAATATATAATTTATGGTTCAATTTTAAATATTTAATAATATTAAGCAATTACTAATATTTTTAATATGTGTAATATTAAATGAGCTTTAATATTTATTAAAATAGATAATTTAACATTTTTATTTTATTTTTGAATAAGTTGACCATTTAACAGGGATTTCTAAATGACTCCAGAAAGATTCCCCGATTTCCCCTCATACTGCAAGTATATGAAGGGTGCTTCTCTACACCCTCTTCAACTCAGCACTGACAGATTCCTATTGATGAAAAACGGCCCTGGAATTTAAGCGAAAAGATTATAATATATTTCACAATTTCATAATGAACAGAGTGACTTCTTAACAGGCAAAGGGTTTTAAGTTCTAACTACAGGTACTGACTTGGTTTGATTATCCCAGTGTGGTTTCCCATGATGAAAGTACACATAAGGTGCAAGAAAAATGTCTAAGGTAGCTCTTGGAATAATTCCAGTGCAGTTACTGCTTACATACAAGATCAGAAAAAAAAGTTTACCTGTGGATTTTTTAATTGCCAAAATACTGTAACATATTTAATGTAATTTTCCAAAGTGTGTTTTTTGAATTTATTCTTTCATGTGTTCTTTAAAACAGATATTGAATGAGTACTTAATGTGCCAGGCCCTGATCTGGGCACAAGACACAGCACAAAATAAAGTGCAAAATATTCCTTATCCCAGAGCTTATATTAAGAAGGTGGACATAGACTATAGATGAGTACTAACTAGGTCAAGTGCTGTGGAGACAAACATAGCAGACTGAGGGCTGGAGACTGGGGAGAGCACTACCTGGATAGGCGGCTCAGGAGCCTGCGTTCATCCCACGCAAACAACGCACACATGCTTAGCTTAGTTGTACCTGTTTCATTAGGTAGCAAAGGTTCTTGCTCCGTATAAAAATTAATTAAAAACTAAGGAGGAACACTATATGAAAGTGTGTAACAGGGGTGCCTGGTGCCTCAGTTGGTTAAGCGTCTCCCTTTGGCTCAGATCTCAGGGTCCTGGGCTCGAGCCCCACGTCGGGCTCCCTGCTCAGCAGGGAGCAGAGGGAGAAGCAGGCTTGTGCTCTCTGTCACTCTCTCTGCCACTATCTCTGTCTCTCTCTCAAATAAATAAATAAAATTAAAAAAAAAAGAAAGTGTGTAACAGAATTCATCCTACCCAGTGAAAAGGAAGTTGTACAGTCTGGTAGTTTTGTTTATATAGATTATGTTGATTGCTTAAATTTATTCTAAGTATTCAGGAAATAGTATAACAATATTGTCTGTGCTTATTTCACTGGTTTTTATTTTTGGTTTAGGCTCTGGGTTTCAAAGTTTGTTTACTTGGTAAATATTTTATTGTTTTTAGTGCAATTACATTTATTTGTTAATAAGGGTATAGATTTATATATAGTAATTCAAATATTTCTTACTAAATCTTGAGGAGCCATCTTAAGTTCTTATATCTATCCCCATTTTTACCAGAAATACCACAACTATTGTCCTCCTTTCCTCATGTTTATCATTCATTCAGCTGACATTTTTTGAGTGTTTTTCTAATTTTGAGGATTCTGGCAAGGTAGCACAGTTACAGTATTCCATCAAATTTAAGCTGCTCTGTTATTAAAAAAGAAAAAATGCTGCTATGAACCATGAACTGGAACATGATTTCGGAGATGTTAAAATGTGGAAAAATATGCATCTTACTGAAATATGGCACAGAGACAAGTTTTTAACTGCAAAAGTGGTTCTCTCCCACCAGGCACATGACTTTGGGAGACAGGTGCTTGGGTCAGTGAGGCGGGAAGAGGTGACTTCTGAAGACAGTGACTCCTGTCACAGAGACCCTTTATGGCTTTGGCATCTGCTGACTTTTTCTTCCATCCCTTTTCATTGTCCCCCTCTCCATCCCTTCCACTCCCGCAGTTATCCAACGACAGCACATGTTGAGCTATCGGGTTTCTCTGTTTCACTTCTCTGTGCTTCGGTGTCTGTCTTTCCATGTCCCATAGTTGGTCCAGCTGAGGGAACCTTTAGAGAATACAGTTCAGTTGTCACTTGCCCCAGACTCACTTGTATGTTCCCGTAGTTCTGTAGGATATAAAGTATCCTGTTCACATTTTAACGTTATGGCTTATTTCCTGGGTTTTTTTCCTGTTTGTTTGATTCTTTTATGTCTTAATTCTGTTTCCACCTCTGCCTATCACCGTGCATGGTGCCTGCCACACAGAAATCATAAATATTGGGGTGCCTTGGTGGTCAGTAGTTGGGCGTCTGCCTTCGGCTTGGGTCATGTTCTCGGGGTCCTGGGATCAAGCCCTGCATCGGGCTCCCTGCTCTGTGGGAAGCCTGCTTCTCCCTCTCCCACTCCCCTGCTTGTGTTCCCTCTCTTGATGTGTCTGTCTGCCAAATAAATAAATAAAATCTTTTAAAAAAAAATCATAAATATTTCTTCATGAAATGCGTAAAATATGACTCCAGTTTAGATGTCTTCTGAAATCTCTATATTTTCATGTTATTGATAACTTGGTAGGATTATAGAACTGGTCTAACTAGATAGAGTTTTGCAAATAAGCTAGCACAAATAAGCTCTTCTTTGTAAAGACCTAAAATATTTGTGATTTTCAGAAATAGATTTAAGGTGTTTTTTTATCCTCTCCTCTCTGTCCAGTGACTTGGAGAATGAAGTTGAAAATAAGAAGGCCCAGATAGTAAATCTTCAGCAACATTTGTCTGCCCTTGAAAAGGATATTAAGCACAATGAAGAGTTTCTTAGAAGGCGCCAAATACATTATAGAGAGTTAAAGGTAAAAAAAGTCCCTTTGTTTTTCTCAACTTACCTACTTACAAGTTATTTTTAAGATCCTACCATTCATGTAGTTTTAGAGGAGCAGTTCTCAAGTATTTTGGCCTCAAGACCCTCTACAGTCTTAAAAGAGCTTTCATTTATGTGGTTTTAACATAATTATTAAAAATTAAGGGGCGCCTGAGTGGCTCAGTTGGTTAAGTGGCTGCCTTTGGCTCAGGTCATGATCTCAGGGTCGTGGGATCGAGCCCCGCATTGAGGTTTCCCAACTCAGTGGGGAGTCTTCTCCCTCTGCCCTTCATCCCACTCATGCTCGCACGCGCTCTCTCGCTCTTTCTCTCTCTCTCTCAAATAAATCTTCTAAAAGATTGAAACAAACTTTAAGAATATTTATTGGTTCACTTAACAAAAACTCATGTGTTAACAAAAATAACATTTTAATGGAAAATAGCTATGTTTTTCCAAAACCAAAAACCAGAAAATTGACATTTTTATATTTTTGTAAATAGTAAAAAGGTTGCATAATGTCTTAGTGTTTTTATGAAAATAGTTTTGACCTCATGACCCCTTGAAAGAGTTTCAGAAGCACCTGGGGAGGGTTGCTGCTTGGGTTGTACTTTGTGAAGCCCTGCATTGGAGTAATCTTGCCATAACCTCAATCTGAGTGTTTCAGAAAAGAATTTACTCAATGGATTCAACATTGTCATCATTTTAAATGCTAAGATGGAGTTCTTCCATCTTTTTTTCCATGTTTGTAGATTAGAAATAAGGGTGATCACTGCAGACTTTATATACAACTTCCTTTTGTTCATTTAATACTACTGTGGTCTCTTTTCATTAGCTACAGAACCCTCTGTAACAAAAGCAGAGTAAGAACTTTGTGGATTAAGTGCAATGAAGAGTTTCTTAGAAGGCGCCAAATACATTCTGGGGTTTTGTTATGTTTTTAATTTTATTTATTTATTCATTTATTTATTTATTTATTTTTTAAAGATTTTCTTTTTTTAACTAATCTCTACACCCAACGTGGGGCTCGAACTCACAGCCCTGAGATCAAGAGTCACATGCTCTACTGACTGAGCCAGCCAGGCACCCCCTTAATTTATTTTATGTTACTAAAATTGAAATACTTTTCTTTCAGGTAAAAATAACAGAAAGTATTTCTGAAATTCGGGAACTTGAGAATATAGAAGAACACCAGTCTGTAGATATTGCAACGTTGGTAAGATTCTTTTCCTCAGTTTAAATGTAATGTTAAAGGACACAACAGTCATTTAGGTTAATAGCATCTACTCTCAGCCTTTTTTAAATCCTTTTAATTGGAGCTACTTTTTATGGTTGCTGTCTTCATTTGCATATAAGGTAGAAACTACCTGGCATTCAGGTTCCTTAATGTTTTGTATATGTAACGTGCATGCATAATAATTGATTTTGTCTTCTACTACATGTAATAAAAAAAGCTTAAACAGTGTGCTTCTAACAAGTGGCCTTTCAAACCAAACAGCCTAGCATAGTATATTTCACAGTTAATCAGTATTAATATTAATGGATATCTTTTAGTCAGTTTAGCTGGTCTCTGCATTGTTGGGGTTTTTTTTCCCCAAGAAACTGGTTTGCATTTTAATTTATCACACATTTGTTACTGTATTTTTTTTTTCAAGGAACTGTTTATTACATTCAGCTTAACTTCTCTGAGTTACAGTAAGCAGTGCATTAGATAGATTGGGGTCTAATCTTAAAATGATTAAGTATTTATTAAGTATCCACTCTGCACCAGGCACCATATTAAGTGCTGGGGATATCACAGTGAGCAAGATAGATAAAGTCTGTTGGAGCTTTACATGAATGAGAATTGGTCTTCATTTTTTATTAGTGATCTTGTTCTTCACTGTTTATTTTTCTGCCTTAATTCCATAGATTTCTTGAAGGTATGGATTATGTCTTGGTCATTTTTGTTTACTCAGCATCTAACATATTGGCTGGCGCTAGTTAAATACACTGCATTTTGAAAGAAAGAGTAACTAGATAAAAGTTCTTCCATTTGATTATGACCTCAAGCACAGTACAGTTTAACTTACCTCCCAAATGTCAGTCTTTTTGTTGAATCATTTTCTTCTACTTCCTGATTTACCACTAAGAGTATGAAAATATGCTAGTGTTCTTTGTATTTGTCTTTCATCAGATTGCCTAGAATCTGTAGTGTCTCCTCTCTCAGAATTTCACACTGTTTTTCTATTTCATAACTTAAGTATTTTAATTAACTCCATATGCTCTGTAAATGTAACCAGGAAGATGAAGCCCAAGAAAATAAAATCAAAATGAAAATGGTTGAGAAAAATATGGAACAACAAAAAGAAAATATGGAACATCTTAAAAGTCTGAAAATAGAAGCAGAAAACAAGTATGATTCAATTAAACAGAAAATTAGTCAGCTTTCAGACCTAGCAGATCCACTTAAGGTATATGTTATTGTTATTTTGTTATATGTGTATTTTATGTTTCAGTTGTATATCCATGCTTTACTTGCTAGATATTTCTCTAATAGAAGTTATGGTCAAATGTAAATATAACCACATAAAATGGGATATAAACCAAATTTTCATCAGTAGGTCAATTAGAATTAAACACTTCTGTTCATGTCTTTAGGACCATAAATTGCCAAATTGTTTCCCCCAGAAGATTACAGCTCTTGTTCCCTCTTTATTTTGTGATTTTCTTCTTCTTTTTTTTAGAACCAGAAGCAGGGATATTTTCTTGTCCGTCTGTTCTGTTTCTTTGATCACCTATTCTCTTGTCCCTCATTGCTTTCCTTCAGTAATTCAGGGATTAGTTATATAAAAGTAGAGTTATGTATTAGATATAAAAGCCAACTTGAAATAAAGTACCACTGAATTCTTATTTATTGATATATCTCTGTTAATGTTCCAGCCTGAATTAAACTGGCTTTTTTTTTTAAACAAATGCTTTTTGAAACCAAATTGAGAAAATAAAATTATTTAACAATTAAATGGTGTACATTTCCCTGTGTTGTTTATTAGCTTAATTATCAATAACCTATTATCATCATCATCTTTATGCATAGTTCAGTTCTCAGAACTTTAAATTTTATTTATAAGACTCTGAGAAGAATGAATAGTATATTTTAAGACTCTGAGAGGGGTATGTTGATGATACGATTTCAACATACCCCCCCCCTTTTTTTTTTTTAGGAAAACTATCCCCTTTGAATCAAAATGGATTTAGGTATTTTAATAGGTTAAAAGAATTGTGCCTATAACTTTTACTATACTTGTGTCCATTGAAAATTTTAGAAAAGCTAACTTACAGAGTTGGGAGAATATGAAAGGAAGGTACCAGACGTCCTGCCTGGAAAAACGGTTTGCTGTGGTCTCTGTGGAGCGGCTGTCTGGGGCTGGGCTCCCGCCTGACTACAACCCAGGGCAGCTGAACTCTTTTCTCTTCGCGATAAGAATAAAAAATGGGAAAACAGACGGATAAGTTATATGATCAAGAAGAATATAAAGTTTATTTTTTTTAAAGATTTTATTTATTTATTTATTTGACAGAGAGAGACCACATGAGTGGGGGGGGTGCAGCAGGCTTCCCGCTGAGCAGGGAGCCCCACGTGGGGCTCGATCCCAGGACCCTGGGATCATGACCTGAGCCGAAGGCAGATGCTTAACCAGACTCACTCGTATGTGCCACCCAGGCACCCCAAAGAATATAAAGTTTAAATATTAAAATTGTGAGGAAGGAAAATGTATTGAAGATAATATTGAGAAAAATAATTAAGAAAGCATTTGCTACAGGAAATAAGAAAAAGGCAAAAAGTCTAAAAAAAGGCAAAATTAGTTTTTTAAAAAGAAAACAAAATAAGACAGAGTAAGATAAATTTTAAAAATCGTCAGGAATAGGCAAGGTAGAATTCAGGACTCAGGAATTAGAGAAGTGAAGTCACAACAAAGGTAGGATTAAAAAAATATTTTAAATGGGTAAGGGATGGAACAGGGTGACTTAAAATCAAAATGATGAAGTACATTAAAACAGTATAGGAAAGGAAAGATCAGCACCTAAATTATTCATCCCAGACAATTTAAAATTCAAAACAAGAAATGATGAAGAGTAAGCTCTGTTCTGTTCTTTTAGGGACCTCTAGGCTAACACAACTCCTGGAATTGGGAGTTTGAATAAGTGTAAGAGCAGAAAATACGGGCAGAAGGCAGTAAGGATTCTTGATCTTAGCTCTTTGCCTTGGCTGCAAATAACTGAAAGCCAGGAGGCGAGTCCTTCAGTGAACTTGCTTGCAATCAGCCAGTAGCCCAGAGGCTTTTCCTCCCCAGTGTCATGTCACGCTATACGGCAGGACCAACAGGCTAACAAAATAATTTAATTCCTGAGGCACTGCCATCATGATGTACTAGCAGGTTTAAGATGTAATCTGTTTGCTTTTAGGACAGTTGTTCATGTTGTGTCAGGGGTGATGAGGGGTAAAGTACTCTGTTCAGATACATAGTCATTGAAATTTTGGTATGGGGAATATTTTTCTCACTTTGAACAGTTTGTTTTGATTTATATTGCAAATTTAATGCTTTAGTTTTAGTTGCAAGTTAAATTTGTTGTTGGGGGAACGTGACCCACATTGAGCCTACAAAGAGAGATGGTCTACATTATTAGAGTAGGAAGGCCTCTCAGTTTCTAATATAGAGACTTTGTTTGGATCAAGGGTGACTGTGCTTCTAAAAATTCCAAGGTAATGTTTTATAGTTTTTTAAAACCTCATAATTGATACAGGTTTATATGAAACAAGTGGCAGTGATAATACTGTAGCAGTTTATGTAATGTCGCTGAGGAACGCTGGTTGCCTTAGACATCCAAGAGAATAACATTTTGTAGTGATTATGTTCCTTCTACCATCCCAGCTTGCTTTTTAAAGGCTGTAACTTCTTAAAGGTTAGAAATGCTACAGGTTTAGGGCCACGTCAGACTTTAATTTTAGACCTAATCCCTCCTAGTCCTCACCTAACCCAGGATGGGTGTCGTTAACTGGCTGTTCATATCTGTAGGCCTTCCTTTCATCAGTAAAATGAAATGAAATAAAATACTCTCTTGCTTCACTTTTGGTTTTAAATTTGATGATACCCAGGACATACATTTATGAAGTACACAAGAACAGATCAAACAATCATGGTAAATGTGGAGGAAGGGGTAGTGACTTCAGCTCAGTTTCTTTTCGTCCTATTTTACGAGTTAAATCCATACCTTTCCACAGTTGCTGGGAGGGAAGATTAACCAGCACAAACGTGGCCTGAAACACTTTACCCTTTGGCTCCCTGAAGCAAATGTGGACCTATTTAGTGTGAAAGTTCCTACCACAAATGATTCGAAAACTTAAGTGTTCAACCATCCTGTTTCATAAGCCACTCAGTTTTCTAATTGTAATGTCTCCTACTACATCAATTGCACCCATTTTTTAAAATTCTGTTTGAAGTAAAGGAACAGCTTTTCTCCATCCTCAATGTAACAGTGTTTTTAGTTTTAATAGAACTCTTATAATCAGACATCTACCATGGGGGATAGTTATTTTTAGCAGTATGAACAAGATGCAATAAATTGTAGTCTTATAAGATAGCCTGTATCCTGTGTTGTATGAGGTAAATATTTTCAGTTTTTAGATACTTCATAAGTTCTTTTCCTTTTGGGATACTTCCAAATATTCTGTCTTTCTTGATGCTGTTTTTACTGTTTTGGTTGGTGTTTATTTCTATCTCTGTTTCTGACTGTAACTCTTGAGGATGACCATGATCATCATCACAGTGTATATGACTAGTGCTAGGCCCAAAAAACAAACCAACAAACTGAGTAAAATTTAATTTGGTGGTCCTTAAATCAGGAGACTTTTTTTTTTAAGATTTTTTTTATATTTATTTATTTGACAGAGAAATAGAGGGAGAAAGAGCAAGCACAAGCAGGGGGAGCAGGAGAGGAAGAGGCCTGATGTGGGGCTTGAGCCCAGGACCCTGAGATCGTGACCTGAGCCACAGGCATACGCTTAACCAACTGAGCCACCCAGGCTCCCCAAATAAGGAGACTTTTAAAAACAGTTTTATTGAGATATAACTGATGTATATTGAATACACATGGAAGTGTACAGTTTGATAAGTATTGACATGTGTAACCTATGAAACCACACAAGTAGAGAATGGAACGTGTCCTTCACACTCAGAAGTTTTCCCATGTCCCTTTATAATCTCTCTCTCCTCACCCCCTCTCCTTGTCTCTAATTACCAATCTGCTTGCTATTACTATAGTCTACACACTTTCTAGAATTATGTATAATGGAATCACACATTTTGTACTCCTACTGTTTTTTGGTTTGACCTTTTTCAGAACATAACACATGGTCTAGCACATATGTCTACACTATATTTTGAAAGTGAATAGAATAAAAGTTATTCTTTTTGATTATGATATTCATCCGTATTTTTACTTGAATCAGTAATTCATTCCTTTTTATTGCTGAGTACTATTCCATTGTATTTGCTATATCACAGTTTGTTTATTCATTTACCTACTGAGGGACATACGGGCTTCCAGTCTGGGGGCTATTACAAATAAAGCTGCCTTGAGCATTAGTGTACAAGTCTTTGTATATAAGACTAAATGAATAAACTGCCAGGCTAAACCTTCTTTTGGTGGTTCTGAAATCCATCAAAATTTTAGTGAAGATTTTTTTTTTTTAAGTTTTTATTTGAATTCCAGTTAGTTAACATACAGTGCAAGATTAGTTTCAGGTGTACAATATAGTGATTCAACACTTCATACAACACCCTTTGCTCATCACAAGTGCACTCCTTCCATCCCCATTACCTATTTCATCCATCCCCCCACCACCTCCTTTCTGGTCACCATCAGTTTGTTCTCTAGAGTCTGTTTCTTGATTTGCCTCTCTCTCTTTTTTTCCCCTTAGTTCGTTTGTTTTTTTCCTTAAACTCCACATATGAGTGAAATCATATAGTATTTGTCTTTCTCTGACTTATTTCATTTAACATAACACTCTCTAGTTCCATCCATGTTGTTGCAAATGGCAGGATTTCTTTCTTTTTTGTGGCTAACATTCCATTCCAATCTTCCTCTTGAAGATTTTTGGCCCTTGTTTATTCATTACTCTTTGAATCTCTTGTGATGTGTTTGATTTTTTTTTTTATTATGGCTATATTGGCCTTATAAAATAAGTTTGGAGGTGTTTCCCTTCCCTTTTCTGAAAGTTTTTGCATATTTGGAATTATTTCTTTTTTATATATAGAATTTACCAGCAAAGCTATCTTGGCCTGTAATTTTCTTTGTGGCCTGTAGTTTCTTTATGAATTCGATTTCTTTAGTTGATACGGAGCTATTTAAGTTTTCTACTTAGGGATTTTATTGTCTCCTTGAAGTTTATCACATGTATTGAACATGTAGTTGTTCCATAATTTTTCTTACTATTGTCCCTTATAAATCTGAACAACAGAGAGAAAATAGACTAAACCAAGCAAAAGAAAAAAAGAAAAAGGAAAGAAAAAAGTCTGAGAAAATGAGTAACACTTTAAGGACCTGGGAGACTGTATACCCAAAGATCTGACATTTGTATCATTGGAGTCCCCAAAAGAGAGGAGAAAGAGGACAGGGCTAAAAACGTACTCCAAGAAATAATAGCTGCATCCTTTTCAAATTTGGCAAAAAGTCTGAACTTACAGATTAAGAAAGTGAGTGAACCCCAAATGGGATAAACCCAAAATAATCCACAATAAAACACATCGTAGTCAAACTTCTGAAAGCTAAAGACAAAGTCTTAAAAGCACCAAGAGAGAAACCTTACCTCTATGGGAAACAAAAACGAAAACAACTATTTGAATGATAACCAGTTTCTCATCAGAAACCATAAAAACCATATGGAAGTAGCACATTTTTCAATTGCTGAAAGAAAAGACCAGCCAACCCATAATCTAATTCTAGCATAAATATCTGTCAGCAGTAAAGGAAAAATTGAAACATTTTCAGATGAAGGAAAACTTGGAGAACTTGTTGCCAGCAGACTTGTTCTAACAGAATGGCTAAAAGTTCTCAAAATAGAAAACAATAAAAGGAGGAATTTTGGAACATCAGGAAGGAAGAAAAACAAGTTAAACATATACGTAAATGCAGTAGACTTTTCCTTTTCTTCTTGAGTTTTTAAAATTATGTTTAAAAGCAAATAAAATTTTAATAATGTCTGAGATGGTTCTAAAATATGTAGAGGAAATATTTAAGACAATTTTAAAAAATAAGCATAAAGGACTAGAATGGGAGGTATGATTTGTATATTTATAATCAAGCTGGTAAAAATTATGACAGTAGACTATGTTGTTGAATATATATAATACAAATATAATACCTGGAGCAACCACTGAAAAAAGCTATTCAAAAAGGTATACTCAAAAGTACTATATATAGACAAATCATAATGGAATTCTAAGAAAATGTTCAAGTAACCCACATGAAGCAGGAAAAAGAAGATAGATAAAAAGACAGAACAGGGGCGCCTGGGTGGCTCAGTCACTAAGCGTCTGTCTTTGGCTCAGGTTATGGTCCCAGGGTCCTAGGATCGAGCCCCACATCAGGCTCCCTGCTCAGCGGGAAGCCTGCTTCTCCCTCTCCCACTCCCCCTGCTTGTGTTCCCTCTCTCGCTGTGTTTCTCTCTGTCAAATAAGTAAATAAAATCTTTTTAAAAAAAAAGACAAAACAGGGGCGCCTGGGTGGCTCAGTCATTAAGCGTCTGCCTTCAGCTCAGGTCATGATCCCAGGGGCCTGGGATGGAGCCCCACATTGGGCTCCCTGCTCCGCAGGAAGCCTGCTTCTCCCTCTCCCACTCCCCCTGCTTGTGTTCCTGCTCTCGTTGTCTGTCTGTCAAATAAATAAAATCTTAAAAAAAAAAAAAGACAAAACAATGAAATGACAGATTTAAGCCCTAGTTATATGATTACATTGAATGTAAGTGGTCTAAATAAACAATTGAAAGACAGATATAGGCACAGGGCATCTAGGTGGCTCAGTCAGTTAAACATCTGACTCTTGGTTTTGGCTCAGGTCATGATCTTAGGGTCATGAGATCAAGCATCAGGCTCTCATGCTCAGCGCAGAGTCTGCTTGTGATTCTCTGTCTCTCCGTCTCCCTCTACCCCTCCCCCCACTTGCAGGCCTCTCTCTTTCTAGCTCTTGAATGAATGAATGAATGAATGAATAAATAAAATCTTAAAAAAAAAAAGACAGATACAGGCAGATTAGGTTAAAAACATGACCAGTATATATGCTATCTACAAGAAGATCAATTCAAATGTAACCTATGGACAGGTTGAAAATAAATAAATGGAAGTTTATATATCTTGCAAATGATAATTAAATGAAAGCAGGGGTACCTATATTAAAATCTGATAAGGTACACTTCAAAATAAAATTACCAGAGGCAGAGAAGGACATTACATAATGACAAAAGGGTTAATCCACCAGTAATACACAGCAATCCTGTGTGTGCCCCAAAACAGCACAGCTGCACCAGACATACAACCTGCAAAATATGACAGAACCCCCTCAATAACTGATAGGACAGAAAGTCAGTAAGGATTTCGAAAATTGAACAGCACCATCAACCTACAGTATCTAATTAATACTTAGAGAATGCTACCAACACCAGCAGAACACACCTCATTTTCGAGGGCCTGTGGCATGTATACCAAGATAGATCACCTCCGGGACCATTAAAAAAACCCAACAATTTAAAAGTATTGAAATTATACAGTGTGTTTCCTAATCATAATGCATTCATTCTAGAAATCTTTTAAAGATCTTCAATTAAAGATCTTTTAATAGAAAGATAATTTCCAAATATGTGAAACTTAACATCCTTCTAAATAACCAAGGGTCCAAAGAGAAAGTATTAAGAGAAATTTTTAAATATTTGAGCCAAATGAAAATGAAGATGATTTATCAAAATTTATGGAATGAAGCTAAAGCAGTGCTGAGAGGGAAATTTATGGCACTGAACAATAGAAAAACAGTATATAAAATATGTATCCTTTTTATATATTATTTGCAGTGACCACATGAGGTTTACTTATTCTGGAGATGCAAGACTATTTACACTGTATAAATAGGCTGAAGAAGAGAAATCAGACATCAATTAGTGCAGAACAAATATTTGATAATATTCACCCATTCGTGATTTTTTATAAAGCCTCAGAAAGGGGCACCTGGGTGGCTCAGTCGCTAAGCATCTGCCTTTGGCTCAGGTCATGATCCCAATGTCCTGGGATCGAGCCCTGTATCAGTCTCCCTGCTCACTGGGAAGCCTGCTTCACCCTCTCCCACTCCCCCTGCTTGTGTTCCCTCTCTCACTGTCTCTCTCTCTCTCTCTCTCTGTCAAATAAATAAATAAAATAATAATAATAATAAAACCCTCAGAAAAATAGAAATGAAGAATTTCTTCAACACATTAAAGACCAGAAACAACTTAGTTAGCATGAAGAAGGTAAAAATGTTTGTCTCACTACATTTACTCAGTGTAGTTAGTATTGGACGTTCTAGCCAGTGCAATATGGCAAGGAAAGGAAATAATAGATATACAGATTGTAAAGGAAGAAATAAAACTCTATTTGACGTGCCAGGATTGTCTACTTAGAAAAAAAGCTCAAGGAGTCTACAAGAAAACTCCTAGAACTAATGAATAAGTTCAACAAAGTCACAGAAAACAAGATAAACATAATGAAAATCAATTGTATTTTTATACACTAGCAATGAACACATGGATGATGAAATTAAAACTACAACACCTTTCACAGTTCCTCAAAAGAAATGTTTCTGTGTACATCTAACAAAATATATTCAGGACTTGTATTCTGTGTACAGAATACACACTTGTCAACCACTATCTATAGATTTGCCTATTCTAGACATTTCATGTCGGTGAAATCATATAATATGTGGTCTTTTGTGACTGAACTCTTTCACTTAGTATAATGTTTTCAATGTTCATCCCTGTTCTAACATGTGCCAGTAATTTATAACTTTGTATTGCCTAGTAATACGCCATTGTATATCACAATTTATTGATCCATTCATCAGTTGATGGTACTTTGGGTACTACTGCTGTGAACATTCATGTACATGTTTTTCTTTCTTTTGGATAAATACCTAGGAGTAGAATTGTTGAGCTACATGCTTATGCTATGTTTTGAGAAACTTTGAAACTATTTTCAAAAGTGCACCACTTTACATTCCCACCAACAACGTTTGAGTGTCCCAGTTTCTCCACATCCTTGGGAACCAGCACTTGTTATTGTGTGCCTTTTCTATTTTAACCATATTGTTAGGTGTGAAATGTTCTTTTTTTTTTTTTTTTTTTAAGTTTTATTTTTTTGAGAGAGAGATGGGGAGAGGGAGAAGCAGACTCCTCACTGAGCAGGGAGCCTGATGTGGGGCTCAATCCCAGGACCGTGGGATCATGACCTGCGCTGAAGGCAGATGCTTAACTGAGCCACCCAAGTGCCCCAAAGAATGAAATGTTCTTGCTGTGGTTTTGATTTGCATTTTCCTTATGTCTAATACTGTTGAGCAAATTGTCATGTTCGTATTGCTCATGTGTATATCTTTTTTGGAGAAATGTCTGATCAAATCTTTGCCCTTTTTTCACTTGAGTTTATGTGTCTTTCTTGTTGAGTTTAAGAGTTCGTTATGTATTCTGGGTATATGTTTGATGTTTTTGATGCTATAGTGAATGTTATAGATTTTAATTAATTTTTAAATTATTCCTAGCATGTAGAAATATTACTGACTTTTGTTTTGGCATTGTATCCAGTGACTTTTCTAAACTTATTAATTTAAAAGCTTTTCCTTTAAAATTTCTTCATACAATCATCTCTTTTTTTTTTAAGATTTTATTTATTTATGTATTTGGGGGATGGATAGGGCAGAGAGAGTGGGAGAGAGAATCCCAAGCAGGCTCCACACTCAGCATGGAACCCAGCTCAGGGCTCAGTCCCATGACCCTGAGACCATGACTTGAGCCGAAACCAAGAGTTGGACGCTAAGCTGACTGAGCCACCCAGGCGCTCCAGTCATCTCTTTTTTTAAATGTGGTTGTACTCTTCCTTTCCGGTAACTATGCTTTTTATTTCCTTTTTACATTTTCATTGAATTAGCCTGGGCCTGCAATACAGTGTTGAGTCGAATGGGACTAGATCCTTGCCTTGTACTAGGTCTTAAAAAGAAAGCATTTAATCTTAAAAAAAAAAATGGTTAGCTATATGTGTTTTAATTGTTCTTGTCCCTGTTTCCTCTCTTTTTCTTTTGGGATTAGCCTCGTAATTTTTAGTGTTCATTTTTTTAATCACTTCTGCTAGTTTTTAAGCCATTACTCTTCTTTTTCCAGTGGTTATTGTGCATTATAATATACATCTTTACCTTATCGTAGTCCACTACTATTTATTCTTAAGGTGATCTTAAAAATGCTAAAATTGTGAGGTTTTATTTCCAGAATGATGACTAAATAAGTCAGTGACAAATATCTTTGCATCCTTTTCTCTTCCATGCTGACTCACCTTTTTAAAAAACCAGATCACCTCTGTAAATATCCAGCACTTGCATTGTTTTTTTAAGTCTTTTCAGGCTTAAAACTCTGTGACTTTCCACAAAACTCTCTTGTTTACCAAAGTAAAGTTGAAAGGACCATACTATATGGAGACTTCATGTTAGGATTTGAATATAATACTGTGACTTCTTAATTTGTGGAAACCTCTCACTTCCTTCATACGCCTTGATATGAGCTCAACGCTTGCCTCTGGAAGCAACATTACCCTGTCCACTTTGTTGAGTTATCAGTTCGTTTTGTACCTATGCTGGTAATTTTTTTTAAACAATCTTTTCTTTAAAGATTATTTTGGCTTTCTTCAAACAGGATGAATTAAACCTTGCTGATTCTGAAGTGGATAACCAAAAACGAGGGAAGCGGCATTATGAGGAAAAGCAGAAAGAACACTTGGATACTTTAAATAAAAAGAAACGAGAACTCAATATGAAAGAAAAAGAACTAGAGGTTATCCAACATTTCTCTTTTATGTTTTGTTTACCGCCTTAGGGCTGTTAAAGTGTTTTCCTTAACATCACCCTTCCAAATACAGACACGTGGTCTGGGGACGGTCCGTCTCGTGTAGAGGGACTGCTGTTTCAGTGAATCCGCGAGGCCACCCACCACGGAGAAGGCTCTAGCTCAGACAGCAGGTCTAATCTCATGCCCCTGCGAGATCTAGAAAGTGACACTCTCAGCCACTTAGCTCCTTAAATGCCCAGCTTGGCAAGTGGATAGCAGCTTTATGTCAGGAAAAGGCACCCCTTCCTCCGAGTAGTGTGGGCAAAATAAGTACTATGTGTAAAGGTGCTTTGAGTTTTTTAATATTTTATGAATATGAGGGTCTTTTTGTTTGTGTTTTCAGTACTGTTTGGTGTTCAGAGGCCATCCTAAAACACAGAAAGCTGACTGAAAAGTGCCACACTTTTCATAACTGCCACTTGAAATTTGTTTCACTAGGAAGATAAGGAGAGCTTACAAGTTATTAAAGTTGTGCATAGTAATGCAGTTTTCTCTTGAAGATTTATAGAGTCTAGACTCTCTTCTCAATATAAAGCTTAAAGAAATAACATTGATCGTAAAAATAATTTAAAAACATCTAAAATTCTGATCCTAAGTTCAGAATTTTACTTTGCATTTGTCGGCACAAGTAGTACAATGAATTACTATGTCAAAGACAAGTTTTAAAGATACTAAACATCTATAACCTTAGGAGAAAATGTCACAAGCAAGACAAATCTGCCCAGAACGGATAGAAGTAAAAAAATCTGCATCAATTCTGGACAAAGAAATTAATAGATTAAGACAAAAGATACAAGCAGAACATGCTAGTCATGGAGATCGAGAGGAAATAATGAGGTAAGTGGTTGGTAGCTTTTCTACTTTATTATTCATATATATTACAAAGACATAAAAAATAAATGTTTATATATAAATCATAAATTTGGTTTGAGTATTGCTATGGCATATAGTTACAGCCAAGCTCATTTTCCATATGTGTGTTCTTAATAATAAATAATAATGGGGGGCACCTGGGTGGCCCAGTCAGTTAAGTGTCCAACTTACGATTTCAGTTCAGGTCATGATCTCATGGGTTATGGGATCGAGCCCCACATGGGACTCTGCGCTCAGTGGGGAGTCAGCTTGGGATTCTTTCTCTCCCTCTCCCTCTGCCCCTCCCCCCACTCACACACACATTCTCTCTCTCTCTCTCAAATAAAATAAATCTTTAAGAAAAATAATTAACGTTTTTTCTTCTGAATCATAACAAAACTCATGGAGTGATATTTTAACATAAATGCCATTTTTATACCTATAAGATTCATATAGAAAAAATGTTCAGCTTCACAAGCAATTAAATGCAAACCAGAACCATTAGAAGCCATTTTCATATATGTCAAGATGAAAAAAAATGTCAGTCTCATGTCAGTGAGATTTCAGTGAAATGACTATTTTTATATTAGTGGTAAGAACGGAAGCTCTAGCATAGTGAAAGCACAGTTTCTCAAGCAAGACAACCTTGTTTTGAATTGCGGTTTTACTTCCTGTTATGGGACTTTTGCCAGTGACCTAATCTCTCTGAACCTGAACTTTCTCATCTGTAAGATAGGGATACCTGTAGGTGTAGGGTGCTTATGAGGATTAAAGGAGTCAGTCCATAACAAACAGGATGTAGGATACATAAAATGTTAGATGTGATTATTATTAAAGTTTTTCTGAAAAGCGTTAAGGCAGTTTATGTCAAACGCCTTCAAAAATTTCAATTTGGCCAAGAAATTTCGTTATTATAATCCAAAATGAGAAAAGCAATTTGTGCCCAGGTATGTTTATTGTAGCATTACTTATAAAGCTGGAAAATTAGAAATTGTGTACAGCTATAGGATGCTGGTTGAATTATAGTAAAAAATTACATCTGTTATACTTTATGAAGAGCTTTTCATAGTACAAAGTTCAGGAACAGGAATGATGTCAATTCTGTTTTCAAAAACAGTGGAAAACAATGGGAAGAAACACAAACAAAGTAAGAGTAGTTTTTCTTTAAAATAGATAATACCCCACATGTTTTGTTTTGTTTTTAAAGTATAATCTCCACAAACCATAAGAGACTATTAATCATAGGAAACAAACTGAGGGTTGCTGGAGGGGAGGGGGAGGGGGTGGGGTAACTGGGGGATGGGCATTAAGGAGGGCGGGTGATGTGATGAGCACTGGGTGTTACATAAGACTGATGAGTCATTGACCTCTACCTCTGAAACTAGTAATACACTATATGTTAATTGAATTTAAATAAAAGAAAAATTTGTTTAAAAGGTAAACACACACACAAAAAAATAAAGTGTAATCTCCAGTTTGTTTTTTTCCAGAGACCAGTTTTTCTTCAGTCCTTAGGTACTTGGCTCCTTCCACCGGCCTTACTGGAGGTCAAGGGGCAGCGCCCACGGGCCCACATCGGGGTGGGGGTGTTGGGTCCTGTGGTACCTCCCGAGAGCAGTGCCCGGCTGCCCTGCTGTGATAGCATGGCTCGCACAGCCCTGTAGGCTCGCACACAGCCATCGAAGACACTCGCTTTGGCAATGTCCCTGACCCGGCGGCCTCTACCCTGTCCCGAATGAATAACCTACTTCTTAATGGCCTTGTCCCCGGTTGTGCAATGGGCGCGGCTGGTGCAGCGGAGGGGCTCTTTGTGGCACGTCCAGGATTATTCCTTCTTTTCTTGGTCATCTTGGAAGTGAGGACCCGAGAGGGCCTTACCTCCCATGTTTTCAATTCAGTGTAAAGGGGCACCCCATGAAAGGTGTCTACTTCTCTCTAGTCTCATCTCTACCACTTTTCTCTCTTTTTATCTAATTAAATTAGATAATTAGATAATTAGCTTTCATTGTTTATGTAAATGCAAGGTAATGTGAGCATGTTATTCTTATTTTTGCCAGATACAAGAGATGACACAGTAAGTAAACTGTTGTGCAGATTGCTTTCTTTGATTTAATGATATATTGTAGAGATCTTTTTATATCAATATACAGGCATTTTCTCATTGCTTTTTATAATTATATGGTATTGAATCATCTACTAATGGATAGTCGAATTCTAATCTAATCCCTTGCTGTTATAAATGGTGGTCACAGTAAATAGTTTTGTACATATGTCTTATTGTATAGTCGGGGTGTTTTAATAGGATTGACTCCATTTTGGAAGACTCCCTTCTAGGGACTGTGCTTGTTCACACTCCCGAGGACAGTGTGTCTGAGGGCTTGTTCCCCTCAGCCTAAACAGTGTGTGATAACCTTAGATTTTTTTTTTTTTTTTTTTTTTGCCAATGGGTAGATTTCCTTAAAAAAAGAAAAGAATATAGCTCAATGTAATTTTAGTTTCCATTTATACGGAGTCTGAACATCTTTTCATGCCTTAAGACCATTCATTTATCTTTTTCTGTGAACTTTTTATGTACTTCTTCATTTTTCTGTATTTTTGGTGTGAAGAGAGTATTTTATCTTTGTCCAAAGGGCTACGTAGCCTTTTGAAATTTTGTCTTATAATTAATTGCGTCCTTAAGAATGGCCATGTGAAGTAATGTGTGTTGTTTTTGCATTTCAGAACTGTTTGTCTGTAGCTTTTGAATTTGAAGGGGTAGTTCCACCTGATAGAACATTCTTTTTCTCTCGACCATCTGTTTTATGATGAGTGCTGTAATGTGTCCAGAATGTCAGATTCTGTGATCTTTTTTCCTTGGTGTACACTGTGTTTTTTTAATCTGTAGATTTATCTTATTTCTTAAAATTTCTTGTTTGTGTTTTACTTTACATATTTGCTGTGCTGTTGTCTGGTTTTGTGTAGGCCTTTGTTGCACACATGTGGTATGTCCTTTGTCTCCTAGTTCTTTCGTCTACCGTGTTATCTTTCTCCCCACGTTTTTGCTTTTCTCATTTCTGATCTCTCTGTCTGTCAGTGTTTTCTGTGTTGTCTCTTTTCCCCTGTGCATCATCGCCTCACTCTGTCTTCATATCTTTGTTCTTTTTTGTCCAAACCCCCCCGCCCCGCCCCCCGCTTGGGTTCTGCAGGTTCCTCCTCGCCGCCTCCTCTTACCCGGTTATCACCTTCTGTTGTTTACCTATCTGTTCTCTGAGTTCTTTGATTTATCTATTCTTTCAGTTCTTTTATTTCTATTTTGAGGTGTCTCTTCCTGGTAGCACTATGTCATGTTCTGTCTTAATTCATGGTTTTTCAGTTACAGTTTTCGTCGGGTTTGTAAACACGTTGTTCTGATGAGTTTTCTTTGTCTCTAGGGGGTGTCGTGTTGCTCTTTCCCAAGCCTATTTCCATTAATATCTGTATGTGGAGACTACTTGTACCTTTTGTGTTATTCATTTTTTACGTGGATTTTCCTGGACTGGGCATTTGAATAAGCTTGGGGTGGGGAGCTGTGGAGCCTTGGCCAAGGTTGCCTTTCAGACCTGGTCAGGAACCTTCTCTCCTCTGTTCTACCAGTGAGCTATTGTCCTCTGTAATAGCACCTCTGCGGGACCCGGCCTTCTCTGCCTCTTTGACCTTGTCTTGTTCAGGCTGGGGTTGGCAGATCCTGATGCTCACCCTGTGTCCTCTGTTCTTGCACTGGCCTGTGTCACTAAGGGAAACATTTCTTGCCTTCCAATGTGATCCCTTCACTTGTAGAAGGTGTATATTTGCTGGCATTTCTAAGATCTGCCCCCCCCACCCCCCTGGGCACTTTCCTCATGTACTTCCTCTGCCTTCTCCAGGGCCTGGACTTTTCTCCTGCCCAGCCCTGCGTACAGCTCTTCCCCTTTGGGGCAGCACGTGCTCATTCTGGGAGTATAGTTTGCCTAGAACAGGACACCTGCTATTTCTGGGCCGCTTGGCACTCCCTGCATTCTCCCTTCTTCCCCAAAAAATATATTTGAGATTTTACTTTTCTTTATGTTTCTTTGAATGACACTTACCAACTTAATATTTTGTTCATAAAACAGGCAGTATCAAGAAGCCAGAGAAACCTATCTTGATCTGGACAATAAAGTAAGGACTTTAAAAAGGTTCATTAAATTGCTGGAAGAAATAATGACTCATAGATACAAAACATATCAACAATTTAGAAGGTAAGTGCATTTAAAAATATTACCACATATCTCACATTTTCATATTTTGTTTTCGCATTATCCCTTATAAATAAGAATATTAAATTGAAAGAACTTCACGTGATTCAGTTAAAGAAGAAACTTCTTTCCTTGATTGGGCAGTATTTAGGGTCCTGTCATTTAGTCAGAGAATTCTGGATTAGAAGGGACTTTTAAAGCAAGCTTGTCCAGTTTTTCTACCCCATCAGATACCCTTTACTAGGTAACTCAGAGATGGCTGTTCAGTCTCTGCTCACATAGGTCCTTTCAGTGGGAGCTCACTGGCTTTGGAACAGCCTCTTGCACTCTTGGACATTGCATGTTCTTAAGGGATACAAGTCTTCGACGGGACCTGTTGAGGTAGTATCTCAGTTGATGATCTCATGGAATGGTGTGGCTCCGTGGGTGTAGACTCTGGTTTGTTTGCTGCTGTGTCCCAGCACCTACCACTGTCCCTGAACTGTAGTAGGAAGTTGATACATATTGGTTGGAAGAATGAACACAGGATCAGAGAAACTGGATATTGTATGTACCCAGAAATATTCATATTCTCAGGGATAGATTGGCCCCAGTGAAAATCACAAACAACAGAAATAAACCAGAGGTCAGTTGATCGGTAGGGATAGCCCTTGACCTACTTGGAGTCAAAGCTGTCCTAGTCTTTGCACTTAACTCCTGTTTTCCCCAGTGGCATTCCCTCAGTGACCTGCTTCTTACCTGTATTCATACCCGAAACTCTATAATCCTAAGACTAGAGAATTAAAAAAAATCTATCTAGTATGTATGAGGAAATTCAGTTAATTCCATAAAGAAAAGTAGGCTTTGCATGTTTGGTCATATTCCTTAACTAAACTGTAGGTTAGTTTTTGAAATGTGTGCTTCAGTTTTGTAAGCATGTTAACAGGACTTCACTTATATGGGATTTATTTTTATCCTTTTGAGGCTACTTGTAAGTTTCATCAAGTGGGACCTGAGCAGCTGGTCCAGGCTCAGCAGTGCCCTTCGGGGTACTCCACTGATACCCTGTGAGTTAGAAGGCTCCTGCCTGTGGGAACTGGGACTATTCCTGGCTCCAGGTGACCTGCGGGGGTTGCTTCTGCGGCTTTGGGATGTTTGCTGCTGCAGCCTCACACAGGCAGAGAGAGTTCTCAGCTTGAGACTTGGACGCCCTCCGTCTGTGCTCTGGAGTCCCCTCTGTGCTGCCCTCTAGGCTTTGAGACCTGGAGCAGCTTGGCCTCCCCAGATGCCCAGCTCTGTCTTCTCTAACAGGGAGACCTTCAGGCTGGGTTTCCACTCCCCTGTACTCTTTCTGTAAATAGTGATGTGTGACATCTGTAAGGCTCAATTCATTTGTTTCCCGTATTTTAAGGGATCATTTTGACTGGAATTGCTTGTACTGTCCGATGTCCAGTCTGAAAACTTGTTTCATTTATTCCATGCAGTGTTTTGGGTGTGTCAGGCTAAGACTATATCCAATGCCGGCGCGCCTGGGTGGCTCAGGCGTTAAGCGTCTGCCTTCGGCTCAGGTCATGATCCCAGGGTCCTGGGATCGAGCCCCACACTGGGCTCCCTGCTCTGCAGGAAGCCTGCTTCTCCCTCTCCCACTCCCCCTGCTTGTGTTCCCTCTCTCACTGTGTCTGTCTCTGTCAAATAAATAAATAAAATCATAAAAAAAAAAAAAGACTATATCCAATGCCTATTTCTACGTCTTTTTCAGAAGCAGTAGGGTTTGTGTTTATATTGTTACCAGGAAATTTATATTCAAAATATTTTCTGTAAAGGTACTCATCTTACAGTTTATTACCTTGATATGTTTCTTCGCCACTGACATATTTTATCTTCTTTACCCAGTCTTAGGAGTAGAATAAGAATGATCAAATTTTTTAAATTGTTCACCTCTTTACACTGGGGAACCTTGCCATTTTGAGGACAGTCTCTCTTAAGACATCCCGTGTGTGGAAGCAATTGAAGAATACTTACCAATAGTGAAAGAAAGAAAAGTTAACAGAAAATTCTGAAAACCGGCTAGCTGTGGTTGCTGTGTCACAAAAGAAAGCTCAGGCTCTCAGTGTTCCCTGGGGCGGAGATTTAACGTAGTTTAGCAAGGGAATTAGGAGGGATAATAATAAATGATAGTTACTCTGAAGAAATGAACCATAGGCCCATTAAGAAGCAAAGATGTTAAGAAAAAAGTCTTCTCTCATCTAGATCTTATTTTCCAAATACCATTACCCCTCTTGGAGAAATGGCTGGATTCCCCCCAGCTGGGCCTCTTGCTATGCCAGGAAGTAAGGAAGTGCTCGGAAGAAACGGGGAGTCATGATAAAAGGACGTAAGAGGCGGCCTGAAGAGGCTCCCACTGGCCAAACCTGGGCCTGTGAGAGGCAGGAATGGATGGTAACCCCGTGAATAAAATAAGAATCTGTGACTCCATCCTGATCAATAGAAAAGTGAATAAATAAATAAATAAATAAATAAGGAAGAAGGGAAAGGTCCTCCTTACAGTGGAATGCCGTGTGATAGATGGAGTTTGCATTGTGCCAGGCTGTGGGTAAGGCATTATCGGTATAGAACGATTAAGAGATTGCCCTCACCCTTAATGTCTCCATAAATTGAGAGGAGATATGCAAATGAATAGGCCATTTATTTATTATCTTAACAAACTACTAGAGTTTAATCTCAAGGACAAGATTTGTGTCTTCCGTATTAGGGTGATGCCTCATATAAATTGCTTGAATTGATTGATATATTCATATGGACGGGTTGTAATGTAATAGAATATATTAAATGTGGGATAGCATCATTTTTCATTCTATGATGTTTGTTTATTATAAAAGGAAATGAGGTGGTAAAAATGTGGGGACACAAAATATAAAGATGGGGGAAAAAATCTTAAAATCCTACCTATTAAATGGGCAACCCGTGTTAACATTTTGGTATATTTCTCTCTGGTCTTACATGCTGGTTTAAAGATCATGCCAAATATACAGTTTTTATATTTTTATATCCTTTTTAATGTGCCCCATTTCTTTATTCCAAGGTGTTTGACTTTACGATGCAAATTATACTTTGACAACCTATTGTCTCAGCGGGCTTATTGTGGAAAGATGAATTTTGACCACAAGAATGAAACTCTGAGCATATCAGTAAGTGTCTTAACTCTTCGTATGCTAATTATTAGGAGAATTAGCTGCTGCATTTCTTTTGATAATACATTGATAAGCTTTAATCTGTTGTCTTTGAAAAACAAAAGAACTTACTTTTAAGTTAAGGCTAGTATTTGCCAGAGTGTTGAAAATTAAATCGATCTCATTGGCTAATGCTGCCATTGTACCCCCCCCACCAACAACCACCAAGAAGATGACTAGGAATTTTATTTTCAGTGACAAATGTTTACCCTCTTTCCACTCCACAGCTTTCTTTTTAAAATTCATCTAGCATTTTAATTTATGTGGGATATTAGAGAAAGTCCACAGACTCTGGAAGTCACTATAGGAAACCAAGAAAGGATTTCTCAGAAGAATGTTCTATCCCTTGTAATTGTCTTTGCATGTATTTCTGAAGGTATCTGTAGATACAGCCTCTTTTGAAAAAACAAAGCCACCATATTTAACTTTGTAGAGTCTGTGTTTGTGGATTCTTTCATGGTCGTATGCATTGAAAGAGGGAGTAAGGGAGATAGCATTAAAAATTATGTGTTCAGGGGCACCTGGGTGGCTCAGTCGTTTAGCGTCTGCCTTCGACTCAGGTCATGATCCCAGGGTCCTGGGATCGAGCCCCACATCAGGCTCCCTGCTCGGCGGGAAGCCTGCTTCTCCCTCTCCCACTCCCCCTGCTTGTGTTCCTGCTCTCGCTGTCTCTGTCTTTGTCAAATAAATAAATAAAATCTTAAAAAAAAAAAAAATTATGTGTTCAGGTGGTCAAGAGCAACCACTCACTCTAAACAATTGGGGCAAAATTTTTATTTTATTTTTTATTTTTTTAAGATTTTATTTATTTATTTGACAGAGAGAGACACACAGTGAGAGAGGGAACACAAGCAGGGGGAGAGGGAGAGGGAGAAGCAGGCTTCCTGCTGAGCAGGGAGCCAGATGCAGGGCTCCATCCCAGGACCCTGGGATCATGACCTGAGCCAAAGGCAGACTTTTAACGACTGAGCCACCCAGGCGCCCCTGGGGCAAAACTTTTAAGTAATTGCTTACTGCTCTTAGTTGTCATAAGTTTTATACTTCATTTTAATACTTAGAATAAATGATAATTTACAGTACATATACACAAGACTCATCTAAATTTTTTAAGGAATAATAAAGAATGACGATGCATTTAAAAATGGTCAAAATGCTTAAAGAGGAACTTCATAAGGTATCCAAGTGGTGAATAAGTACCTGAAAAAAGTGCTCAGTATCATTATTCATCAGAAAAAGATGAATTTGAGGCGCCTGGGTGGCTCAGTCAGTTAAGCGTCTGACTCTTGATTTCAGCTCAGGTCATGATCTCAGGGTTGTGAGATCGAGCCCCATGTCCAGCTCCACGCTCTGCATGGAGTCTGCTAAGATTCTGTCTCTCCCTTTCCCTCAGCCTCTCCCCTCTCTCCCTCTCTTAAAAAAAAAAAGAAAGAAAAAAGAAAAATATGAATATATACCATAATAGATGACTATCATACTGCTACCAGTGTGACCAAAATGGGCAACGCCGATAACGTCTCGTGTTGGTGAGGGTGTGGAACTAATTTGGAAACCTGTCTGGCAGTGTTCATGAAAGCAATCCCACTCTTAAAAACTCTTCAAAAAACTGATAAAAATTCACCCGATTAAATGGTGATGATTAAAGTCAGAATAGTTACCGTTTGGGTTTTGTAGTGACTGGGAGAGAACACGGAATCTGCTGAGACACTAGGAATGTTCTGTGTCTTGATCTGAGTAATTACCCAGGTAATTGAGCTGAACCCTTAAGCTTTATCTTCCTTACTGTATATGAATTATACTCTAATGAAAATGAAAAAAAGAAGAAAATATTAGGAGTGTTTGGATAATTTATCCCCAGAGCTAACTGTATGTAGGACAGCCGAAGCTTGCCCTTCTGACATTATCACCCCTGTTATTCAAAAAGAATATTACTGTTTTAAGGATCCTTTAGTTCTCTAGTCTTTGTTTTACAAATAAATAAACTGAGACCAAAGTCCCATGATAAGTTAATAATAGGGGTAAAATTTAGATCTCCACAATTAGTCTAGGGCTTCATTTATTAGATCGATACAAAATGCAATTTTGGAGCAAAGGACCACATCCTGTTACTTAGTTCTTGCTTTTTTGTGGAGTAGTTTTTTGGTTGGTTGGCTTGGTTTGGCTTTTTACTGCTTAGTTGCTTTTTCATTGGGATTCTCACAGATTCAGACTTATGGATGATAAAAATTTCAGTGTATGTTTAAATTCAGAATTTTTTATAACCCTTTCCTAAATGAATGCTACTTGAGAGGCACATAATTTTCAAATAGTGGGTGTGAAGAATAAGTGAAGTTATGTGTCTGCTAAAACACATGTGGTAAAACTTTATGGCAGACAAGCTGATGGTACCCCATTTTTCCACCTTATGGGTATATATGTATGTCTGAAATTCTGTCCAAATGAAATAGCATTCCTTCTAATGTTATCTTATACTGTCTCCCCAGGATATTGTGTGAAAGAGTTTGTTATTAATTTTATTAATTTCTTTTTTATTGTCCCTCTGAGCCCTTATTAAGAGGAATTTTTGAAAGAGATTTTACACGTTTCAGTTTGTTGCTGCTGTTCATCCTGGACCAGCGTGAGCCTCTTGAAGTTGGTCCTGCTGTCTTTTTGACGTTCAGTAATTACCTTTAAAGCAACTTAACCACTAGATGTCACTGTAATTCAAGTAACAAAAGATTGTCTTAGCGCTTAGCAGTGCTTGAAAAAAGAAAAAGAAAGCAATCTCATTCACAGTAGCATCGAAAATAATAAAGTACTTAGGAATAAATTTAACCAAGGAGGTGAAGGATCAGTACACTGAAAACTATAAGACATTGATGAAGGAAATTGAAGAAGACACAAATAAATGGGAAGATAGCCCTCATTCATGGATCAGAATTAATATTGTTAAATAGATGTCATTTCCATATTACTAAATCACTAAATGATTTTATTCTTTTTTTTTTTTTTTTTTTACTGTAAACCCATTCTTTTCTAATGCTAGCCAACCTTTTTGTAAAGAATTTAGTCTGATTTTTGCTCCACTTTGTTTTTTAACTCACTCAAGGTTCAGCCTGGAGAGGGAAACAGAGCTGCTTTCAACGACATGAGAGCCTTATCCGGAGGAGAACGTTCTTTTTCCACAGTTTGCTTCATTCTTTCTCTATGGTCCATTGCTGAGTCTCCTTTCAGATGCCTGGATGAGTTTGATGTCTACATGGTAGTGTTAAATTTTGAATTCTCAAATTTTTGTTGTTGTTGGAAATGTGTATTTTGAAAGGAAGCAATTCTTTCTTTAGTTTTACCCCCAAGAGAAGGGATCCTGCCCTGACACTTTAGTCCATGAGAGGTGGTAGGGAAGAACTAAGAGTTCTAGTGCTCTCCCTGCTACCCTGGAGACCCCGTCCTGGGCTTCCGCCTCTTCCCTAGCCTATCTCCACCTTCCATTTTCACAGCGGTAAGCATTTCCTTTCCCTCGCTTGGATCAGAAGAGCAGCAGATGCCACACAAGGGGCAGGAACATTTGACTTGGAAATCATAAACCTGGGATTGAGACCTAACCTCTGCCACTACTTCCGCAGAGAACTTTGGGCCTCGGTTTCTTCATGCATAAAATAACCTCATTAATCTTTCCTACCTCCTAGGGTTATGGTGAGATGCTCCAGTCTTACATGTAAATGCACTGACGATGGTGGAGACCGAGTGAGCCTTCACCAGCCAGCCGTTAACCATGCTGTGTACTTCTTCATGCCTTATACTTTCTTAAACCCACTGTAATCTGGGTTTAGACTATAATACTCTAGTAAAACTTGTTTAGCAAAGATCATCAATGAACTTTTAGTATTATTTTAATTCTTTGAAGTATTTGGTACCAGAGACCTATCCTCCGTCTCCTACAATATGTCTTCTTGCCAGTTTCTGCTCTACTCTTTTCTGGTTCTAGTGCTGCCTCGCCTAATGCCATTGCCCTTAAATGTGTGAGGTCCTCTTTGTTTTTTATACTGTTGTTGATTTTCCTGGATGCCATACCCTACGTACGCCTACACACTAAACACACACACCACACACACACACACAGAGTCCCCAGCACTACCAGCACACGTGGATACCAGCACATCTGAGTGTCTCACCCTGACACCTCTCTCGCACTCCACACTCCTGTGCCCAACCACTGTTGGACGTCATCAGGCACAGCCAGGCCTCAGACTCAGCAAGTCTTCTACTCAGAGCCTCTTCCTTTTCCTGAATCCGCTACTTTGATTGCTGGCAAATTGCTGTTACCTACCCTGTTACCTCGCACTGCCAGACCTTTGATGTATCTGTGATCCTTCCTCCCTTTTACTTGCCCATCACGCCTGACCTTCCGAGTCTCCGTTCCTTCCTGTTAGCTTGTCCCTGTCTCCTCCCCTGCCTGTTGTAACCGCCTCCTGTCCGGACTCCCAGACTTTAGTCTTCCTTATTCCTTAGTCCCTCCCTCACTGTTTTGCCAGGTTTATATTTCTAAAATGAATCTGATCATGGGCACTTACTTATTTAGAACTCTGAGGTGGTGAATTATCTTATCTGGGATGAATGTTAATTCTTTGGGTAACGGAGACCCTTCGTGATGTAGCATCTCCCCCTTCCGTGGCTCTCCCTTATAAGCCACCTGTGATTTTCCAGACACTGTGCCTCTTCCTGTTGTGCCCTTTGTGTATGTCAGAATCCTACTCGTCTTTCCAGACCCCGTTCGGATGTGACCTTTATAGAGCCTTTGTGACCACCAGTTAGGATTTAGGAACCTCTCAGAGCTCCCTTGGCACCACCCTACACCAACTCATACTATTATTTTTATATTTTATAATATAAAGTATATTATGTAATTTTATATTATATACATTTTACTATTACGTATTTTATACATTTTCATTGTGAAGTTACCAACTATGTCTTGATATTTTTACCTACCTGATGCCTAGCCCATAATAAGTACTACAAAGTGCTCGTTCATGCAGTTTATACCTGTGTGTCCTGTGTAATCCTCAGTGTCATTTTCCCCCTTGATACCATTGCTGTGATTGGTTAGAAATTCTCTGAGAATTGGCTTCAGAGCTAATTCACAAATCACAGGAGAGGATTGTTCTTACCAGGCACTCATTTTGTTTGAAATGCCATTTTGCAGTCTTATCACCCATCTTATTTGTCAGATTTAATTCTGAATAACTTCTTTCTCTTTCAGAAACTTAGAGGTTCTTAATCAGAATGGGATTTTGCCCCATTGGAATTATTCAGAAAAATGTGCCCAAGTTCTGAAAACCAATCAGAAACAAATATATTTTGGTGGTTTGGCAGCTTTGTTATTAAATGATAGGCCTCCCCAGGGCAGTGTTTTGAAAGGACAGCATCTGCTTGTGCAAGCTCTCGTTATTTTTGTTAACTTTAAGTTAGATTGCTTTACAGATATGCCAGAGGGAAGAATTTATATAATACAAGCCATTGAGCAATATCACCAGGATGTTGGTCTGCCTCCAAAACAGTGTGTTCCTAACCACCACGCTGTACTGCCACATCAAGTTTCAAATAGACCTTTAAAAATATATGCCTATAAACGCATTTGGTTATGTTTTCCACTTTTCAGTTTTCAAGGTACTTTGATTTTTTCTTTCTCTGTTATTTGAACTCAGAGAAAATGTAAGCCCACAGTTTAATTTCGTTTCAAAACCTGTTACAATGAAGCATTGTTTTTCTATACACTGATATGCTATTTAACTTCTTTTAAAGATTAAATCGAGGAACTGGTTTATAAATTTAAATTGGTTCAGGGCGCCTGGGTGGCTCAGTCAGTTAAGCATCTGCCTTCGGCTCAGGTCATGATCCCAGAGTCCTGGGATGGAGCCCTGAGTCAGGCTCCCTGCTCAGCCAGAAGTCTGTTTCTCCCTGTCCCTCTGCCTGCCTCTCCCCCTGCTTGTGCTCTCTCTCTCTCTCTCTGTCAAATAAATCAATGAAACCTTAAAAAAAAAAAAAAAAGAATATAAATAAATAAATTGGTTCACATTGTACACATTGTAGAAAGTGGTAGGGTAGGGGCAGAGGTTTTAAAACATCTTGATCACGGAGGGGAATTTTGAGAGAATTAATACTTTATAGCTGTCACTTTTGATATTGTTCTCCTGAGGGATTAATTATTATTACTGTCCAAATTAGATTCATTCTCTAACATTTAGTTGTGTCTTTGGAATATTTGCAGATTATTTTTTATTTTTTATTTTTTTTAAGATTTTATTTATTTATTTGACAGAGAGAGACACAGCGAGAGAGGGAACACAAGCAGGGGGAGTGGGAGAGGGAGAAGCAGGCTCCCGATGCGGGGCTGGATCCCTGGACCCTGGGATCAAGACCTGAGCGAAAGGCAGACGCTTAATGACTGAGCCACCCAGGTGCCCCTGCAGATTACTTTAATTGCTAAGTATATTTGAGGGAGGGAGCTATACTTACAAATAATCTGACTGTAGAAATTACCTGGAAGATACATATATTCAGTTATTTTCCTCTAATAGTTTTGGATATTATCTTTCCCTGTGTGAATAGTTAGGCATCACAGATAAAGTAGTAGGTGATCCCTGGATAAAAATGCAGGGGCTTGTAACAGCCAGCAGAACGCTGCTTTTGCAGGAATATGACTGATGCAATAGTGATCCTCACTTTGTTCTTCAGGACATGGTTAACCGGAGGATTGCAATGGACATGATACTCAAGATGGCAGATTCCCAGCGTTTCAGACAGTTTATCTTGCTTACCCCTCAAAGCATGAGGTAACTTTTAAAAATTCTTCTGTGAATATATACATCAAATACATAAAAGGGGGAAATAAATCTCTTATAATCTTAATTTTTTAAATGCAAATACATAAATCACCAATAAAAAGAAAATCCGTTCCAATGTCAGATCTAAGATAATTTTTCCTTTTTAGATATTTAAAATTTTGTTTGTGTTATCTCCCTTTCATAACAGAAGCAAGTTGATATGAATTTGATTATTGACTTGTTACTATTTCTATTTTGACTCTGTTTCTTCGTGGTTATCATGACCAACTAGTAAAGTAATTTTGGTAATTCTGTTTAGACTAAAGACACAATTCATGATTTCCCTAGTCTTGGCTCTTCTCCTGGTGACTTACTGCTTCTAATCTTTCTAAAAGAGCTCTGTTCTGCGGTCAGTCAGCAGGTTTGGGTACTTACAAGGTGGCAGGCACGTGTCATTTAGTGTTGATATTCTGCCTCTACAGTGGTCACTTGATCCTGTGGGGATGGAAGTTTGTGATTGGGAATATTCAGGTAACTGCTTCTTGGCTAGACAAGAATAAGAATTAAAATAGTTGGTATATAAATCTCCTCATTTTATCTTTTTCTTCTAAACTGAAAGCCTACCTCATTTAGCACGAAGTTAATTTTTAAAAATGAAAACAAATGATTTCTTTATTGCAAATTATATTTCTCCTAGAACTCCAGATAGTCAACATATCCCACAGTAGCAGATGCAGTAGATTGGTGTTTTCATGAGGGAGTATTAGAATTTTTTTTAATGTGAAAAAATTTTCCTCGTAATCTGAGTAATTAATTTTGCTTCCTCTAGTTCACTTCCATCAAGTAAACTGATTAGAATCCTTCGAATGTCTGACCCTGAAAGAGGACAAACGACATTGCCTTTCCGACCTGTGGGTCAAGAGGAAGAAGAAGACCGAAGTTGATCTGTAACTTCCTGTGGCCTCCGCCGTGTCCTCATGTTGAAGGACTTGTAAAGGGAAAAAGATTCAGGAGTATGTAATGAAATAAAATGAAACTGAAGATAATCTAAAATAAAAGAAACTCCTTTATATTTCTGGCTCCAATAAAATATGTAAATAAGTCTAGAAAGCCTACTACAACCAGCAATTTAAAATTTCTGTTACTTTACTTTGAGGAAATTAATTTCATAGTATTGGTTTTAAATCTTTTTTTAAGTTCGTTTTTTTTAACCATCTACTTTTATAGATTGTTTTTCAGAAGTAAAATTTTGTACATATGTACATGTACATATCTGTTTAGTTTGGGTTCATTTCTATGGTATTTTGTAAGAATTAAAATAAAAGTTTGAGCACCTGATTATATTTAGTTTTGTTTTCCAGAGTATCACATTCTCATTGCAGGGGTTGGGGTGCACAGGTGGTCTGTGGACGGGGACCAGTTTGCAGTGGATTTATTGTCTCTTTTGCTTAATTATGAGGGACCTGCACAGGACTCTCAAACACTGCTCAGATTTCCCGCACAGGTCATTTTTTATCATTAAAGATACAACGATAGATTTGGGCTGTACTTTTAATTATTATATTTTGTTCAAATTTAGGATGCTGTCTATGTGGCACTTTGAAGGAGCACCAGAGCACCACCAGCTCTGACCAGTGCCTTTCTCAGTCCTTTACCTGTCGTCTAGCCTGTGTCACGGCACCACAGGTACTTGTCTGGCTTCAAACCCCTCTGTTCCTGGGCCAGCACTTTGGCTCAGCTCCTGCTCAGCTTGGGCTTAGCTGAGAGGACCCAGGCTGGGGAGAAGGGCTGGGAAAACTGGGGCTCCCCCGGAGCAGGAAAGCAGCGCAGAGCCAGAGGCCAGCGTGTTGATGGTGAGCTGACATCCGTGCCATTAAAGACCCGTCCTGATTTTAGGGTTGTTTAAGAGTGTGCTTCATAGAATGATAAAATATAGCATATTGTAAGAAGTGGTAGTTATTGACTTTTTTTTTTTTTTTTGAAGAAGGCATGAATAAGACTCCTGCCTATATTCTCTTTGATATTAGGGTAAGTGCTAAGTTTTTAAGACAGACGTGGATACCCAAGAAGCAGTCCCTGTATTGCTAGCAATAAATATTTATGTAATTGAAAAGGAGTATTTTAAGAAAAAAAGCAGTATTTTAAAAGCAGCAACACTTCTGTGGATACTGAGAAAAACTGGATTTTGTTTTTTATTTTAGTAGAGGGGAGGGAGTCTGATTAACCTTAAAGTGAGATCAGTTGGCAAATGAGAAGTCCAAAATCTGTGCTTTTCTAATCTAAGAATTTACAGAAAGAGGAAATGTATGCCGAAAGTTAATAAACATCCCCCCATACCCATGCAAAGTCTGACCTTTTAAAGGTATGTTTATGACTAGTTTGTAACAAAACTATTTTTTAACATACATGTGCTTTTTCAAATAAAAAATATACCAAATGCATAAACTTATATTAGCTAAATAATTTTAGTGTCTGAATCTTTGTGATAGTTTTTGAGTGTTAATGGTTCTGAATACAGAATGGGAAATATAATCCTCAGGTATCCAAATATCTTTTGTTAAGAGTCGAAGATTATTCATTGCTTTAGCCTCACAAAGTTTTGGTTTCAACTATCATAAGTGAAAATATCTTCAATTAATGTTCTAATTAATAGTAGCATTAATTAGAATAAAAGAAGAAAAGAAAAAAGTTTTTTTTTTAAATACGTATAACTTCTAAAAATAAAACTTTAAATGTTTGTATTGAGTGACTTCACTACATCATACAGAGTGTTCCCCAGCCCCTGGTTTATCATCAGGACTGAGCTGAGTAATGAGATCCCAGGAAACAAGGGGCACATGCTCCCTTGGACTCTTCAATCCTATCCTCTCAAATCCATGGGGTGGACATGATTAAGATCATTCTCAAAATGACAAAGGTAATGAGTTGTAGTAAACCAAGATATAAATAATAGACTCAAGTTGATAATCAAGATTCAGGCACTGCCTTCTTCCTTAAGTATTTTCACTTGTCCATCCCATCCTCAGGGGCTGCTTCCCTCCTAACCCTTCACCTTCACATATCTTCAAGATGTCCAGAGACCAAAATGCTTCAGTTCTGAGTAAATAACTGTTGTCTGGAACACGAGCTGGATCAGAAGTGTTGCCAGCCGTGATGGAGACCAAAGTGATCCAGATTCCTGTGAATTAGTCCAGGTTATCATGTCCCGAGTCAGTGACATTCTGGTTAGACTTAGGACTTTTTTATACATCAACATGGATGCCTATACTTTGACTAACTCAGATTTTCCAGAGAATTGGTTTGAAACTTAGTGTTCTAAAAGTTCAAACAGTAACTGGTATCTTATGACTTGAACTAAGTGACTGTGGACTGGAAGATACATCAAAATATTATTTAATAGGAATACCTTTTGTTCTTTAAAGAGTGGTAAAGTAATGTGGATATAAATTAGCTATTTCTTTGAGTCAGCAAATGAGATTTTCTTAATTATTTATAATATTGATACCTAACCTCTTGAATTTTGGCTGGGGCATCTGGATAGATTCCACAGAAACTAATGTGGCCTGAGAATACTCACTGATCAGCAAGCTTAAGAGGGCTGTTGCTGCCTGATTTTCTCAAGTATAAGAATATAGAGATTCATTCAAAAATGACGAAGTCCCTGCCATGTGCGTGCTTGCAACAATTTAAAGCACGGGGAATACTACCGTGAGTAATACCAAATCTGCCCTTGGGGAGCTAAAATTCTAGTTCAGGGGAACATCCACTGTATACGATTCCAGAGAACAGTAATTGCTATGTGTAATAAATTTAGCAGGGTCAGGAGTTAAGTGGAGGGGGTGGTGTCTCAGAAGCAGTGTGAAGGAAGACTTTGCAGAAGGTAATATCTAAGCAGAGCTGAAATGAGCAAGAACGAGCTATGGGAAGGCCTGGAGCAAGGGTTCCAAGCAGAGAACATGAGTGCAAAGGCCGTAGGTGAGAATGGACTTCATGTCCAGGAATCATGAGGCCCATGTTGGCAGAGCTTACTTAGTAAACAAAGGGGATGAGGTGCAGAGGTAGGCAGAAGGAAGCAGGATCATTTGACATCTAGTAACTAGTTTTCCAACCTGGTATAGTCAACATATTCAAATAATTTCTCTGGCTGCTGTGGGAATAGGTTAGGATTAGAGTATGGTGAATGAAAGCAAGCTTTGGCTGTGGTCCAGGTAAGAAGTCATGGTGACTTGGGCCAAAGTAAGGAGGTAGAAGTGTTCAGGTGGGAAACGAGGCAGTGGGATTTGCTGGTCATACTCTGGAGTTGTGAGGGAGGAATCAAGAACAATTGGCCTGGGGCCTGAAAACTGTAAGAATGAGTGTGCCATTCACAGGGAAGACGCAGAGGTAGAGGCTCGCGTACTGGTACTTGATGAGTAATGTCACACTGGTGAGTGTAAGAATGGAAAACAATAAAGTGACTTGAAGAGCCTGGAAATTATATTTCACCTGCAAGATGCTGGGGAAAATCCGAAAATGTGTGCCCAAAATATTGGAGAAACTTAATTGCTTACAAGAAAGGACCTCAGGGAACCTTATGTTATTTTATTTAGAGCTCTAATTGACTATCAGTTTCTTGCTATTCCCCTACACATCCTTTGCCTTTAGGCTCCCTGAAGACATCTGTTTAAGCATGTGTTTTACTTCTTGACATGAGTTCCAACCATGTGGAGGGAAGAAGCATCTGGCCTCTTTAAGATAGAAGTTCATATTGTTCACCCAGAGACTGATCCTGAATGAGTGAATTACAGGAAATATGAAGTCTTCAAACAATAGGAATCCCTTGTAAAAAGCAAGACTTGGAATCTAATTCCCTTGAATATGGATGGGTCTGTGACTGTCTTGTCGTCAATAAAATGCTATGCAAGTGATATTTCCTGACTTCTGAGGTCAGGTCAGAAAAATCTATGAAACCTCCAACATCTTTGCAGGACTACTTGTGCCGGAGCCTGAAGCACCATGAAAGTCGTGAGCGCTGGGGCGCCTGGGGGGCTCAGTCGGTTGGGTGTCCCAGGGTCTGGGATCCCGAGCCCCATGTCGGGCTCTCTGCTCAGTGGGGAGCCTGCTTCTCCCTCTCCCTCTGCCTGCTGCTCCCCCTGTTTGTTCTCGCTCTCTCTGTCTCTGTCAAATAAATAAATAAATCTTTAAAAAAAAAAAAAAAAAAGCCATGTGTGCTGAGGCCACCGTCCTGTGAAGAAGCACAAACTGGCCCGGGGGAGGAGCCCTGAGACCGCAGGAAGAGAGACGCCCACCAGAGCCCGGGTCAGCTCCAGCTACCGGAGCGCTGCAACCACAGGAGAGACCCCGAGCCAGAATCAGCCACACGAACCTCTCACCAGCTCCTGACCCACAGAAACCGTGGAAATAACAAAAGGATTGTTTCTGTTTTTAGCCACTAAGTTTTGGGGAGGAGTTAGCGTGGAGCACTAGGAACTGAACCACTCCCATTATGACCCACCCCTAGAAACTATTCTGATGTGATTATTTCCTTTAGTTTTACATGACTTTGGTGTTCTTATTGTGAGAATGAGTTTTTCATTTATATATATTATACCGTGCATAAGATTTTGTTTCTATTTTCCCCATTTGGCATTTAAGAGTTATGTCCGGGGCGCCTGGGTGGCTCAGTCCTTAAGCGTCTGCCTTTGGCTCAGGTCATGGTCCCAGGGTCCTGGGATCGAGCCCCGCATCGGGCTCCCTGCTTAGCGGGAAGCCTGCTTCTCCCTCTCCCACTCCCCCTGCTTGTGTTCCCTCTCTTGCTGTGTCTCTCTTTGTCAAATAAATAAATAAAATCTTTAAAAATAATAATAATAAAATAAATAAATAAAAGAGTTATGTCTGGGGTACCTGGGTGGCTCAGTTGGTTAAGCGACTGCCTTCGGCTCAGGTCATGATCCCAGGGTCCTGGGATCGAGCCCCGCATCCGGCTCCCTGCTCAGTGGGAGGCCTGCTTCTCCCTCTCGCTCTGGCCCTCCCCGCTCTCATGCGCTCTCTCCCTCTCCCTCTCTCTCTCAAATAAATAAATAAAATCTTAAAAAAAAAAAAGTTATGTCCACGTTGCTGTGTGTGCATCAATCTCTTGCCTCCAGCCAATGTGTAGTATGCATAAGATGCACTGACCACATTTTACTTACCTGTTCCTCTCGTAATGAACCAGCAGATTGCCTGCAGTTCCCACAAACACTGTCACGGACACCTTGGGACACGTCCCCTCATGGCCCTCTGTGAGAGCTTCTTGGGGCAGGCGGCATACCTGGAAGCGGGAGTGCGGCCTCCGAGGGCCCATGCACACTTCCTCTAGCCAAGGGCCGCTGGACCCCTCTCCAGCATACCCACAGTACCAGTCTACACTACCAGCGCCGGGCTCACTTGCTGGCCCAATCTCTACATTTTATTTATGAAAAGAACTAGTCAGGGGCACCTGGGTGGCTCAGTCAGTCAAGCATCCAACTCTTGGTTTCAGCTCAGGTTGGGATCTCCTGGGTTGTGGGAAATAGCCCTGCTCAGGCTCCATGCTCAGCGCGGAGTCTGCTTGAAGATTCTCTCCCCCTCTGCCCTCCCCCCACTCGTGGGCATTCTCTCTCTCTCTCTGAAATAAATAAAATCAATCTTTAAAAAAAAAAAAAAGGAACTAGTCAGTCTGCTGGAGGGGTTCCCCCCCCCCCATGATTGCCCTGAATATCCTTGTGGCTCATTTCCTTCATTCAGGTCTTACTTCAAATGTCATCTAATCAGACTGCTACATCCCATCACTTGTGCTACCATCCCCATCCTTCTCAGCTTGTGGTTCTTTTCTTCATTGTTCTTACAGGTGATCGTGTGTATGTGTGTGTGTGTGTGTGTGTGTGTGTGTGTGTGTGGTGTTTGGTTTTTGTTTTTCTCCCCCCCCCCCCCCCCCCCCGCCAAAAGGATGGTATTAGGTGCACAACAGCTGACCAGTGAAGATCTGCTATGAATGCAGTGTCAGAGTCTGATTTAACTGAGTACCATTCTAAGGAGCCTCCCTAGCTCCTCACCCCCACCCCCACCCCTGACCCCCTCACTTAGGGGCAGAGAATATCGGGAGGCCCTGAAGCTCTCCCATCTCTCCCTGCCCCCACATTGGACTCACCAAGCACAGGGATGAAGGACATTCTAGTACCACTTGGGATGGTTCTATCAGTGATTCAGGTACCGTCGGTGTCCTGAGTGTTTGTGGTGAGGTGTGCTTGCTCACAGCTTCTTGTTGAATGGATGCATGGAATCATTAGGCCCTGGTCTCTGGTCTTAGTTAATGATCCTAAGACACACAAAGGAAGAGTATTTAGGGAAAAAAAAAGGCACTCAATAAAAAGGGAATAATATAGCACTGTCTTGTCTGATACTATAATTATTCACTACATGTGGCAAATTAAATTTAAATTAATTATCATTTATTATTTTGGGGGGGCGGGGGAAGGGCAGAGGGAGAGGGAGAGAGAGCATCTTAAGCAGACTCCCTGGTAAGCTCAGAGCCCAACGCGGGGCTCGTTCTCATGACCCTGAGATCATGACCTGAGCCAAAATCTAGAGTCGGACGCTTAACTGACTGAGCCACCCAGGAACCCTAAACTTAAATTAGTTAAAATGAAAAATTCAGTTCCTCAGTCACACTAGCCATATTGAAGTGGTCAATAGTTACATGTAGCCAGTGCAGACATGTACCTTTCCATCGTCATAGAAAGTTCTGTTGCACAGCACTGTAGAAGAAAACTGAGCTTCTCTAGATACGTTCTGAAAATACCAACCTGTCTTTAGAGCTCTTGAGGGAATTCTGCCTGCCTTCCTCAGGCTTCAAAGGGTCAGAATTTTGTCCCATCATTAAAAATAACAACTAGCAGGGTGCCTGGGTGGCTCAGTCAGTTAAGCGTCCAACTCTTGATTTCGGCTCAGGTCATGATCTCAGGGTTATGAAATTGAGCCCCACGTTGAGCTCTGCACTCAGCATGGAGTCTGCTTAAGATTCTCTCTCTCTCTCCCTCTGCCCCTCCCCCAGTCTCTCTCTAAAAAAGAAAAAAAAGAAAAATAACTAGTATACTTTTGACCTGGAAAGACAGAAGTGTTCTTTCCTATGGGCTGCTTTTGGAGGACACGTCTCGGCTGGTTGCCTGTATCCTCCACAGCAGGTGAAGAAGGTCATGTGTTGCTAGCACCCAGTCACATTGAGAGGAAACTTAATTTTAGACAATGAGCATTTTTTGAGAACGAACAAGTTTTATGTTTTATTTAAACTTTATATACCATGTTAATTGCCCCTCTTTTGAGGGCCAGGATGAAGAGTTGGAAAGTTGTTTTTTTTTTTTCCCCTTTCATTGTCATTAATTCTCTGAATTCCAAAGACGTGTGTTTCAGGGTAGGTAAGTTGTTGCTAGCTGACCCTTGATAATTATGAACATCAGATTTTAAATTCTGAAATAAGAATTGAAGGAAAAAGTCAAATGTTATAAATTTATTTGGGACATCTATTGCCACCTCTTTGGAAGCCTTTGAAAATTCAAGCAAAAATCAATACACTTCCAGCTTTGTCTTTTTTTACTTTCAATAAATAATATCTTTGTGTATATGTATATAGAGATAGATATACTTAATTAATGAGTCATTTAGCAGGATTTTTAAGTTTTATACTGCATTAATTCCAACATAGCTCTTTCCAGATTGATAGAATGCAAATGAGGTAAGAATTAAGGCAAACCTAAAAGGCATGCAAATGTAGCACATTTATCTTCACTGATAATACAAGCTCTTGGGTGTGGACCACCCAGAGGAGCCGAGGCCCCTCCGGGGCCTGTCCAGTACTATTTTACAGGAGAATGGTGACACAGCTTATATTAAGTTACATTACCGTGGGGGGCTCAGTGCTACTAACATGTAATCAAGGAGACACGAGCATTAGCAAAACATGAACAAGAAACCATAGAACTCTTTGCAGCACATTTCTGTCCAGGCTTGAGGGGAGAAGGGATTTTATGAAATGATGTTACACATATCACATTGTGGAAGGTTGTTTTATAATATATGCTTTTAAAATTCATTAGCAAATGACATTCTCATGCACACAAGTGTTTCAAACACAAGAAGCAAGTCCATTGATAGGTAGTCCAAGCAATATTTGTGTGCGTGTGTGTGTGTGTATGTGTGTGTGTGTGTGTGTGAGAATAGCTGCAGACTGAATGGAACATTGAGACTTTTGTGCAGTCCATAGCGTTGACCTCAGCTCATTTCTGAATGTCGCACTGCAGAAGTAATACAATGGAAGGGTCGCTCTTTGCAGCTTCTTTGAATTCATCCAGTGTAATCTGGTCGTCTTTGTTCTTATCCATCTTGCTGAAAATCTTGTCTACTCGCTGCTCAGGCGTGAGGCCGTCCTCATTCATTTTCATCATGATCACGGTGCCTACCATCTTATAGATAGCCTTGGGAAAACCAGAAACAGAGCATAAAGTTCTCCCACGATCTGATAAAGAATTTAAATTTACTTCAAAGGACTCCAAAGTCGTTTTAAGTAAGACAGTGATATAATCAAATATGTGTGAGTCTTATGACTAATTGGGCATAAAAGAATTTCATCCGACTCCCAGGTTTCTGGCTGGAGGAAGTGGGGAGAAAGAGTACCTCAGTGGTAGGTGCAAGAATAATAGATGAGAAGATTCAGGAGGAAAATGATGAGCTCAGTTTTAAACATTCGGGGTTTGAAGTGCAGATGAAAGTCACCAAGCACTAGCCCTTGTAGATTTAGGAAAACAGAAAAGGTGGTCCCAGCTGATAAGGAACTTATAGTCGGTTAAGACAAGCAAGGTGGGCCACTAACATTTAGCTCAGAAAGAAGATAGTGTAGGGAGATCTGTGGATCAGGCACTCTGTAAGTTAAAGAATTCTGACTATCCAGTTCAATTAGCTGTACACAAGTAATTCTCAACGTGGGAATTTCCTAAATAGAAACTTTCTATTGCCCATCTATACCAAGACCTGCTGGTGAATGTTCGTAGCAGCATTATTAATGGCCAAGGAGTGGAAGCAACACCAGCACTCAACAACTGGTAAACAGATAAACAATATGACAGATCTGTGCAATTGAATACTATTTGAGAACTAAAAAGGAACGAAACACTGATGAATCCTACAACACAGATAAAAAAAAAAAAAGCCAGACAAGCCGTATATTTATATTGTATGGTTCTGTTTATATGAAATGTCCAGAGACATAAATCCATAGAGACAAAGAAGAGTGGAGTCTTCTGAGTCTGTAATTGGAACAGGCAGGTGGCAAGAGGGGTCTTACAGGGAGAATGAAAATGTTCTAAAATTGGATTATGGTGATGGCTGCATACTGTGGTCTATAAATTATAACTCAATAAAGTTTTTAAGATGCCAGTTAGAGGAGCCAAGATGCCCACCAGGGGAAAGCTGGTTTGAGGAAGGGGGGGACATCCAGCAGAGCAGAGCTAAACCGAGGGCAGAAGAACTGAGTCTGATAATATCCTTGGGGCCCAGCGTTAGGGCCCAGCGGCTTGGATCTGTGACTTTTCCCAGCGCTGCGCCGAGGCCCGGGACGGGGGTCGGGAGAATTCACGGCCTGGCATGCAACTACCCGGGCTCCAGGCCGGGAAGAAAAGAAGTCTCCACGGCCTAGGCCCCAGGAAGCTTCCTCCTGGGGGGGTCTGCCTCCTGTGCCCTGCGGCCATGGTCCTAGCCCGCCCCGCCCCGTCCCGTCCCGGTCCCGAAGTCCAGCCTCATCTCTAGGTCCACCGAAGCCCCGCCGGCCCGGCCCCGGCCCGAGGGCCCTCCGCCCCCAAAGGCCACCCCCGCCCAGCCCGCCGCCCCTGCCATCTAGGTTCCCCTGAGGAACCTCCCCGAGGCCCCCCCACCCCTCCCCGGCCTCGCCCGGAGGTCCCTCTACGCCCCACCCCTCCCCCACCCACCCCCTGCCCCGAGGGCCCCCGCCCCGCCCTGAACGCCCCCCAACCCCGGCACGAGGACCCTGGCCCCGCCGGGCCCTGCCACCCAGGTTCCCCCACGGCCCCGCCCCGAGGGGTTCCCCCGCCCCGCCCCGGCCTCGCCCTGAGGGCACTCCCCCCCCCCGGCCCCGCCCCGCCCCGAGGGCCCACCGCCTCACCTCTATGATCTCCAGCATCTCCACCCTCGTGATCTTGCCGTCGCCGTCCAGGTCGTACATGTTGAAGGCCCAGTTCAGCTTCTGCTCGAAGCTGCCCCTCGAGGTGATGGACAGGGCGCAGATGAACTCTCGGAAGTCGATGGTGCCGTCCCCGTTCTTGTCAAAGGTTCGGAAGGCGTGCTGGGCGAACTTGGAGGCGTCGCCGTAAGGGAAGAACTGCAAGCAGAAGACACAAGTTCAGGTGGCGGGAGGCCCAAAACCTCAGGCCCGGGTGGAGTCCGGGAAAGCCTGGGAGGCCACCGCGCCATCCCGGGGACCGCACCGCGGGCGCTCCCAGGCCGTCGAGGGAGGAGGGGTGGCAGGCAGGCCTCCGGCCTGGACAGCGGTTTGGCGCGGTGCTCAAGGCCCAGGGCGGGCGTCCATCAGGCCATTCCTGTGCAGGAGGCTGGGACATGCGGCCTTCGTGGTGGCAGGGCCCTTGAGCCCGCAGCTAGGGTCCCTCATCCGTGGCTTCCCTGCCCTCTCTCCCACAAGGACAAGGACTGAGGTGGGGAGCCGACTTCTCTCCCCACGCAGAGCGGTGCTGCATGAACTTCGCCTTCCTCTCTGGGCCTCCAGGCTCGCCGCCCGGTGGGGCCAGCGCGAGGTTGCCCAGACCTGGTTTTCTCTGCTCCGGCGCCCCAGCCCCCGCCCGCACTCCTCTCCCGGGGTGAGGCTCCATTGGCTCTCTTCTTTTTTACAGGGACTTTTCTTTTGTAGAACAGACATTTAAAAACCCATTAAAAATAGAACATGACGAGGTTTATTTTTAAGAGCTATAAAGAGGTTTCTTTTCAGAGCCAACAGTTGGCCAGAGTGCCATTGGAGACAAAGAATGAACACAGGAGGAAAAGGAAGAGCAGACCCTGGAGGAGGTAAGACCGTGGAAACAAGCCCCAAACCACAAACCAAAAGCAAAAACAAACCACGTGGTGTTTTAAGGCAGAGAGGGGATATGGATGCATCAGTCCCGCAAATACAAAGACCAAAGCAGGTGTCTGAGGATGTCACGGGTATCCCTGCTCCTTGGTAAGTTTTGTCACTGGTTACTGGGACAGGTCGGCCAGCCTCCGTGCAGCGGGCCTGCTTTGTGCCCACCTGGGGCTGTCTCCCTTCCGGGGCCCTCAGCTCATGTTTCTCACTGTGCTTCCTGCCCTGGGGCCTGCTGCCCACACCTCCCATACTTAGAAGCCTTTGGAAGGTGGAACATTTCTGGGCAGAAATGAAATGGGTATTTCCCCGTGAGATCTCATAACTGTGGCCAGGCCCCGTTTTTGGTCCTGGGAAAGCAGAGATCCACAGCTCATAGTCCCCAGGCTCTGGGATTTCACAGTTAATGGGGGAACCCAAGGCGGGACTGATGAGAACTAGGACAGAGGAGGGGGCAAGACTACAGGATTGGTTTCAAGGTGGAGAGTTAAGAGGGAAAGGCTCCTGTCCTCTCCTACCCGCTCAGCCTGTTTCCCCTTCACCCCATAATGCCATTAGGGGCTTGGGTACCTGAGGACAGGCTACCAGGTGCTGAGTTTTGAACTACACAGTTTTGACCTTGACAGTTTCTAAATAGGTAAGGTTGATTCACATGTGCTCTGAACGTTTTTTTAAACTTATGATACTTCTGACACCAAATGTGTGGGGTTTGTTTTGGTTGGGTTTGGTTTTTGGTTTTTCCTTCCTAACGACTCTGATTTTCTGGACATTATTAACCTGGTCCAGGTGAATTCAGTTCCATTCTGACACTAACCCCCGGGGGGAGTCCGTGCAGACCCCACAGGGAAGGGCTCAGTCCCACCAGACTGCCCCCATTTCAGATGCCAGTGGTCAGTCCCTGGTACTTCTGATAGACCTGATACTGATAGACCTGATAGAAAGGCCAGAGGGGGGGGGGGGGGCGGCGCCCACAAGGCCCTCCTTCAATAATTTGCTAGAACTACTCAAAGAATTAAGGAAGGCACTTTGTTTACTATTACCGGTTTATTTTAAAGGACGCAACTCAGGAACAGCCCAGTGGGCAAGGTGTAGGGGAAAATGCATGGAGGGTGCACAGAGCCCTCTGCGGGCAGCCACCCGAAGAGCACCTCAGTGAGTCCCCCAACTGGGAGGCTCCTCAAACCTGTAGTTGAAGGGTTTTATTGGAGGCCTCATTACTTACGCATGGTTGATTAAATCACTGGCTAACGACAATTGAATTCCATCTCCAGCCCTTCTCCCCTCCCCAGAGTTCCCATCCTCTAATCATGCCTCCAGTCTTTTGTCTGACCAGCTCCCATCCGGAAGCTATCAAAGGGCCCCCAGCCACCAGTCACCTCATTAGCATACAAAAGACACTGTTATCCTTCCAGAGAGTCCAAGGGTCTTAGAAGCTCTGGTGTCAGAACTGGGAACTGAGACCAAGTATGTATTTCTTATTATATCATCATATCACAAGTGCCTTGTGCACAAATGTTCTTCACCCCTTTCTGCTCTTTGCGGATGTGTCTTATCTGCCTTGTGGTCAGGAGTCTTGGGGAGAGCTGGGCCCTGTGAAATGGCCTCAGAGCAGAGCAGAGTGAGCCCTTGGCAGATTCTCATCTCTCCTTAGTGCTGTGTATCCACCAGGCTTGCTATGCTGTGACTTGAGACCCCTGGGTAATTGTCTCCATCTGTGTGGGTTTCTGGCAGTGAAATGCTTTAACCTTTATTTCACATAGCATACTTTAAAGGGAAGGGATGTCTGATAGTTTTATCTAAAAAAAGCAGGAAACTTCAAGTCAGTATATTAAAAATTTAGATCTGAAAATTCTTGAGGAAAAAAATCGATTGAGCTGTACAAGTTACATGTGCCTTGTAGAAGGTCTATTTACTGACCTTTATAGCCAGCACGTTTACTTCAGAAGAACCCAGCATGTGCTAACGTAGCTGGAGGGCTTGTTCCCTTTAGAAAACTCCTCCTATCATGTTCTGAGTGCTTGGAGTTTTTCTAATCAGGGGAATGCGCCTTCGTTTGATGAAATGATTCAGCTCTGGAGGGATCATCACAGAAAAATGAAGCCACACTCTTCAATGTCTTTAGGAAGACATCGGGGTCTTGAACTCATATTCACTTCTGGACTACGATAGTGCCTGAGAAGTAGAAGTATTTTTTGTGTATTGTTGCTTAAAATTTCTTTTATTTTTTAAATTCAATGTGTTTTTCTTGTTGATGTGGAAATAATTTTCAGTGGCATTAATAATCTACAAGTCTATATAATAAATAAAAAACTTTGAGATTGAAAAATCATATGTATATTTATGTGTGTGTGTGTGTGTGTGTGTATAATATATATTCTATAATATATAATTCCACTGTGTCTTAGTCCATCCAGGCTGCTGTAACAAAATGTCCCAGGCTGGATGATTTGTAAACACAGTTCTGGAGGATGAAGTCCGGTATCAAGGTGTCAGCAGGGGCAGTTTTTGGTGAAAGACCTCTTCCGGGTTGCACACTGCTAAATTCTTGCTTTGTCCTCATAGGAGGTAAGGAAACTATGGGGTCTCTTTTTCCTTCTTTTTTTGGGGGCGGGTGGTCAGAGGGAAAGGGGGAGAGAGAATCCTAAGATCTTAAGCAGACTCCATGCCCAGCAGGAACCTGACGTGAGGCTGGATCTCACAAACCTGAGATCATAACCTGAGCCGAAATCAAGAGTCGGACACTTAACCGACTGAGCCGCCCAGACACCCCTGTGGGGTCTCTTATATAAGGGCACTAATCCCATTCATGAGGGCTCCACCTTCATGACCTAAACTCCTTGAACAGGCCTACCTCCTAATACCCTCACCTTGGACGTTAGGTTTCAACATGTGAATTTGGGGAGGGACACAAATATTCAGTCCATAGCGATTTGTTTGAAAGAAGATGAATCTAGTTGTGAGAAATTTTAGAAACTGTATTAGATGATTGACTATAGCTAGTCTTTGATAAATTTCTAGTTTCTATTTTATGTCTGTGTGCATACACACTTAATTTTTCTACTTTTGGTCAAACATTTTATCTCAAGTATATCTTGCATTTCCAGTAACAGAAAAAAGCCACCTGGAAGCAGTTGCGGATGGTCAGCTGACGGAATGCAGATACTGCAGTCCTTCCAGTGATGGTGGGACCTGGGTCGTGGGGCTCTTGGAGGCCACACCTGTCTGGTTTGGCACCTTGGGACAGCCTGCCCTCCTGAGGGTACCTGAGAGAAGGCTTCTCTTCGGAGAGCAGGGCTTGGGGGGTGGAGCAGGGTCTGCTCCAGGGACTGGTCAGCAGAACCCTAGACTCAAGTCTCAGGGTGAGAAGAGCACCATCAGCTGCAGTTTGGACTGCATGTCTGGGGGTGGAGATGACCAGGCTGGTCCCCGAGGTTCCCGGGTGGAGGATGACGGCTGGCCAGAATGGTTCACCAGAGGCAGTTTCTTCAGGGCCCTCTGGAGCCCCCTTCCTCAGGTGTAGGACTCCCCCTGTGTGGGCCCACAGCCCTTTTGCTCTGACACTTGCGTCTCCAAGCTTAGTAGTGGGAGCCTGACAGAAGGTGGGGGCAGGAAGGGCCCTCCATCCCTGGCTACTTCTGGCCCTGCTGGTGAGCCTCTGACCTCAAGACTACACATTGATCTGTCCCTGTCATACCACGGGGACAATCTTGTGCCCCAGTTGTGCCCTGAGAACTCGGGCTTTCCATGTTGCTGGTCTGTGGTGGGGCCAGGACCCAGCCCACCAAGTGTAGCATGATACCCACAGGAAAATGTCACCATTCCTGCAGAACGACAAGCAGGAGAAGCATGCATCCGTCCCATGGCATTCCCCTGCACTGACTTCTGGAAGTTCCTGAGATAGGTTTTCTGGGCCGCACATCTTCCTTTCCTATTGACTTCCCTTCCCAGGAAGCCTGGGAATGAGAGCTGCCATCAGATTGTGGGGAGCTGCTGCAAAGAAGGGCTGCATCCTCTTTCTGGGGGGCATGTGGAGGGGAGACCAGGACCCTTCCCCTCGGATTCTCAGCAGAGCCCAGTCAGGTGGGCACAGCCCAATAGCATGGGCTGTCCGTCTTCAGAGCTGCGTCCCGGGGAAGCTCCCAGGGCCCCCTCTAGCACCACTAGAGAGCAGGCCCAGACAACATCTCCTTCTCCTCACTCATTGATTGCCCTTCAGTGAAGTCCTGGTGGCTCAAGACCTCTTCTGCTTCTCTCCCTCTGTGACGTCCCCAGTGGACTTTCCATTGGGAGGATTAACTATAGCTTACCCCCTTCTCTCCCTTCTGCCTCAGCCGGAGCCCGATCACCTCCCATGGGATTCTGGCTACAGTCCCCTAATTTCCTCCTGCCTCGAGTCTCCTCTCGGTCCAACACCCAGAGCAGCTCTGATCTTCCTCTAATATGGCTCAGGCTGTGTCATTTCTCTTCAGAGAAACACCCAGTGGAATCCAGTCCGGACCCCTGCGCTTGCTATTTGCTGACCCACTACGTGCCTTCGGTAGTGCGTGTCCTGCTTCGGCCTCTGCTCCCCAGAGGCTCATGTGTGCAGAGCTCAGGTCCGAACTTCTCACCCTGCTGTTCGTGGCCCTTCGTGATTGCCCCAGCCTGCACGCCCGGCTCTCTCATTCCTCTGCTTTCTGCCTCTGTGCCCGACTGTGTTCTCAGGTGTCACCTGGCATGCCCCCCTCTCCCCCCACTTTCATATTTTCTATGCCTTCCCTTTGCACCCCATCTCATCCTGGCCAATGGAGAAATCCCACCTTTTCTTTATGTCCTGCTCAAATGCTCCACCTCCATGGAACCTTTACGACCGGACTGAATCTCTTCCTCTGCTTGCTTGTGCTTCACTTATTTCTAGACGAATCTCCCCGAACCCTCTGCCTTAGAGCACAGCCAGTCTGTTCCTGCGGTGTGCCCCCTGGCGCGAGGGTTCTGGGAGGGCAGGAACGGTTCGCTCCCTCTGCACCCCACAGTTGTGCCTAGCGCCTGGCGAGGAGGAGCTGCAGGGCTCCAGCGAGCGCGGGGTCTGTGGTCCCCCACATGTGTGTATTTGTCCTTGTGTCCTTCCATCTGTGAGAAGGAGCTGCTGCATTAACCAAATGCTTTCATGCCCCCGGGAGGGGAGACAGGGGTTTCTGCCACAACTCAACAGTGATGAAAACCATGACACTGACTCATTAAATTGTCAGCTCTCCCATTCCCAGAATTTCCTAGCCGCCTTCTCTGCTTCACTTTTCTCCAAAAAGCTGACTACCGTACAACATATTTCAATTATTTATTCATCCTCTTTCTTCCTCCATGAGAAATGTAAACTCCGTGAGGGCAGAGAGCCTCGGCTGCTACACTGTTTAGTTCCTTACTGAATCTCTCCATTGCAAGCGCTCAGTAATGACTTAGCGAATGAACGAGTGAACCGATTTCTTCTTGACGCTGTCCTTCCTAATCCTGCATTAGTTGCAACTGATTACGCATTCACCGTCTTCTAGAATCCTCAAGACAAGCCAAAGGGATGGTTTGGGTTTTTTTCACTTTGACTTGGTAATATTTATTATTATTAATAATATTTATGAACATTATTAATCATTCCTATTTATTAGGGGATTGTTATTGAACTGTAAATTCCCAGAGTGCAAAGCCTTGTTTGCTCACCATTGCATCCATAACACATAGCACAGGTCTGCAGATGGCAGGTGCTGAATACGATCTTGTTGAGTGATCAAATGAGAGAGACACTTGCAGTGCCGGCTTCAGGGTAACCAGGTAATCGAACACTGCTGCTAAAAACAGCCCCCACTCACTGGACATTATAATCTAGCCAGCTCTGTCCACTAGAACTTCTTGTGATTATAAAAATATTCAGTAACTGCGCTGTCCAAAATGATACCTACTAGCAGTATTGGGTCAACCACTGTCTTAGGTGCTGGGAATAAAATTTTAAAAAGACAGAGAATTGAGAACAGTGGGGAAAGTAACCCTTGAAATGTTACTGGTGTAGCCAAAGAACGGAATGTTTTAATATTATTTAACTTACCTGTCAACTTAGATAACCACATGCGGCTACCGGCATCTGTATGGAGTCCTATGGTCTATGCTACGTTATTAGTTTTCACAATACCCCTGTCAAGCAGTAACCCTTAGCTCCATTTCACGGGCAAGGAAACATGGACTCAGAAAGGTCCAGCAAACCCTGAAGTTAATTCTCTCCCCGCCTGTGTCAGTCTGCTGCAAGGTCATACAGAGGAGCAGTAAGAAATGTACACTCCTTTCCAGAATACGACATACAAAACAGAAGGTAGAAAGTTAGGGACAGATTTTCATCTGTCTCAGCATTTGTTGGAACGCTTTAATGGTTACCACACAGCACTGGAATGGGCTCAGTTCTAATACTTCTCGTGTGTGTTACTTCATTCAATCCTCATAGCAAAACCTGCCATCCTAAACTGCGCATTGTGGTTAAGGAAGCGAGCTTGAAAGGTCCAGGCATTTGCCCCAGGTTCCTGGCAGCATGTGACAGAGGCAGGATTTGCATGCGGATCTGTCTGGTCATTTCTGCCTCATCCTGCTGTTTCTCTATGTCAAACTGAGGCAATAAACCTAAATCCACATTTGATGAAGCAAACGTTTTGTTACATTACGTAATTCTTTGCTTCCTTCCAAGGTCCGAAATCTTCGGGGGTGGGCATTTATCGCCACCTTCTGGCAGCATGTGCATACTACATGAAAATTAGTAAAAGGCGGGTGGCTGAGGGATATTTTTTATGACTCGTTCATTCTTTAACTGAACATTTACTGAGCAGTTACTATGCGTCAAGTACTGTGTTAGATACTGAATAAAATATGAAAAGACATAGAGCATTAAGGATAGTAGGGGAAATAGATACTAAGCAAGCAACTGCATAAATAAGTATAAAATTACTCCATGATACACTGCAAGTGTGTAGAGCCACAAACGAGTAATGGGGATGATCTTATGAGTTTGAAACTTAAACAAAAATTTCCTGTGCGTTCCTCTCTTTGCACCCTAATATGTAGGCTTCTGTCAATTCACTCTTCTTCATCATAGTTCAGCAATGGTCTCAGAGTCTGAAACTTCCTGGGATTTCACCTAGATTGTATCCAACTGCACTACACAGCCCTACTCTGAACCATCCAATGTGCCAGAGAAAACCCCAGGAAATGCTTGAGGACTTGGTCTCTCCTCAGGAGGACAATAAGAGACTTTGTACCACTTCACCAGCTTACTCCAAAGCCACCAGAGGCTTTTCCCTACAGATAGAAGACCGAAGCCCTGCATTTCCATCTTTTCAATAACCTGTTCAGTTGTGACTTAATTTTTTTTTTTTTTTAAATATGTGGTGTGGTGCGCCTGGGTGGCTCAGTCGTTAAGTGTCTGCCTTCTGCTCAGGTCATGATCCCAGGGTCCTGGGATCGAGCCCCGCATCGGGCTCCCTGCTCAGCGGGAAGCCTGCTTCTCCCTCTCCCACTCCCCCACTGCTTGTGTTCCCTCTCTCGCTGTGTCTCTCTCTGTCAAATAAATAAATAAAATCTTTAAAAAAAATAAAAAATAAAAAAACAAATATGTGGTGAATGAGCCCCAGACACCTCATGCTGACTATGCATGGTGTCATTCGCCTCTGCAAGCCCAGGGCCCCACCCTGCAAACCCGGGCCCCACCCTGCAAACCCGGGCCCCACCCTGCAAGCTCAGGGCCCCACCCTGCAAACCCAGGGCCCCACCCTGCAAACCCGGGCCCCACCCTGCACACCCGGGCCCCACCCTGCAAACCCAGGGCCCCACCCAGCACAGAAGGCTGTTTGGTGGCTGTGTTAAGAAATGGCTTGAAAACACGGTGCTTCCATCCCCTCATGTAATCTGTCCTCTGCACCTCCCGCTCCAGCCCTTTGCACTATCTAGCTGCCTGTACGTCTCATCCTTCCAGAAGTGGTACTGAGTGCAGAGAAAACATTACAACATTTCCCATGAGAACCTCACTCTCTCCCAGCGTCCACTGGGGCCTGCCTCAAGTTAATGGAGGAGGCAGGGCTCCTAGAGGTTGCCCCGACCGACCTTCAGGTGGAGGGAGGTTTGCACAGCATGGCCTTGGCCCACTGTGACAGTTGATGGGCTGGGTCAAGAGTGGGTGACAGCAAGGCCACTGAGGAGGACAGAGTCTCTCCAACGCTCTGCCCAAAGCCCAGCTCCCAGCTGACTCTGAGCAGCCCTCCGAACTCAGAATAGATTTGTGCCCATTAGTTTGCCTGAAATAGAGCTCATGAGGGGATCAAAGAACAGAAGAATATTCTTGGACGCTCCACTGCTCACAGGCTTGGAGAAGTCTGCCATCCAATCTCTCACAGGACGCTGTCCCTTTAAAAACGTCCTGACTCAGGTCAATTCTGTTTCCCTTTGTTCTCAAATGTCAGAAGCCTATGTTCTCTGGCTAATGAACCCACAAACACGATCCCCTCCCCAAGGGTGCAGTCTTCTTCGTCTCCCCCTTACCCGGGCCTCCGAGGTCCTCTGCCCTCACCTCTGCTGGAACTGGCCAGAGGCTTCCAGCCTGCTGTGGATCCCTGGCTCTGTACGCACCTCTTCGGGCCACAGATGCCACAGCCACCTTGTCATGAGTGTCTATCAGGGAGCAGAGCCCGAAGAAGGTCTTTTTTATATGCTACCTCAGCTGGTTCTTCAAGTTGAGGACTTGGGGGTCATTATTCTGGGTTAACTAACTGGCATAAGGTCAGACCACTAAGGGGGTGGGACGGGCTAGGCAAACAGGCTCTGTCTGAGGGATCCGCACCTGCCCAGTGCACCCAGACTTCCACTCCCAGTGACAATCTACCTCTTCCCTTGGATCCTGAAGGGCTCTGCGTCTCTTGGCCTTAGTTTCCTCATCCACCAAATTGGGCGATAGGAATTAATTCCTACTATGAAGGACTGTTGTGAGATTTCCTGGAGATGACAGATGTGGAAGGTGCCTGAGGCCGTATGGAGTTGAGATGTTGGGTATTGGAGGGTCCCTCCTCCCTCTCCCCTCAAGGCTGCCCTGATGCACCCCAGACCCTGGTCCTACAGGCAGCTCCTGGGTGAGCAGGTGGTTTGTGGTGGGCTCTCAGCGCATGCACCCCGGGCTGCTGGCCAAGCTGGGGCCCCTGAGGATTAACTTGGTATTTGCTTTTAGCCTTAGGCTCTTCACACTCATGCAACCTCACCCAGGAATAGGATCCTTGTTTCCTCACCGGCCCACATTCTCTGCCTCCTAACTGCCCCCCATGCCCACTCTCCGGGCTCTGCATTCCCTCCTCCCCACAGCTCCAGAGGGAACCTCTCACACCCCCTTCATCGTGTCCACTTCCCGTACCCACCAGTCACATCTAATTCTTCCCAGAAGAAGGAACGAGATTCTCCCCAAGCATCTGAGCCTTCCCGGGTCCAGTCCAGTCCTCTGTTCCCTGAGCCCTCCCACTACCTGGGGCCTTGCTATGCTGTCCAGCCGCAGTCCTATTATTCCCTCCATCTGGAATGCTCCTTTCCTGCCCCAGCCCAGTCAACACCTGTTGCCTCTCAGACCTTGATTTAGTCTTCACTTTCTCAGGAAAGCCTTCTCTGAGTCCAGCTCAGAACCTTCCATTACATGCGTGCACGGGACCAAGTCCTGCCCTTGGTAACCATCATCCTGTGTTCATGGGACTGTCTGATTAATGCCTTTCTCCCTTCGTGGACTAAGCTAAACAGGGCAGGGAAGGGCCTGGTTTTCCCCACCACTAAAATCCCTCGTGCCTCGTATGGGGCCAGGCACACAGAAGGTGCCCAGTAAACGTCTGTTGAATGACCGAGCGACTCAGCACAGCGGGTCTCTTTCAAGCCTGAGGAGACAGCAGCAAATGCACACGATGACCAGTGGAAGGGCCGAAATGTGTTCTGAAGATTGTCTGAAGTCCGCTGTGCTACATGAAGCTCACCATTTGGCCTGAAAACCTGTCACTGCCATTACTACTTTAGCTGATGATTCATGGTGCTGTGAATCATCCCCCGAGCCGTGCACGTACCTGGTCACGTGGATGGGAAGAAGAGAGAGACACTTCCCCTTAATTAGAAATGGTGAGTCCAAGAGCTGTTTTCTGCCAACGTCTTCATTCAGCAGATACTCACAAAACCCTAATTGGTGCCAGGCTCTATGCGGAGCTCTGTGTGGGCAGGAGGGAGGGTGAGGAGAGGCAACAAAGGATCAGAGCAAAAGAGAAGGGCGGGTCCGTGTCCCGGAGCAGGTGCCGCCCAGAGCCGGAGGTGCCTTCCACACGTGGGCTCCCTGGGAGGGGATTCAAACCCCCCCCCCCCCCCCCAGAGCTGCCTCTTCACTTGTCCCCCGGGGGACAACATCCATTTTCTGCACTCATGGCTCCAGGCTTTCGTACAAGGCAACCACTATTAACCCCTGGTTCCTGTAGAACTACATCTATTTGAGAAGAAAATTAGTCCTGAACTAAATTTCTAGAGAAGGGGACTTTTGCCTCTTGGGGCAGAGGAAGCAATGTTCGCTTAGGTCCTAGACCAGGTCTCTCTGTATGCATTTTGACCTTTATACACTGCCCCAAGAAGGTCATAAACTCCCAGGGAAGTTCTGTTACGTTTTTATAGAAAACGAGACTCAGGCAGCAGAAATCCAGATTCCTCACTCATCTTCGGGTCTCTTTTGCTTCAGAATTATCACCAAGAGAATAGCCCATATCATCTCTACTTTAAGGGGAATATGCTTTGCTCTTTAATATATCAAATTAGGATCTGGTATACTGTAGGTGCTCTATAAATGCTTTGGATGGATAAAAGAAGCAACGTGTTGTAGAGGAAAGGATGCTGGGTTGAGTGACAGGGTGTCTGGGTGTGACTTAAGTCAAGCCATTTTGCCTTTTATGATATAAAATGAGGGCACAAATCAGATAAGCTTCAAAATTCCTTTTAGCTATACTATTTTATTTATTTTTGTGATTCTGGAAGTGAAATCTCAAAAAAAGAAGAAGAATTAATTAATAATGAATTTGACAAATGGATGGTACTTGCATTATTTTGCATTTGTTATTAACCAAAGCAGCTATCATATTGCCACCTTGTGTTGGTATGTCTCAATTACAGGATCAGACTTTGAAGGGTGAATATTATCTACATCTCTATGTGCATCAGTATCGATATCTATGTATCTGTATCTGTATCTCTCTCTGTCGTCTCTATATCTATAGATATCTATGTCTCTATAACATCTCTCCCTATATCTATCTCTCTAGCTCTATCTCCCTCTCTCTCTATCTCTATTTCTATCCCTTTATCATATCTCTATCTCTATCCCTATTGGAAGTTTCACAGCGCCTGACAGATACTCATTGGTTACTCAGACTTTAAAAAAATCAAATGAACTCTTTCTTTATTTCTGTCCAATACCCAAGTCACATTATGAATTGTATCAATGACATCTTGATTTGGGGCAGGGTGTTTCCTCTAGTACCTCACTTGCTGATTAATCTTGAGCCAACATAAATCAACATAAATCAGTCCACCGTTAGCATGTGTTACAAAATAGGAGCTCACCAATAGTAAATTATACTCTGGAAATTGTCATGATTTTCCATTTAAAGGCAATCTAATTAGAGAGAAGACTATTTTACCAATTTAAGAAGGAGCTCATTTTTGAAACCAGACAAGGGGTGAGGATCTTCGAAGGTGTTTGGTGGAAGGCTGGTTGCTATGGGGAAAATTGGAAAGACACCTCTTGCCTAGTATCCCTTCAATTACTCCAACTGAAGTGGGTAGAGCAGGTTTTGCAACTGGTTCCGAAACTGGTTGTTTCATCTTTCCCACTCCTCCTAGAATAGAGTGATCTGTTCAAGATGGATTCCCATGTCACTCTCCACCCAACTCGCTTCACAACATCATGGTGACAATGATGAGAATGCTCAGCCGGTCTGCATCTCAATCAGAACCCTACCAGCATGCCAGAGGCCACCAGGGTGTGTGCCGTGGAGAGGGAGCTGTCTGCAACACAGGGAGGGGGCAGCAACGGTAGCCTGAGCAAGGGGAGCTGTATCTGCAGAAGCTGAAGTTTGTAAGAAATGAACATATTCCGGGCCATTGCCTCTGAAGATGTGTCCTCCATTTCCCGGGAAGGAGGAATCTTCCAACCTACTCTAAGATGGGTCCCCAAATTTATTACTCTCCCCCAGTACTGACATATCTGTAACTTCTACTCAATTATGCCAGTTCCACATACTCCCATCTTTGCCACTGGAGGTATAGGAAAAGGTGTGGGTGCGGCGGCCCAAGACACAAAGGAAGTACATCCTGTAGGGAAGTGCGGGCGCCATGTTGGGGGTGTGAGATTGTGCTCAGGAGGGGTCTGGTACTGAAGACCACTTCTGCAGTTTACTAGATGTGGGACTTGGACAAAGGGTTTGTAATCTTTTTCAAAGCCTTAGTTTATTCATATGAAAAAGGAGCTGGAGGTGAGAATTGGTTGCTGGGCTGGAATGAGTCAGGATGCCCAGGACTGGGTACCAGTTCCGCCAAAGAGGAGACAAGCCCCTGGGGGCAGCGGGCTCTCTTTCATTCCTTATCATCCCTGCAGAGCCTCAGAATAAGGAGTGAGCCAGCCTTCCATGGGAGGAGCCTTCCTCTGTTGCCTCTCCTCCCAAAATCAGGCTGCAGATTTTCCTCTCCCCGGGGTGTGCCCCCAGCAAACGCTATCTGATTCCTGATTCTGTGGTCTAGAAGGACTGATTTAGAGATTAGATTTCAGGGCACAGGGGAAGTCTCTGGAGGGATTGCTGATAGAGGCCACTGCTAGAATCCTCGCCCCTAACAAGGACAGAAGGTAGGAGCCACAGGGGTGGGCTGCCAGGCTCTGAGCTGTTCTTCTTTCTGATCAGGTCCTGCAGGGCACGACCCCCCAAGCAGAGGAGAGTCAGAGTCCAAGATCCCGCTGTGCTGCTTATTGGCTGTCTGAACGCTGGGAGAGGGATGTGACAATCTGGGCCTGGATCCTCTGGTGTAGAATGAGGGAGTTGGTTCTCTATGAGCCCTGGGGTGCCATCAGCAACTATGATTCTAACTCTGCACACTGTCAACATTATCCTTGACAAAAGATGCTGATTTAATTAAACTTTTATAGCACGTACCATGTGCCAGGCGTGGTTTAAGCACATTGTCAATATTTAACAATGTAATCCTCTAACACCCTCTGATGTAGGTATCACTGCGGGTCCCATTACACAGATGAGCAAACAGAAGCCGGGGGCTATGATGTTACTGTGTCCAACCTAGAGCACATACCTGGCCAGCGGCAGAATCTGAACTCGTCTGGCTCTGGAGGCTCTACATGGGCCCCGAGCTACAAGCTTCTGATCTGACTACTACAGGAACACAGACGCCAAAAAAGGCAAAGCCCCGGTCCTGCCTCTGACCCTCAGCACAGAGACACAGCAGACCATCTGCATCCAGCAAGCCAGACAGATGCAGCCAAGACACCGGGCGGGAGGGGCGCCTGGGGGGCTCAGTCGTTGAGCGTCTGCCTTCGGCTCAGGTCGTGGTCCCAGGGTCCTGGGATCGAGCCCCGCGTCGGGCTCCCTGCTCCGCGGGAAGCCTGCTTCTCCCTCTCCCATTCCCCCTGCTTGTGTTCCCTCTCTCGCTGTCTCTCTCTCTGTCAAATAAATAAAAAATAAAATCTTTTAAAAAAAGACCAGGGGCAGGTGAGGTCAGCAGTTCTTCGGCAGCTCTCGATGGGCCGAGTTGCTCAGAGATTGCTTAGGGGATGTGGGCTTTGCCCAGAGCCAAGGGTTCTTGACTTAACTGCTCAGCACCGTCCAGGGCAGTGGGTGATTATGTGGATAGCACCTGAGAAAATGCCACATGGGCTCTGGGGACCCAATGAAGGGCATTCTTTCTGTGAGCAGAGTGTCCCCCGTAAGCTCAGCGCTGTGCTGGCTCGGGGCTGGCTCCGGGGCTAACCCGCTGGGGCCACAGCTCAGCCCCATGCTAGTGGGTTTCCTGGCAGTCTTGTGAAAACGCAGATTCTGATTCAGCAGGTTTGGGATGGGGCCCGCAGTGTCTGCATATCTCACACCCTCCCTCGGGATGCACAAGCTGCTGATCCACGAACCACACGAAGCAAGAATGTAGACACCTGGTGTCTGGGATTTGAAGAAGGAAGCACAAGCGGGCCTGGGGAGGTCAGGGGAGGCACGCTGGGGGGCTTGAGTGGGGTTCAGCGGGTGCCAGGAGGTAAGTAGGCACAAGTGCATTTGTGGGGTATTGGGAGGCAGCCTATGGGGGCTGTTGTGGGGAACAGAAACCAAGAGTCAGCAGGGGGAGATGCCCGGTGGGTCAGCCGAGCCCACCTGGGGTGGTTCTGCCCAGGGAGGGGCAGGAGGCTGGAGGGGGCACTAAGCTGGGTGGAGGACACTCGGCTGGCTTCAGCCCCGAGGAGCCTCCTCCTCCAGCCCTAGTTAGTTGTCAGCATCAGATGAGGCAGCAGTCCTGGCTCCTGACGGGGAAGCTCTCCTCCCACATTTCCATATTTATCTCTGCAGGGAAAGCAGAGAGCAGCCTTCGGCAGGCTCCCTGGGCTGCCCTCGGCCAGGCTCATGAATAAAGATGGAGACTCCCCCAGGAGAGTCCTCCCAGCCTTCCCTAGAGCAGAGCGTAGGGGAGCAGGGGGCCTGGATGCCGGGGCAGGGCAGGAGGTGCTGAAGCCAGCCAGCCCTGGCTGGGGGTCCGGGAATGGGGGCGGGGGGTGGGCCAGGCTTCTCCCCGGAGCACCACAGTCCCTTCTCCTCTGAGTGCTTCAGTTTCTGTGCCTGTACCCCAGAGACCGAACAAAATGGCTCAGGGCTCCTGGTTCCAGGTCTGACTTTCTGTGATTCTACCATAAAGAAGGGCTGATGCTCTATGACCACCGAAGCACTCGCCAAAGGCAAGGCCTGTTATGCATCCCCTGGAGAGGAGCCTTGTCCAACAGAAAGAGGCTGTGAGCCACATCCATTATCTGCAATTTTCTAATAACTACTTAAAAAGTTAAGAAAAAAGACAAGTAAAATTAATTCTAACAACACATTTTAATTACCCACTATATTCAATATTCAAACATACCAAATGATATCATTTAAACATGTAATCAATACTAAAGTTATTAATGAAATATTTTACATTTTGGGGAGACCAAGTCTTTGAATTCGGGGTGTGTGTGGCATACGTAAGGCCCATCTGCATTCCCACTGGCCACACTCGGAGTGCCCAAGGCTGAGGGCTACATTATGGAGCCCCACAGCCCCCGACACACGGACAAGGCGAACGAATGCGCTCAGGCTCTTGCTATAAATGAACTTCAGGAATATGTATGCGTCTCAGAGCAAGCGTCCCCTCGGTCCGGGAAGCAGGGGTTTGTGTGCTCATCAGGAAAGCCGTGAGCCCGTAACCTCTCAGGCCCAGACAGTTTCTCTTCCTGCTCTTGGACACACCAGGCTTGAAGGCCAGCGAGGGGCCAGTCTGGGCCTCCTGCTTATGTGGAGGTTACACAAACCCACATTCCACATGCACGTGTCTAATGCCTTCATCTCTTGGGAACATCTTCTGTGCTTCTAGAACCCTGGCTAGTATTTCCCCATCCCGGGTACCATGCACCAGGGACTGCCACGGCCATCACAGCAATGTCATACAATACTTCTGGAATGTTATTCTGGGGAGGAGCTGTCTCTAGCAAGTCCTGACCCTCCAAGAGAAATCAGTACTTTTTTTCCTTCTCTGAGAAGCAATAGGGGAGACTGCTTGACTTAGAGGACTGAGTGAGGGCTCTGGAGCTGTAACGACCGTGTCGAACCCCAGCTCTACTTCTGGAGTGGGGTGGGGTCCTGAGCAGGGCACTTTGTTTCTGAGTCTCCGTTCCCATGGGTTTGAAAAGACCAAGCCCAGGTGCGTATGATTGATGCAATAGCTGATGTAAAGCATTTTGTACAATGCTAGGTGCCTGGAAGACACTAAAAAAAAAAAAAAAAAAAAAGGTTGCTTTCATCTCTTCCTGCCCCCGGGATCATGGATTTCTACGTTTTGGGAGTCTGTGCCGTCTCTGACAACAAACCACTCTTACCCTGGAGAAATGTAATTGACCACACGCTGGCTCACACCCATGCGCTAGACACTGTTTCAAGTCCTTTTACCTGTTTTAACTTAACTCTCAAGACAGTCCTAGCAGGTAGGGCTCATAGATGAGGAAATGAACGCACAGAGAGGTTAAGTGATTTTCTCAAGGTCACACAGTAAATGCAGTAAATGGCAGAGCTGAGATGCGAACCTAGCAAAGCCACCTGCAGAGCCCTGGTGCGGATCCCCTTTGCCCTGCTGTTCTACCAGCGGCAGGACTCCATGGGGAGGGGATTTTGACCTTAAGCTCCAAAGGCAGGAACCACAAACCAGTGCAGATGATGACCTGAACCCAGATCCCACTAAAGTAAATCCCATCAGCAGATACTTCTGGATTTTTACATTTCATCTGCCACCTGTTACCAGTCATCCCTGCAGCTTCCCTGCACTTTGCGTTGGGATTCTATTTTCTGGAGCATTGTTCCCAGCAGGCCTCTGAGATTCCTGGCACGGCACCAGAGCCCTGACTGTAGCGTTTCTGGACTGTCCTTCTGGTGGCCCCACACCCCTGCTCTTCAGCTCAAGTCGCTCCCGTGGACCCTTCGCCTCCCAAGGGGCACCCGTGGTTGTAGCAGCCAGAGGGACATGTAATTCCCAGCTCTGCCATCGGCCTGTTGCTAAGCAGCGGGTGCACGCGGAGATGTGTGGAAGGAAACCGTCATGTGACAGAAACAAACCCTCATGTGCCCAGAGCTGCATGCACGTGTGTATGGCGGCGGGGGGGGGGGGGGGGGGCGGGCGCAGAACCACACCCTAGCAGCAACTCCCTACAGCAGGAGCCCAAGATGATGTGGGAGCAGTCTAGGGCACATAGTGGGGGGCTGGGGCTAAATGAGCTCAAGCAGGGAGGTCCCATCTCTTGTGCTCCCCGCAAAGCAAAACCAAATACACAAAACACCTGTCCTGCTCCTCTCCCAGCTCCTACCGTACAACCTTGCTCTTTTGCTTGGCTAATTTCAATATCTAAGCAGAAGCAAAAGGAGGGTGTGGGGGAGGTACCGGAGGCCCTGGGAAGTCTTTGCCTGGGACTCATTTTTCCCACTCACACGTGGCGGGGCATCTTCCCTGGCCTGGCCACTGCCGCATGTTGCTATTTTATTTGTTGCTCCTTCCCTAGACAACGTGTTGACAAGACCCCTAAACACAAAGGTTGGCAGAGGGAGAGGAAGAGAGCTGTCGTCTCTCCTGGTCACCTGCAGTACGGAGCCGGCCTCTCGTCTTGCCAGGACTCCTTCCATACTTTGGGGGGCCCAGTGCCAAATGAAAATGCAGGCCCCTTGTTTAAAAAATCATGAAGAATTTCCTGACGGCAAGAGCCGAGCACTGAACTAAGAGGCGCAGGGCTAGCCAGTCACAGGAGGCCCTTCTGGACCACCTGGGGCCCGCAAATCTCCCCAGTTTCACTTCCCAACCCACACCTCCGGCATTCCGGGCCCATGCTGAGCCACTGGGAATCCTTCCAAAGTTCTCTTGCACGCTTTGCCCACACTTTTCTCTCAGCCAGGAATATCGTTTTTCTCTCTCACTCCTTGCTCATTCCCACTAGGCCTTTGTCACTCAGCTCACAGGTCGCCTCCTCTGAGCTGTCCTCCTAGATTGTTCTTTCCTTTTAAGCCCACACTCTCCCACACCTAAGCCCTGCCTGTATCGATGTGTTCAGGACACTTACTACTATCATTGTAATGATCTGTTTATACACCTGTCCCCCACTCTGCTATGAGGTCCTCAAGAGAAGGGTCATGCCTGACTCATTTATGAATCCTTAATGCTTGGAATAAAGGAGGTACTCAATAAATAGCTCTTGACTAATAAGGGGTGAGGGTAGCCCCTCCACAAGATCTCTCATATACAGTTCTTTTCTTACTTTAGTATTAAATTAACCAAGAGATATATTTGACATGCTTATTTCTACATTTCTCTTGTAATTCTTCTCCAAACAGTATTCTTTTCAGTGTATAATGGAGATTCACTCTTGATATTTTTTAAAGTACTTTTATTTTCATTTAATGAAAATTGTCTCTTTTTTTTTCTGACTTTAAAGATAAAACACATTTCTAAAAAAATTGAAACATAATGATAAGGAATTACTATCCCAAAACCTACCACTCAGAGAGAGCCATTCTTAACAGTGAACATTGTTCTAGACGTTCATTCACGGATTCAACAAGTGTTTCTTGAACGATGACTATGTTTCATGCATTCAGGATACAACAGTGAATCATACCCACAAAAAGCCTTTCCTTCCCTCGGGTCATTGTTTATGTAAGTGTCTATGTAGAGTTCTGTGTGTGCACACACACACACACACACACACTCACTCACAAGCACGTATATCGGTGCTACTTTGTGAAAATCTTTTTATGCCACTGACTTTACATAAATGACTCTTTTTTATGGCTGATACATTTCATAGTTTATTTAACCAGATCTTAACTCTTAGGCAATTGTTAAAAACTTCATTGTTATCAATACTTTGGTGACACTTTTGTATTCCTAAAATTGTTCTGGTTGTCTCCCAAAGTAGATTGTTGGTGAAAGAGTACACAGATTTTAATTCTGATGCAGAGTGCCCAGCACTACTCCGATAGCTCGTCAGAGTGCTGGTCTGTCTTGCATCCGTGACAGCGCTGGGTGCCAGCACTTTCCCCAATCTCTCCTCTGATTGATAAAACACAATACCGCATTATTTTCCAGGCATTTTTGCATTTCCCTAATTTCCAGTGAGGTTGTATCTATCTTTTGTATACCCTTTAATATCTTTCGTTTTTCCCTTGGGAAAATCCTAAGTAAGCTTGATTATAATTGTTTTGTTTCATTTTTCTGCTAAAGAGGTTTACGTTTTTAGGTGAAGTCCGTTGGTAGTTTCCTAAATGGCTTCCGGGTTTGGGGTCCCCAAAAGGCCTTCCCCACACTGAGATTCAAAATATTCCCTATGTTGTCTTCTTATTCAGTCTCTCTCTCTATCTCCCTCATTTATCTCCAAACATCCACATTTATTCTGTGACATTGATGGGCAGGGACAACTATTACAGGATTGCATGAAGAGTCCATTTTCTCATTGCTGGTGCGAAATGCCGCACTCACGCTAGATGCTGGGGTCCGTGTGTGAGCTGGTTGTTCTCTTTCTTTGGCTACCGGTCAGTCTATTCTCCATCAACAGCACAGTTCCTTGATTATTGCAAGGTTATAATACACTTTAATAGGTGGCAAGCATCCCCTTTACCCTTTTTTTGATTATTATTGAACATATATTCTCCCAGAGGAACTTCAAAATAATTAGGTCAAGTTGCAAAACAACCAAATGAAGCAAAACCCAGAGAGGTCTTGATCACGATTGCCTTGAGCTGCGGCATTCATTTAGGGAGAGCTAGCATCTCTGCAATTCTGAGTCTTTTCCTATCCAAGAACTTGGAGCGTCCATTTGCTTATTTCTGTCTGCCCAACTGATCAGGCTTCTGGGGTGTGAACAGCCATCTCTCTTTCTCACAGAGCTGTGAGCCTTGAAGCTCTGGATAAATATATCTTCCTCTGGAGAACCTGTCCCAACCTAGGTCTTGGTAGGGGTGACTCAAAAGGCCTTTCTGGAGTGAAGCGAAAGGGTGTTCATTCGCGTGCACCTCCTTGGGTAGATGCTTTATGTGAGCATCTCACAGCAACTTCTCTCCGACTCCAGAGGTGGGTGGTGTTGCCCCATGTCATGGGAGTTGCTGAGGGTTCTCTGACTTGCCCAAGGCGGGGTAGCTAACGCTCTGGGATTGAGTCCTAGATCTGTCTACCTCCAAGGCTTTCACTAAACCATCCTGAGCGTTAAGGAACTTAATAACAGCCTAAAAATGCAGCCTGGGGGTGGGTGAAGACTCAAGGCAGGGAGGCAGGCCGGGTGCCCAGGAGAGGGGCCAAGTGGGGTGGAGACCCAAAGGAAATGTAGAGACAGGAGATCGCTGGGGTCAACAAAGCTTCGCCTGGCTCTGAGCCCCATGCTGAAGGCGGGTACTATTTGTATCTAGAGGGAACCAGGAGTTTTGAAATATAGACAAGAAAGAGCCAAGGCTCTGTGGCCATGGGGATGGCAGGGATGAAAGCAGGTGGGCAGGGGACAGAATGAGGACGCCAGAAAAGGCCTGAAAGCAGGCAGCGGGGAGAGTCGGCTCCTGAGCCCTGGATCCTCAAAGAGGCTGGCGGGGCTGAACACCAGGCAGGAGGCCAAGCTTCCTGTCAGGTCAGGGCTGCCTGCGGTGAAGCTCTGTTTTAAAATGTCTGAATGCTGTACATTATACAGAAACAATCTTCAGCCTTCATGCAGCCGACACATTTTCTTAGAGATGTATTTGCCTGCCTACTGGTCTGCTGCCTTGCTGGGCCTTGGTCTGGTCACTTTCTGTCATTGACAGTTTTTTGTTTTTGTTTTGTTTTAAGATTTTATTTATTCATTTGAGAGAGAGAGAGAGCACAAGCAGGGGGAGTGGAAGACAGAGGGAATAAGAGAAGCAGACTCCCTGATGAGCAAGGAGCCTGATGCAGGGCTTGATCCCAGGACCTGGAGATCATGACCTGAGCCGAAGGCAGATGCTTAATCATCTGAGCCACCCAGGCGCCCCTGTCATCAACAGTTTCTGATGAATTCCACTGCTACTGTGAACTGAGACCCTCTCTGGACAGATAGCTAGCATAAAAACTACTTTTAAAACAAATATTGGGCACCTGGGTGGTTCAGTTAAGTGTCTGCCTTCGGCTCAGGTCATGGTCCCGGGGTTCTGGAATCGAACCCCACATCGGGCTCCCTGCTCCGTAGGAAACCTGCTTCTCCCTCTCCCACTCCCCCTACTTGTGTTCCCTCTCTCGCTGTGTCTCTCTCTGTCAAATAAATAAATAAAATCTTAAAAACTAAAACAAATATCATATAAATGTCTTATTTACGCTCCTCTCCATGTCTCACTGAAGTGCCTTCCCTGGCTCACCCTTGTAAACTCAAGGACCTTGGGTGGAGGTGTAAAATCTCACTCGCACCCCAGAGCCTATGGGATGGGCTATGGGACTTTGAATTTCTCTTTTAACGCCCCTTCAAAGGAAGTATCATCACAAACTGAAACCACATCTGAACACCCAGAGGACCACAGTCCTCACAAATCTCTTCTCCCCCCGACACAAAACGACTTCCCCACCCCTGCCTTTCATCACCATCCAGGGCACTGATGGTGATTTCTCTAAAACACAAATTTCACGTCACTTTTCTCTTTAACCCCTCTCCTGCCCCTTCTTGTCTGAAGGAAACAGTGTAGACACCTAAGCCGGGCATTCTGGAGCCTTCAAAATGGGGGCCAATCTCTCGTCACAACCCCCACCTCCCTGTGCTGTACGCATCATACCAAATGTTTTTGTTTGTATTCCTATCTTCCTGGCTCCAGTGCTAAGTGGATAAACAAGGGTTATACATCTGATGTGTGTCAGACGTGGGACCAGACCCAGATGGATAAAGAGAGGAAGACACGGCTGGATCTGTGCTTTCTTAACCTACTTGCACTTCTCTTAGGGCATTGATCCTATCGTGTCTTACTGTAGAGCTCTGTGTCTGTGTGTGCCCTGTGAGGTTGGGCTACACCACCGAGGAGAAGGGCCATCTCTTGTCTACCTTCGTATCCCTCAAAGCATGGAGCAGGGACGCAATAGGTGCCTTCTTGAAAGAATGAAAGCAAAGCCAGGTGTGTCCGCATGTAAATATGTGTAAGTGTTTGGGGTTTGCTCATCTAACCTCCTCTGGCAGCCCCAAGGCAGCCACACGGCCAAGTGTGGAGTCACGTGGGCCTGGGTCTGCCTGCTGCCCATAAAGTTGTTAGGATCCAGCGTTGTTGAAGTGAGGATGGAGCTGCTGAGGTTGGCCAAGAACAGTAGGCCTTGGACAACATAGTCCTTTATTACTTTAATTGCTGCTAAAAACCCTTCTCGGGCCTTCCCCCGTCCTGGGTCCGTGCAGTAGGCGTGCTGGACCCAGTGGGCCCCGGCAAGGGTCAGACTTACTTGGAAGTGAGGCTGGCTTATGAGTGCCGTAATTCTTCATCATGAGAATCAATTCATGACTTTCCAATGCCTCTTCGAAGAATCCTCGTGAAGCTTCTGGCCCATGACAGATTTTTGCTGGTGTCCTTGAACTGTGGCAAATGCCCCAAACTGGGAATCACAGGCGTTAAGTACCCCGTCCTAATTAGTTCTAACGTCACAGTTGGGGTCAGCCATAGGCTGATGGGATTGATGACAAGGTGCTAATTCAAGAACCAGTCCTGTGTCCAACCAGGGTCTCAGGTCAGCTGGGAGAATCTGTTCTCCCTCCCAGGCAGGAAGGGGACACTGTGTGCTTCCCCTCCTCACAGCCAAAGGGGTGGCTCCAAGGGAATTAGTACCAAGAAATGGTGGCTTCTGTATGAGGGAAGACTGGGCTTTTGTTCCATAGATGGCTGCTGCGTGGGCCCCTGTGTGTTAAGACTGGGGAAGAGAACTGGAGAGAGACGAGATGCGGGGAACGTTGCTCCCATTCCAGTGACCCTTCCACTTCCAAGTTCCTAAGGGGGGTGGACGATGGGTCCTATGTGCCCTCTTGACTGAGAGTTGGGTAGGCGGTCCGTGCCTGAGGGGGAGTACACCCTGAGTCCTCCCAGGAATGCAGCATAAAACCCACAGCTCCCAGGGGGCAGCTGATGCTTAGGCGCCATAGCTCGAAGCCTCCTTCTTGTTGGTGGAGCACATTGGAATCCAGCCCATGGGAGTTCGAGACAGTGAGCTAATTAGATGATCAGCCAATGAGAGGACTATAGCTTTCCTAGTTCAAGAAGGAGATGGCTCCCTTTTCTTACTTTCTCCCTGGCCCAACACACTGGGGGGGGGAAGGGTGGGAGTAGCTGGCCAGGAGCGGACGAAGGGCGGGGGGTGTGCCAAGAGCTGGTCACTGACGCTTCAGCCCCCATCCCTAGAAGTTGCAGCCACAGAGAAGCCAGCCTGTGCTGCAGGAGGCAAGGGGAGCCCTGACTTGAGGTGGAGATGGAGTTTTGCTAAATGAACAGGACTGAATCCTAAATACCTGAAATGAGCCTGTTGTAGTAACCGAAAGTGACTGCAGACTTAGGGACTTTTGCCAAGATGCCGTCAAAGCAACCATGACACACGTCAGAGTAGTTCACCACAGCTTGGTTACCATGTGGAGTTATAAGAAAAAAATCACTTCGTGTTTATACGTCAAGGAGTGGAGACTTTTCGGGAAATCTGCTTCCCCATATTGAGTGCCATTAGAACTGCTACTGTTCTGGTCACCAGGGTACTCTGAGCTGAGCACTTGGGTGCCAACCATCACAGTAGACATTTCACATAGTTGTTCTCATTTAATAATCTTAACTATACATTTGAATATTATTTGTTGTATGAGTTTCTTATTGCTGTACCAAATTACCTCAGATTTGTTGGCTAAAAGTAATACAAATGTATTGTCTTACACTTCGGGAGGTCTGAACTCGGACATGCGTCTCCGACTTCATACCATTAAGGTGTTGGCACGACAGCGTTCCTTGGCTTGTGGTCTCTTCCGCCATCTTCAAAGCCGCAATGACTGGTGGAGGCCCTCTTGCATTGCATCTCTGGGACCTCTTCTTCCACTTCTGATTACATTGGGCCTATCTGGATAATCCAGGGTTGCCCCCCATGTCAAAGTCAGCTCATTAGTAACCTTAGTTCCATCTGCAACTTTAATTCCCCTTTGCCACATCCACATAACGTAGCATTTTCACAGGCTCTAGGCATTAGGACGTGGACGTCTTTGGGGGAAGGCATTATTCTGCCTTCTGCATTGGTTGTTTTCCACACAAGGCAAAAGGCACAGAAAAGTGAAGTGACCAATCTAAGTTTACCCAGTTTGTAAGCAGCAGACCAGTGGCTAGTCATGCACAGGACGCATCTGTTGACACATAGCCTGGGCTCCCCGAAATCACCGGGTCTGACATTTATCAGCCAAAATCAACCCTGGCCTTAACCCAGAAACAAGTAAGGAAGACACGAGCTCTTCCTTTCCCGGGATGTGCCTTGCAGATATCGGTGTTTCTAACCAGCTCCTTTTGTCCTGGTGCTAATTCACCACAAGGTCCATCTTCAGCATGATTCCAGTTGGCTCTTGGCCTTCAGTTGGGCCTGTGGTGTTTTGGACCAACACTACCTTTAATTTGTGTATGGTCAGACTACAGATCTAAGAGATACTTCTACCACTTTCAGGCTTAGAAATCACCCACACGCAGACACTGAATTAACAGCCACTTCTCTTTCCTTAGAATTTCTTTATAACTTAATTTAAACAAGCACCTCCTTAACATATCTGGAATTTGTGTAGTGTCTGGTAGAAGGGGAGGATCCGAATTTATTTTCCACTCTCTCCCCACAAAAAAACAACCGGCTGTCCCCACAGTCATCAGTCAATGAGGGCATCTGATCACGTACTACATTCTTATAAATGCTGGGGTGGGGGGAGGTTTTGACCTAATTGTTCATGCCATTTCCCTATGGTGGCCCCAGTACCAGGGCCGTCCTGTTCTAATTACTGAAGCTATAAAACATGTTTTCATATATGAACAGAGCAAATATGACATTTACTTAATAGTCAGCTGTTCTCAAGTATTTATTCTTCCAAGGGGACCTCAGAATAATTTAAAATTGATATTTAATGACACCTAAAACTAATTACAGAATACTTGATACCATTATAATACGTAATTTTGTTATCCAGGAACACTGTATTTCCATTTACTTACATCTTCTTTTACATTCCTCAATAAATACTTTTTTTTCAATACTTTTTTTTCTAAAGGCTACTTCTAGGTATTTTATTTTATTGCTATTATAAGTGTTATCTTTCCCTCATGTTTCCTGATTGATTATTGATAGTATATAGGAAATGTAATGACTTGTATCTTTAACTTATATCTAGCCATTTAAAATCAATCATTATGGGGGCACCTGGGTGACTCAGTTGGTTAAGCGTCTGACTCTTGATTTTGGCTCAGGTCATGATCTCGGGGTCCTGAGATGGAGCCCTGGGTCAGGCTCCATGATGAGCATGGAGTCTGCTTGAGAGTCTCTCTCTCCCTTTCCCTTTGCCCACCTGTGTGTGCACACTCGCTCTTTCAAAAAAATAAAAATAAAATCAATCATTATTAATCCATTCTTTTCTGTTGGTTCTCATAGATTTGGGGGGCATACGTGGTCCCTCAATAATGATAAGTAAATCTTAATTTCTGATACTAAGTGCTAATTTCCTACCTTAGTGGATGGAGAATTTCTATAACAAAATTAAGTAATAGTGGTCAAAGATCAAGAGTGCCATTTTCTCAGTCTTGGTTTTAATGGATGTTTATTTTAAGGATGGTGATGCTAGTGTAGGTTTAACATAGCAATCCTTCCTCAAATTAAAGAATTTCTTTCCATTGTTTGATATTAAAGGTTTTTTCTCTTTTAGAGGATGCTGACACTTTTAAATGCATTTATGCAAATGATTGCATGTTTAAAAAATATTGGTGTAATTATATTATAAAGTATTTATAGTTTTTCTAATGCTAAACTATCCTTAAACTCTTGGGGAGGGGGTCTTACTTGATTGTGGTGAATGATTGTTTTAATATGCTTTAAATATGGATTATTAGGGTTCATTGACGAGTTTTCTATATGTAGAGGTAAGACTGGTGCTAGATTAAGAGATGAGGAGGGAACAGGCTGACTGCTTTGGGATGCCTCTGGGTCCGGCTTCTGACATGAGTGGGGCCCTCTACCAGGGAGCAGGAAGGGACCCAGAAGGACATGATGCAAACCTCACCTACTCAAATTACCCTCTCCTGTTATGACTTTTCAGGGTCTTCCCAGCTCTCCAGAAGAATCCAATCTAAAAATCAGTAGCCTCCTCAGAAACTGCTGGTTTTTATAGGACTGCCTGTTCAGTGAGATTCTCTGTTAAGTGAGATGCTGGATATTGTTTTAAGAAAGTTATCCTTCATCAGCTTCATTCTCAGGTACCAAATGACCAGACTGCTCATGACTCACCATTATGTAACACAAGTCTATTATGATTTTATTATTGCCTTATTCTACTCATTAACATTTGATTACACAAATATTCTCTTACGGTTTTATTATGCTTAAATGTGAGATTATAATTGCATTCCTTAGAAATGATGTAAAATTCAAATAAGCCTTCCCCAGTGAGTTTAAATTGAGAGGTTTCATTCTACTCTTTTTCTGAATTTATTAGGGTTACTCTCTGTGCTTTTTTTATACAAGCGAGTGAAGAGTGTGTGAACTTTGCTATTTTTTACTATACACCCTCTTTGATTTCTGAGGCTTGGAACCTATTTGTAATGTCACTAGATAGAAGACAATGGTGGGTGTGAAATTTTTTATTTCTCAAAAGATAATATCATGAGTAGCATATTGCTCACCTACCCACCTACTTTCCCAGGGGAGCAGAGATGACTGCATTCTTCAGTGGCCCCTCGGTTTTAATTAGAGGCTTGATCCGTGGATGAGCGATCCTACGCCAGAGCCAGTGACAGTCTTGTGCCCAGGAAACCTTCCACAAAAGGCAAAGCTTCCCACCTTCCCGAGGGAAGAGGCGCAACTGCTCTCATCTCCCACCGGATCACTTAGCAGATGCCTACCAGCCAGCCTTCCCGCCTCTAGCCTGCTCCTCTCATTTTGCCAATCCATTGTCCACACTGCTGCCAGAACAAGCTACTTAAAAATAAAAATGTCATGGAGGCGTCCTGCTTCATTAGTTTTTCATCACTTTCTGAATTGTAGAACCTCCAGGAGAGGGGCCCTGGTCACCTCTCCAGGGTGTATCCCATTCATACAGTGGTGCCCTCCCTGCTTGATCTCAACACTTCACACTCTAGCAAAATGAACTTTTGTGTTTCCCAGTGTACCTCCTGCCTGGTGTATGGCAGGTAGTTTCTTACCTCTTACCTCTTTTCCCCATTACACAGAAAGCTTGCACTCTAATACTTTCTAAAATGGCATTTTCTAGGGGTGCCTGGGTGGCTCAGTCGGTTAAGTATCCGATTCTTGATTTCAGCTCAGGTCATGATCTCAGTGTCCTGGGATCGAGCCTCATGTCGGGCTTTGTGCTAGGCATGAAATCTGCTTGGGATTTTCTCTCTCCCTCTCCCTCTGCACCCCCACACTCCCCCCCCCCCCCCCGCACTTGCATGCCCTCTCTCTGTCTCTCTAAAATAAAATAAAATAAAATGGCATTTTCCTACATATTCTCTGGGATTCAGCTCAAGAAAGAAACTTGAACTCAGAGCTAAATTGAGTGCCCTTCCTCCATGCTGTTAACATCCTGAACATGACTCCAACATGGCACTAAGCTGTGCTATTGTAATCACTTAAGATGGACCTGTAACATCCCTGGGGTCCTTGAGGGTAGGGACTGCATCTAATTTTTAATTGTTTTTAACACTGAAACTAATCCATCTTTGAGTTTCTGATGTCTAGTACAGTTCTTGGTCATAGCAAAGTCGGTGCCTAATAAATCTTTATTCTGTGAATGAATGAATGAGTTCCCTCATTTTCTGAATGGAGAAATGCACACCCAGAGAGGCAGCCAATCCAGTAAAAGGACCAGCAGGTGGGAATTGGGTCAAGGGTGATGCAGTATTGATCCTGACCTGGTTACTCGACGTCCTTGCTGAGAAGGGGCCTTTTCTTAAAAAGCCCATGTGAGAACGTCGGCCTGATGGAACACATTGAGGTCCATGTCCAGATGCTTCCAGCAGTAGCCCTAAGAGTGGAGAATACCTGGGGCCTCAGCAGGCTTAGAGCTGCTGAACTGTAAGTTTCCCATTTTATTTAACTTTAACTTGAAATTTGCACTATGCTCCCTAAAATGTCTTTTTTTTTTTTTTTTTTACAAATTGAAACATGCAAACCCAGTGTCCATCGACAGATGAATGGATAAAGAAAATGTGGTATATACATCCAGTGGAATGTTGTTCATCCCTCCCCCACCCAAAGACGGAAATTCTACCCTCTACAACAACATGGAGAGACCTAGAGGACGCTATGCTAAGTAAAATAAGTCCGTCACAAAAGGACAAACACTGCATGATTCCACTTATATGAGGTATTTAAAATAGTCAAACTTATAGAAGAAGAAAATAGAAGAGTGGTTGCTAGGGAATAGGAGAATGAATAATGGGCGTTGCTCTTCAATGAGTATAAAGTTACTGCTATTCAAGATGAATAAGTTCTAGAAATGTGCTCACAACGTAGCGCTTATAGTTAACAATATGGTATTGTGTGCTTAAATACTTGTTAAGGTGGGTAGATGTCCTGTTACACACACACACACAAAAGCAAAGGGACACAAGGAAATTTCAGAGGTGGTTGATCTGTTTACTACCTTGACTGTGGTGATGAGTATATGTATGTGGCCAAACTCATCAAATTATAGACATTATATACATTAAATGACTGTGTTTTTTAATGTCAATTAGCCTTAATAAAGCTGGAAAATTTTAAAATATGTTTACAATTAATTTACAGTGAACTTACTCAACCACCCTTCAATCTTCAAGTAAACTTAGCATTCTGAGAAGATAGACCCTAGTTACCCTCTGCCTATGCCCAGCTCACTACCCTATTGGTAGTCACTAGTCAGATACAATGAAAAAAGAGGAACAGATATGGATCCTGGACTCAGAGAAGCCCAGATCCAATTCCAGTTCTGTGACTTATTAATCGTGTTACTTTGATTAGTTACTTAACCCCTCTGGGTACCGTGGTCGACTCTGTAACATTGGGGTGACGGCACTGTTCCATCAGTGGAACAGCCTGGGTGGGCACCGGCAGGGTGCACTCACATGGCAGATGTCCAGTGTTCTCTTCCTTCAGCCAGACCATCAGGTGCTCTTCATAGCCTCCCCCAGCCACTCCCACCTCCAACTTGTTTAGAAATGAGATAACGCTTACCAGCAATAGTTGGTCTAAAGTGCTGGGAGAATTTTGGGGTGACATAATGGAAAGCATTCGCATACACTTGAGAGGCCATTCCTTTCTCTGCCTCCTTAACCTAAACTCAATGAGCCAATTCATTGAGCTTCTCATGTCCAATTTCCTCATGCATAAAATAGGATAATTATACCATCCTTGTAGAGCTTTAGTGAAGATTAAAAGAGCTAACATGTGTAAGAATTTAGCAGAGTGCGGATCACCTATTAGGTCCTGAGTATGTGGGGAATTTATGACTCTTACAAAAACATTATTGAGGACCCACATTCACAGAACCCAGATGAGGTAGGCAGGATGATGCTATCCCCAAAGGTGGCTACATTAGGATTCCTGAATGCTATGAATAAGTCCCTTTACGTGGCAAAAGGGACTTTGCAGATGTGATTAAGTTTAGGACTTTAAGATGGGGAAACTTGTTTCTGGATTATCCAGATGAACCCAATGTAATCACAAGGGTCCTTAAAAGAGTCAGAGAAGGGGATGTGAGAGCATAACCAAAGCGGAGATTTGAAGAAGCTACGCTGCTGGATTCGAAGATGGAGGAGGCGCCATAAGCCAGAGCCTGGATGGTGGAAAAGGCAAGAGAACGGATTCTCCCCACAGCCAGAAGGAATACGATCCTGCCAACACCCTGATTTTAGCCCAGTGAAACCCATTTTAGACATCTGACCTCTAGAACTGTAAGATTATACATTTATGTTGTTTTGAGCCACTCGGTTTGTCATAATTAGTTAGGGTAGCAGTAAGAAACTGGCACCAGGGGACTACATCCTTGAACACTGATAAGACCACTGGACTCCTCTGATCACTAGGTACTATGACAATAGCTGCCTCCCCCCACACTCCCCTCATTCTCCCCCGTCCAATATTCCTTCCCCAGGTTACTGACACTGTCAGGGGCTGAGAAGGTGCTACCATGCCTGAAAGTTGCCACTGGGAACCACACCCTCTTCTTTCCTGGGTGATGGTAGAGGGAAAAAATGCAGGCATGTGTGTGCATGCATGTATGTATGTAGAGGAAGGCATCTCAAAACTAAAAAGAGTGCCATACAATGGGGGCAATAATTCATCCCCGCTCAACTCAGGATGCCCAACCTGGCAAGCCAGGATGAATGGCAGTTGCCATGGAAACAGCATCCCTTGGCTTCTTCCCCTCCTTAGCACAGCTCTGCTGATGTGCAATCCAGTCAGCATCCAGTGCTCAGTCACTCTGCACCCAGCCAGGGCCTGGCAGACCTAAGCCCGGAGCACTTCTGCTCTTTTCCCTCTTTCTACAGTAACTTCATGGACTTGGAAAGCCAGGAAATGAATGTGAGAACAGGGATGGGAGGCTGCAGGATACAGTGGGCAGAGCACTGGATTCAAGATCTCCTTGTTCGAGTCCTTTCCCTCCTCTGGGCCCATTTCCTCTTTTATACAAAGAACAGGGGATAGCCAGGATGACCCCTGGGAGCCCCTCTAACAGCTGTGAGGTTAAGTTCATGGGGAGAAGTAAACTTAGACCGAGGAAGAGCACGGAGCTAAGGAATGGTCAGGTTGATGGCTATTTCTCCGAATTCCTGAAACCCAGGCTTCCCCACCAGAGGGCAAAGCCCCAGGAGCAGCCGGGTGGAAGGAAGCTGCTCTCTGTTACTCACGGTCAGAGGCATATCCCAGTGCACAGTGAATGAAGTAAGAGAATGGGCCATGGGTCCACCCGCCCTGCTGCTGAGCTCTGAGGGTGTCACTTCCTTTACTATTCCTCGGGGACCGTATCATAGCTCTTAAGCCCTGCCGCTGGCCAGGATGGACTCTGGGGTCCAGATCACACAAAGCAGAAGTCACTCCTCAAATCAATCTGATTAACCAGTCTGCTTTTCTAAGGACGCTCAACTAGCTCCTGACCTCCAGTAGCTTCAGTCCAGCCGGGAAGTTGAGACAGACTCACAGGTAACTGCAATCCAGGGTCTACATGGAGCTCGCCTTGGTCAAGCCTACCTGTTTAGAAAGCAAATCCACTTTGCTCCATCAGCTCATGCCACCGACCCCGGTGCCACCAGTCAGCAATGGGGTGTTTGGAGAAGGTCTGTCCTTTCCCCATCTTTGCGGGACTTGTCACAATGCTGCAGAAGGAGTCCAGGGGGGATCTAGTCGCAGTGATGGGACAAGGCTACGCTATGCCATTTCACAGCACTTCATGATAAATAAACGAGTTCATCAATTAAACATGAGAGCACGACAGGAGCCGGGGCTGGCTGCAGGGCCACCTGGAGTCGAGCAACAGTGTGAGGCTTGCTGGGCTTCGCTCTAGGATGATGTTCGCAGTACGCACGCACCTTGTTCCCTTTACCACGACCTCCCAAGGGAGCATGTCACGGGCCAAGAGAACAGCGTGAGTACAGGGCTGGAGGTGCCATACTGAAGAATGTTCGGTGGCTGCAGGCTGCCTACGTTAGCTAGTGCGTGGACTGGTGCAGTGAGGTTATTGGGCCCTTTGGCAGGTCGTCTGTCACCTACCTACTGTCCCTTCCCCAAGTTTTCACTAACTTGGCTTTTGTTCAAGGCATCAGTGTCCCAGCCTGAGGCCATAGGTAGTGATTGGACTAAAACTAATAATAGCAATCCTGCTCTTTGCCTTTTTTTTTTTGGCAAGTCATATAGTTTAGGCCAAAGCGACAGAAGAGTTAAGTCTGCTGAAGGTGGCTGGGGGTGGAAGCACTTCTTGGAGATGTTTTTATTTCTTGATAGAAAGGGACTGATGCAGCTGGTACCCTGCCCCTTTCTCTGGCAGATTCCAGGGGTGGTGTGGTGCCTGGGAGGGTAGCAACCAGCTAGAATCCATGACGGGAAGGCCAAGAGAGTCCCAGAGGTGTTCAGAAGTCATGATCTACTACCAGATAAATGTCCATCTCCAAACGTTTTTTTTTTAAGGTTTTTTTTTTTTTTTTTTAAATATGTTCCACGCCCGGCATGGAGCCCAGCGTGGGCCTCAAACTCATGACCCTGAGATCAAGAGTCGGAAGCTTAACTGACTATGTGAGAAAAATAAACTCTTGTTGTTTAAGCCAGTGTTTATTGGATTTCTGGTTATTTGTAGCCAAGTAACTAAGACAGGTCCAGTGCAAGGAAATGGAATTCACCCTTTTTCCAGTAGGCAAAGGGACCCGTAGGAGAGATTTTGTTGTTGTTTCTAAGGTTAGCTTAAAATGAAAGCATACATGTGTGTAAAGAAAATTTCAAGTAATAAAGAAGTATATAAAATAAAGAGTGAAGGCCCCCTCTCACCAAAACTTCTAGAAGTTAAACACTATGAAAAAGGAGGGGTGTGGGGAGATGTGTGTGTATATTTTGCAAAAATAGGATCATGCTATACATCTCTCTATAAAGTGTTTTGCAACTGGCCTTTTCATTTAATGAGGTAGCATGGATCCAGGAGGGTTTTGAGGAGGTAGGATATCATGGGAGCTGTACTTAAGGAAGGTGAAGTAGATATGTAATCATTAATCTATAAACAGGGCATAAATAAATCAGACAAAACCTCCCCTATGAAAAGGAAAAGGGGAAACTGAGATCTATTGGTCATTTCCTAAATGTGGGCACTATGTCAGGCATTTTCATCCTATCCAGCTCCTCTGGGAGATTATTCCCATTTTATAGAGGCTCACTCAGAATCCGAATCCAGTTCTTTCTGATCCCAAAGGCCCTGGTTCCTCTGTTTCTCCAACAAGCAGGTTTGCATTTTTCCATGGGTGGCCTGTTGTAACTGCCCCCCAAATTTGGGCGCCCAGAAAGCATCTTCCTGGTGAGTGCTGCTAAGAAGGTAAAATGTCATGGACCTGATCCTGAAGGATGGATGCCCCCTTTGGTGCTAGCCAAAGCTAGGTGAATGAGGCAGCGACACTGGCATGGGTTTGGAGGCAAAGGGAGAAAGGACGAGAAAACCAAAGGAAGTGCCGTGTGGAGCCCATCAGGCTGGCTTCCTTGCCTACTGTTAAGTGACACTCTTGGGAAAATGACAACTGGCAAAACTTATAGTGAGGGGTAATTATGCTGTCAGAGGCATCTCTGGTGCTCAGGGCTGCAAAGATCTGCCAGCGGGATTCATTGTGAGTATGCAATTTGCTGAACGTTGTTAAGCCAAAGTTTCCCCCAACTGGAAGTCTGACAACAGGAAGCTGCAGCTTCAATGCCCCCTCCTGTGCTGCCGCAATAGCAGAGGTGGAGAGAGAGACCACTGAGTCTTCTCCTGTCCTCCTGCCTAAGGGGCTCTGCCCATAGGAAAGGCTCCCCAGGTGTCATGCCCTCCCCACCACTGCCCTGGGGAATCCCACCCCAGTTCAGAGACCAAGTTATAATTTGACCTCTTCCAGAAGTCTCTTCTGACAGCCCCTCCGCATGCATGTTTCCCACCTCCCACCCCATTTCCCTAACCTTTTGTGACTTCCCTTTTGAAGGGAGCTAAGCATATTTTACCTTATGGCATTAACTATTTCTCTCTTGCCGCTTAGACTGGGAGCTCTTTGGGGGCAGGATCTTATTTGATTTCTAGTTCTTGATCACCTAACAGTTTCTTTTTTTTTTAAGATTATTTATTTATTTATTTGACAGAGAGAGAGACAGCGAGAGAGGGAACACAAGCAGGGGGAGTGGGAGAGGGAGAAGCAGGCTTCCTGCAATGCGGGGCTCGATCCCAGGACCCTGGAATCATGACCTGAGCTGAAGGCAGATACTTAATGACTGAACCACCCAGGTGCCCCTAGTTCTTGATCACCCTAAAAGTCATTTAAATGTCAGGAGCTACTTATATTTTTATGGAATGAATGAATGCATGAATGAATGAATGACTTGTCAGGGAGGCATGTATCCTTTGCTTTTGGGCAACAGGATGGAAAGTGAGAAGGTGAGTAAATGAGCTCTGGACAAGTAGCTGTGTCCAAGTCAGGGGAAAAGCAAGCACCATCCCACATAGGGTCCTACTTCTGGGTGGGAAAGAAACCTAGGGATTACCATGAGTGAAGAGTGTTTACCATGAGGGAAACATTGGGGTGACTACTCCAGGAAGAAGAGTCCTTAAAGGTAGCTTAGTCCTGATGCCTTTCGTGGTGAGAAAACAGAAATGTCTCAGGTCTCAGGTCTCAGGGGGTCAGTGGTAGGGCTGGAACTAGAACCCTCATCTGCTAACATCCAGCCTACAGCTCACTTGGCTGCCCAGGCTGCCTTTTTACCATCCTGTCTGTGGTCATCATCTGAATTTGGCCATTATGATATCAGGAATGTAGACATATGTATAATTCATCAAATGTTTTCCAAAAATTTTACTTTACTTGTCAACCCATTTCTTTAATTCTTTCTATGATCCCTAATTTCTACCTCAGTTAATGTTTTCTGTACACTCATTAGTAACCTCCTGTTGAAGATTCGAGAGGTCACTCCTGCAGCTGATACCTTCACACAGCCATGTTCTTTCTTGTTCCACTTAAGTTGGCCTTCCTGGCCACTGGGAGAGCACATGGATCATGGGGGAAGGATGCCGCACTATGCAGTATGAGCTTCCAAAAGCAAAAGAAGAGAGGGGAAGATGGAACAGTGAGGGTGGTGGACTTGGGGGTGGCCTAGGGAGGGAAGAGAAGGAAGTGGGAAGGCAGGGTATGGGGGGAGTGGGGGGGAAGAAATGGCATCACTGGACTGTGGTCACTCGAGGCAAGGTTATGTGTCTTTTTAGTCTGTGTCCCCCAGCACTGAGGACTGAGCCTGGGCCTAGCTTCAAGATGGGAACTCTTTGTTGAGTGAATGAATGAATGTAGAATAGGCAAATCCACTCTCTGGAAAATGAAATGACTGCTGTCATCCAGAACCATCTGTCCCCATTTCCATCATACTAAAGCCCAATGCGTTTGGGATGCGTTTCAGAGTCATCCTGGAGCTTTTTCAAAGTATAGATGTTGATCTCACCTGCTTTATATGGAACCAGAAAAGAGAGGGGTGGGCCCCATCAGGCGTGTGGAAATCAAGAATGCATACCCCTGAGGTTAGAATCTTTTAGATTCTTCCAGCTTCCCTGGCCTCTTCTGGAAATGACCCTGCAGTGGCTGTAGGCAGCCATATGACAGTGGCTCTGTCATATCTGGGGTCATCTATTCAGTAAGGTTTGGTAGGACTAAATGTCTACTTGGATTTTCCACATTACCCCTACCCCCCACCCCAGGGGTCTCTGATGAAGGACTGATGGGATGTTCATGGACAGGAGAGGGGGCTTTTATACTGGAGAATCATTTTGGAATGGGAGTTCCTTGCTGGTCAGTCCACCCTTACAAGCCACAGGGATCACACGGGTGTCAAGCACCGTCTGGGGCCACCCTCTGCTTCCCTCCTAAAGATTGAGAGCTTCAGCCCAACAAAGGACTACATTGCAAAGAGATTCTTTTGCTGAAGGAGCCAAAGTCAAGGAAGGCAAAAACTTTCAAACACACCCATTCCTCCCCCACCCTTGACACATATTCACACTCATCCACCTGGAGTGAAGAACATGGCTTGTCCAATTCTCACCCCTCATGACTGGCAAAGTTTTGCCCTGCATTGCCTACCTGTAGGTGGTGATGTGAATTTTAGGACCCAGGAAAGGTTCCCTCCACAGGCCTTGAAATCTCACTATTATTACTTTGGCTTTCCTGAGAAACTGTGAATCCCTTAGCATGGTGTACTAAGTTTGATTGTACTAAGTTTGATTAAGTTTAATCAGTCATTGGTATGTTAGTCTAAATAAATTAATTAGAAACATTTGGGTGAGGGGAGGCCAAGGGCAGCAGAGGAAAGCACAGGGTAGGGAACTATGGCGCAGAGAACAAGGCTCAGGAAAACAGAGTTGGTTCATTTCACACTTGGAGCCACCACTGTCCTCTTCAGAATATTCTCCAAACCTCATCCTAGCCAGGAAGATGTCTACCTTTTGGCTCAGCTCAAGCCCCACTTCCTAGATGAAGCCCACTTCCTAGATGAAGCCTACCAAAGCAGCCATACATGAGTGTAACAGCATATCTTTTATAGGGCATGATCACCCTTCATTTTACCTCTGTGCATGTGTGGTCTCTCAACATGATTGGAATCCTTGCAATAGAGCTGTGTGTGAGACATTGCTATCTCAATCGTGTAGATGAAGAAACTGAAGCTTATGTAATTTGTTCAAGGTCACACAGTAAAGGTCAGAGCTGGGAGACCCAGAGTTAAAGCCGATACATAGCTCAGCCATTCATCGGTTGTGTGACCTTAGACATGTTATTGTTCTTTGTGTTCAGCTGTCTCATCTGTAAAATGGAGACAGTAATGGTAGCCAGCACAAAAGGCTATTGTGTGAATTAAAAGAATCAATACACAGAACATACACAGAATAGTGCCTGATGCTTAGTGAATGCTCTAGAAGTGTTTGCTATTATTGATCTTGTTACTACTCAATATCGCTTCCAGAGGATCCTATCACCTCTGTTTCTCTCCTAGCATCTACTGGACACACAGCAGGAACCAAGTCGATATTACTCTCTTTCCTTTGTCTTTCTGGAAATTGTGATCAGGATCAGAAAAGTGTCACACTACTTGTTTTATGGAACAAAGATTTTCATATTCTCTGGGGAAAGCAGCCAAATCTGGCACTACTGGATCAAAGCAAGCAGGGTTCAGGGCCTTGAGCTGTGGCCCTTGCCTGGCAAGAGTTCAGAGGAAGATTCCTTGGAAACACACACTAGAGATGGATGGAGAGCCAAGGCTCTGTCATTGGATGCTTCCAGTCCCATATCACTGACACATTGCGATCCAATGTCATGTTCTCGGTCCTCGACAGGCCTGTTCTGATAAAGGGCTGACTAATGGGCAGGAAGGGGAATGTTTTGCCAATGTGCTTGTTTCCATTAGATTATGGATGTATTTTTAGTGTGGCTGAGAAATAGCTAGGATCTTGACCTGCAAGACGATTTTGTAGACTAGGACCAGGAAAATAAAAAAAAAAAAGATTGCAAATGCTTGCTGCTGTTAGGAACTCCATCTTTTCATTGCACCGGCTCATTATGTTAAGATGGGGCTCAAGTATGATTTCTTCTGGGAAGTTTCTCTAGATCCTCTTCCCAGCACTACCCATTTTTCATGGCACCTAGCCCAACATTCACCTTACTGTATCACCATTGCCAGTTTCCTTGACAGGCTCCCCCATCAACTGAGAAGCTTGAGTATAGTAGCCATGGCTGTTGGTTCATTTCAGTGACCCCAGCTCTTAATTTGGGAGTGTTGTAGAGGAGATGCTCCATAAGTTTAACGAATAAATGGATGGATGGATGGATGGATGGATGGATGGATGGTTGGATGGATGGATGGATAGCTGGATGGAAGGATAGATGGATGGATGGATGGATGGATGGATGGATAGATAGATGAATAGATAGAAGGATGGAAGGATGGCTGGATGGATGGCTGGATGGAAGGATGGATGGAAGGATGGATGAATAGATAGAAGGATGGAAGGATGGCTGGCTGGATGGCTGGATGGATGGAAGGATGGATGGACGGATGGATGGATGGATGGATGGACGGATGGATGAATAGATAGAAGGATGGAAGGATGGCTGGACGGATGGAAGGATGGATGGATGGATGGATGGAAGGAAGGATGGATGGAAGGAAGGATAGATGGAAGGAAGGATGGTTGGATGGATGGGTGAAATACAATGACCAAGCAGATATTCTGCACTGGTAAATCTTACTACAAGTGTGACTATAGGTCCTATGTCTTAGCATCTCTCACACATTGTTTGGTGTTTGTCCCTCATGTGACATTACATTTGCCTAATGCCACCATAGATCTGCTTTTCATGTAATGTTCAAGTCATGTGGGCAAATAAATGCCTCTACTGCCAAACTGACACCAGGAGAGAAATGCAAGCATTCATCATGATCCACCAGTCCCACACACACCCTGCAGAAACACCCCAGTAGGGATAAAGATTCGGGGAGCAGGCGCAAGAAGAGGGTAGAGGTATAGGGCGTTCTTATATTAGCAAATTACAGACAACAGTTTCTCATGTTTAAAAAACAAACCCCAGTTGTAACCAATTGTTGGGACCTTTATGGCCACGATTTAACTCTCTATTTGAATGAAGTTTCCATCAGGTCCCAGTGTATCAAACGGAGTGAAACCCTGGGGAGGTTGTCAGGCCCAGCTCAGGCAGCAGAACAGAGTATCTTGGTACCATCTACTCTTGGTAAAGAAGAAGCACATACAGAGTGAGCCCATTTCTGCTTGTCATGGCCTCAAAGCTCATCCACAAAGAAGCTCAAATGGCAACCCAGCTGCACACCTTGCACCTGACCTTTAGAAGAGAGGCTACTGATGGACAGAAGCCCTCTAAGAATTTACCTTCTGTGCAGAGACCGCTAGCTGTCCACCATCTAGTGTTCTCTCCTTCCAGGGTAATTGACTTCTCAGCTAGGCATATGGCCATCCAAAATTGAGGCTACTTTCCCAGTGTCCCTTGCAGCTGGGTGTTGCCATGAAACTAAGTTCTGGATATGGCTGAGGTGATGTGTGTAATTTCTGGGTCTTGCCCTTAGAGGGAGGGGCATATTCTCCCATCCCTTCTATCTTGTCTTTCCCACTAGCTGGAAGGTGACACTGCGATGAGCCACTTGGGGTCATGTGAATCAGAGCAACAGCCTAGGAAGGGCCACCAGGAGAAAAGGGGACTGAATTCTGGATGGCTTGCGGAGCAGCGTTGCTAGGCTAGCTTGGACTTTCTGCAAGAGAAAAACAATCTTCAGTCATGTTGAAACCACATGAGTCTGTAAATGAATTGAATATATATGTGTGTTTTTGTGTATATGTATAAAATCTCTCTCACACATACCACTCAGCAGGATCTTCATTTTCTCCCATTGACAGTTATTAATTCAATTGAGTTTTGGTCCTTCAAGGAAGTCATTCATCCATTTGAACAATAAACACATATTAACATGTCTCTAACACAAAAATAAGGCATCTTCAATATCTTTGAAATCTTACAAGGAAATGGTGAGACTGCTTCTTATGAAAACAGTCATCTTGCTTGATATATATATTATGTTATTTCTCTATCAACTAGAATCCTCAGTTACCCAAGGCATTCTTCATCAGTCTGGACACTAAGATTTTTCCATTCAGGTAGCTGATTCAGGTGGCTAATGCAACTTCCAAAGTCCCCACCTTGTCCTCATCCTGAAAGCTGAATGGACAATGGTCCCAACTCCTGTCATCCCTTAACTCCAGGACATCCCCTGGTTTTGTCTTATGTAAACTCTCCCAGGGGCGCCTGGGTGGCTCAGTTGGTTAGGCGACTGCCTTCGGCTCAGGTCATGATCCTGGAGTCCCTGGATCGAGTCCCGCATTGGGCTCCCTGCTCGGCAGGGAGTCTGCTGCTCCCTCTGATCCTCCCGACCCTCCCCCCTCTCATGTGCTCTCTCTCTCTCAGTCTCTCTCTCTCAAATAAATAAATAAAATCTTAAAAAAATAAAAAATAAAAAAAAATAAACTCTCCCAAAACTGGCTAGATCCTCATCCAGTGAGTTACCCCGGCAACCCAGCTACGTCATCTTGAAAGATGTCTCAGAAGCACCAGCTTCTGAGTCTGCAAGAGATTTGACTGAGGCCAAGTCATAAAGCCACAACATATTAGCTCTAACAAGATGTCATCATTTATGGTGCTCCTTGTAGGCATGTCACATTTTTTTTAAAAGAATATGGATAAAAATAAGTCCTACCTTGACTATGCAGTGAGATTTACTTAGAAAGCAGACACAGCTATCTATTTTCAGAGACCATTTATGTCTTTTATCATCTTCCTTGCATTTATTCTAAAATTCTTTCAGTTTTCACACTTTTCTCTGACAATCTCATTACAAACTCAAACGTAAGCTGCCCAATTTCCAAGTCGTCAGCTAGCTTTTTGATATTGGACATCTCTAGTTTTACACTTTAGCTTTTCATTTTCTCTTTGGGAAAATAATATTTAAGGAAGTTTATTGGTTACTCTGTTTCACTGGCAAGTGCCTCGCATCTTCATAAGAAAATTAGCTAACCACTTGAGTCTGAGAATGGATGCTTTGTGATCCTGTTATGTTGCATCCTGCTTATTTAAACATTCTATATCAAAATGGTTCATTGTGAATCTCTGTGGTTTATTATTCTGGATAACACACTATAAAATGTTTCACTCTTTTCATTTATTCTTCCCAAATTGCATTTCAGTTAATCTATAAGAGAGATTCCTTTATTTACTTATTAATTTGTTCTACCAACCAACTAATTTTTATTGTTGAGTGCTGAGGATACAGAGATGGGTAAGACACAGTCTCTGTCCTGTGGGTAGTTGGACACGAAAACTGCTGTGATGCCAAGTGACCTATGGTACAGGGACATTCATGTTTAGCAGAGATCTAACAGAGACAGCTCCACTTGACTTCTAGAATCCTGGCATTAGAAGTGAACTTAAGAGGTCATGTGATTCTCTACCTCATTTTACAGAGGAAGAAAACTGAGGCCATGCCTACCTCTCACCTTCTACCCCTCACCCCCTCAATCTCCTCTGCTCAGTCCTACTGAACTTCTGTCTGTCAAACATGGAGTTCACTCCCATATCTGCCTTTGTACCATATTTTATTCATTTCTAGATCTCCAGAACAAAGCATCTGGTGGGGCTCAAAAAATGTTTCATGTGGTCCCACACATGTTCTGAGGGAGCTAGGGCAGGAATTACCAGGCTTTTCAATAAATTGAGACTCTATGACTCAGAGAGGTTATTAACTGGCCCAGAATCACACAGCTTGTTGGCAGCATCATCCTGCCTAGGAGCGGGACTTCTGCCTCTCATTCCCATTCTACTTTGTATTAAGTAGGATACTTTTTCCTACAAGGAACGGAAGACCAACTAAAGGTGGCCTAAACCATAAAAGGTTAAGAATCCCACACAACATATGGTCCAGATACTGTTTCAGGACTGATCCAACAGATCTGGGATATCACTAAGGGTCCAGGTTCTTTCTGTCTTTCTACTCTACCATGTTCAGCTTGGAAGCAATAGCTCTCTTCACCACTATAGCTGTTCCAGTGTCATATGCACACACCACAAATACCAGCATGCCAGTCTTTCTATGAGCAAGAAGAAAATCTTTTCCACAACCCTCCCCTGCCCCCCAGCAGATCTTTTCTTAGATCCCTTTTGACTAGGATCAGGTAACATGCCCACATCCTAGATGCAAAGCAGACCAGGAAAATGTGTACCTGGATTGTTAGCTTCTGCAGTGGGAGGTTGGCCACAACCAGAGAGGAAAGTGTGGGGAGAGGGAGATGGCCACTGGGTAGGTAACCAACAGTGTCTGACACCTCATTTAATCAAGCCACCCCTTCGTGTCCCCTTGGGTCAGTGCCAGCCATTATAGGCATGATCCCATAATGTGTGGTCATTAAATGTGCTTGAGAAGGAAGTTGCAATTCCTAGTGGTAGGTGGGCTTCTCCAACCTCATAGAGATAGTCAACCCACTGGGTTTTCCACTGACCCAACTCCAGCACAGCCAACAAGGAGCTCTCGCGCTGTCAGACTCTGCCTCTTTGGCCCATATGAGTACCCTGGGAGGCAGGAAAGGCAGGTCTTCTGTTGTCTGATGGGGGAATGTGGACTTAGAGAGGGAAGGACTGCCCACTGCCCAGCACGGAAGCAGAGCCAGGATGCAGAATTGGCTCTGATGCCACACATCTCGCTCCTTTCCCCTGCCACGCTCCACCGGTAAGTCACCCAGAATCACATTGGTCATTTGTTTGAATGTTTTTAATTAAAGACTACGGTTAGATAAACCACACAAATCATCCTTATGAGTAGGGATTGGGCTCTCTGAGATTTCCATCAAGAACCCACCTACCTAGGAAAGAGTACCAGCAGTCGAGTCCAACTGCCTGCATTTGAATGTTGCGTGACCTTGGGAAAGTTATTAATCACTTTGTGCCTCAGTTACCTCATTTGTAAAATGGAGGAAATAATGATACCTTCCTCATAGACCCCTGTGAGGAACAAATGAATAATATATGCAGAGTACTGTGCTTGGAACAGTGCCTGACACTCAATAAGCATTCAATTAATGTTGGCTATTATCACCTATTTATTATTCATCTGTGCATCTTGCCATCCTTTGATTTATTCTAGAAAGGACCTAAGGTGTGCCTAGTTTCTACGGTGTTTTGTGTTGTAAAGCCAACCAACGCCTCACCCTGACCTGCCAGGTAACTGTGAAAACATTGTGACCCATACTCATAAAACAAACCATTCGTCTTTATTTTCAAACCAGAACTTGTGCGCGTGTGTGTGTCTGTGTGTGAGACAGCCCCCTGGAGCAGACAGGAAACTTGATTGAACAGGACAACAGAAACCGTCCCCACCACCTGCCTCAGTATCTAGTGTTGGGATGTTTTGCCTCAAATAGGATCCTGTCCCTCTGGGTCAGCCCTCGGTGGGGGCTGTGCACATTCCCCAGGGACCCTGCCTGAGCGCCTTGTTCAGACGAAGTCATGCTCTCCCGTAGCCTTTCTCTGGAGTTAGTGTAACACCTCTGAGCTGTTAGTGTCTGCTGCAGAGAAGTCTAAGGAGAAGGGAGGGGGAGACTCTCCCCTCTGCTGGCTCAGCTCCTCAACGGCTGCGAGCATCCCCTCCGGCACCTGCGCCTGGGACAGGCTCTTCTCTTCCTCCCTTCCCCTCTTCCCACACAGGAGCCATGGCGGCTGGGCCAGCCTGGAGGGGTTGCAGGAGAAATGTGGGGAAGACTGGTTCTTCTGACTGAAAGCCAAGGCAGGCCTCTCTAAAGGGAGGGACAGTCCCCCAGAGCAGATGGCCACCTGAGGCCGCACAGAACCGAACAGACCATGAAAGATTCCTGCTGCACAAGCACACAGTGAGGCCAGAGTCCTCACCCCTGTCCTCCTCTCACCAATCCCCAAGGCCCCAGTACTAATAACAGTGACCTTGAGCATTCATTGAGCACCTTCAGTGTCAAGCCCTTGCAAGGTACATACAAAGAATCATCTCGATAGCCCCGGAAGCTGAAGACAAGGGAAGTGGAGGGAAGCGGATGGCCCCCTGCAAGAATTTGCAGCTCTGACACCTCAGAGGTGTCAAGCCCCCCTCCCCCTTCAAAATGCTTTGTCTGGCTCCAGGTCTGCTCTTCCCACAAAAGAAGCTGACATTTCAGTAATACCTCACACATATTCTAAGCTACTCTCTGGGTCTCTGATAGAGGGATCCAAGCCCAAAATGATAAGACGCACCATCTTACCTTACATCCTTTGGCCATTTAGTGTAAACTATATACACAAAAATACAGGACAATAACTATCTTGCATTTCCCCCTGAAAACAATGTAAATCACACTGATAAGACAACCCATTTGTCTTTAATTTCAAACCCAAACATGTTGAATTCACTTTTAAGTTGAGAGAGAAGGACTTTCATCTACAGAGGAGAGGGGCGTGGGGGCCTGACGGCATGGATGCTGCTTGTCGCAGCCAGGCCTGGGGGCTTCACAGAACACCCCGTTGTCATTGTTTTCGCCCCAAGAGATTTAATGAATTAACCTTCTTCTCAGCAAGTCAACACCAGCTCCTCTCCGTGACAGGAACAAAGGCTCAAGGAAGTCCCACTCCCCAAGGGAGTGGAGGGCTCCCAGCCAGCCGCTCTGCTGGGAACTGGACCAGGATGAGAACTGGACTAGCCCTGTGGGCTGGGGTCAGCCTCCGCCACTGAAGGGAAGAGGTGGAGAGGTAGCCTGGGCAGACAGGCTATGTGAAGGACAATTCCAAAATGCCCCTGAACAGGGTCCCAATCATTCCAAGATCAGGGTCTTGTCCAACTCCTGCTTACCACCTGCTCTGTGGAGGGATTGTTTTCACCTTGTTTTTCTGTCTAAGTTCTTCCCAGGACCTCAGCTCCCAGCTTGTGCACCGCCCCCTTCCCCTCTGCCCAGGAAGCCTTGCTGGACCGTCCATGACCCTCTGTCTCCCTCCCCCTCCCATGAGCTCCCAAAGCTCTGACTGCCCCATATCCTCACTTAGCTCTCTGCATTTGTCTGCTCACAAGGCATCTATCTCCCCAGAGGGCAGGGGACTTGCGTAGGTGTCCTACCTGCTGGTTCTCTCTGTCGTTAGTCTTATGCTGTACGTGCAAGGTACAAGCAATTAATATTCAATGAATAACTCAGTCAACCTCTCCTCAGCCCTTCACTGGAGGGCACATAGTAAGCTCCTGCAGCTTCACTCACTGAGTCACCAAGAACACTTACAAGGGAAATGAAAGTTAACTGCTCAGGCCTGGTACTGTCATTACATTGTCTTAAGAACCATACAATGCCAGGTCACCAGAATGTCCATGGTCGTCTGACACACCTTGGTAGGAAACCATCCGTTCACCTGGTCCACAAGATTCAGGACTTTAGGGCTTTTCTGGCACTTGATGAGCTCTGTGATTGGGCCCCACTCACATCTCCAACCTCACTTTGCCCCTGATACCTGTGTGGTCTGGCTATTCCCTTTACCACCCTCCAGTCTCCCCACCCCTGTGCTCTTGCTTCGGTTGTCCCTCCTCTTAAGGAAATCCTTAAAGCTACAGATCCTGCCTATATTTCAAGGTATCTTGAAATCTTCAGTGAAGATATTTATACAGAAATTTGCTACACTGGAATACCTGCACCAGCTTTGGGACAAATGTCATTTTTTCTGTTGTCTTTTAGCTATCTACATAGACTGTTCTAGTAGGCTGCAAGCCCTTTAAACGAGGGAGACAGTCTGACTTGAATTCTACAATTCCCATGGCTCTTGGCTACAGATTTGTTATAGATACCACTCAACAGTGTTTGTTGAAGGTGGCTGACTACTAATAGCTTCTCTGGATTACCATCTACAGACGAATTCTCCTCCACTAGAGCTATTGAGGCACTTGGACACTTTGTAGTTGGATTTAGCTCTATTTTGCTGCTGACCGCACCCCCCCACCACTCCCCCATTTAGGATTGCACTTCAACTGAGAGGGGAAAAGTGACTTAGAGCTCGGGACAGGAGACGATTCATAACAACATCAGGTGGTCACAAGGATGGAACCCCAAGCTCCGAAAAGGAAATGTCAGTGGTTCAAGACTCATTCCAAGTAGAGCCATGAGGGCACATAATCAATGACAAAGAGCATTCTTCCAGCAGGTGCTCGATGGGCCACAGGAAGGGAGGGAGGAAATGATTCCCACCAAGATGAGTCAATGGTACCAGATCCAAACCCCTGTCACTCTCTCAAAGGTTAGAAAAATCCAGTAATGTAAAGCAGCTTTTATAATGAGAGGTCCAGACATGATTTTGTATCTTCAAGTCCAATTCTGTAATAGAAATGAGCTATTTCTGCCTCTTTGGCTCTATTTCCAATGAGAAACTGATTGTCTTTTAACAGTTAGCTGCAGAGAACAGCTCAAGGGAGAGTAGGTCCTTCTGGCTTGAAACCTCCATAATCAGGCTGGAGTTGAGACACATCTCTTTGGGTGTGTGAAGCAATGAAGAAACAGCTCAATCTTGGACTACCCCCTGACTCCCAAGGGCTTTGGTTTCCTCCTGTGTAAAATGGGGGGAGACAGGGGTTGGGCGGACTGAGAGACTCTAAAGGGCTCTTTCCAACCTTATCCTGAGGACAGACAAGTTGAGGTATCATCTAAGAGCATTCCTTTCGATATCATGGCTGCAGTGACCATTGATATCTCTCTGACACCTGCCCTATCACCGGAAAGCAAAATCCCAAGGTGTGGAAGCCATCCAAAATAATTTCACACCCTGTGAGACAGGAGAAGGTTATCATTTCCACCCCTCTGGGATAAATGCTCTCTCTAATGCAAGATGCGCTGGTAGCCAGCTATTCCCTGAGACAATCTCACCATAATAAATGCCTTTGGAACCTCACATGGGACTTTGTTTTCCCAGAACTCTAACTTTATTGTCATCTCTTCCTCGAGATTTCAGCCCCTAGCTCTTGTTTTCCACATTAATTCAAGTTGAAATGCAGCCTCAATCATGTTGGCAAACATTCCAAATGGAAATGAATTCCCAGGTTCTCACTAAAAATTGCAACGTCCTCACCAGCCCAATCTGGATGACATTTTGTGTCTTATATAATGTCTGTTTCCCAAAGGAATTAAAATGTTTCTGTATATAGTTCTGCCCAACAAATTTTTAATAAGGCCTACTCCTATTACCTCTTAGGAACAAGTGGAGTCTGAATCCCTGAAAACTGATCATCCAAAAATCTGGTTTGAGCCAAGAGTTTTATTTTCAAAATTGATTTGAATCAGATGTTGAGAAGCCAGAATAGCCAACTCTGTCACGTTTTCTTTTGATAAAATATCTCAGCGGGGAACCAGCTCTTGATGCCACAACCCAAGAGACTAGGTGGGCTGGCATCTGGAAGCATCCTGGGCCCAGGTGCCTAAGGTCAAGCTACTGATGAGCCTTTCTTGGGCAAGACGACTCGCTGTTTACAAAGCACTTTGGTTGGCTCTCACATTAAGCAAGCAGGTGCTCGATGGGCCACAGGAAGGGAGGGAGGAAATGATTCCCACCAAGATGAGTCAATGGTACCAGATCCAAACCCCTGTTGCTCTCTCAAAGGTTAGAAAAATCCAGTAATGTAAAGCAGCTTTTATAAAGAGAGGTCCAGACATGATCTCCCCATCTGATAGATTAGGAAACTGAGAGCCAGAGTGATTTGTTGATTTATTTAACAAACCTTTAAGCATAGGGCTTTCCCAAGGTCACGTGGCTAGTGTACGGTAGAGGCAGGTACACATCCAGCCTTCAGGTTAAACCACATGGCATTTATTTGTATTCAGGCAAAACACCAACAACAGTGTAGGCTCTGGGGAATGGAGAAGGGCTCTAACTAGTGAGAAGGTGAGAAAAGCTTGCATAATTGTGTTGTAAAGACATAACATCCTTGTAAAAGGAAGTGGGGGCATCAAAGTCACTGGAAAGCAGAGGAGGAAGAGACTCTTCCTGCTTTAAGAATGGAGAGATCAAGGAAGGCTCTCCTGGGAGAAGATTTTGAGCTGGTCCTGTAAGGATGGCTAGGAGGGAGTGACAAGGGAGCATTTGAGGCACACTGCTTTGCAACACAGTAGACCAGAGAAGCTTCTAGATGCTTGCTCCTGAATGTAGCCAAGAGGACACAGGACACACAGCAAGGTGGAGAGAATGCTGCTTGCAAGGTGGTGCAGGTGCTCCTCTGTGCTGGTCTCTCTGCGACCTTGAGGGAGTCTCCTGACTTTCCAACCACTAAGCCCTGAAGGGAGGGAACTCTACTCCAAGGTCTCCTTTCACGCTAGGTCAAGGTGAGAGCCAAGTGAATGAACCGTCAGAGTGAAGCACGTGAGAGTGTCAACAAATGAAGGGGACATAGACAAGGGAGAGAAGAGAAGGATAGAGGGAAGGAGAAACAAAAGAGGAGGAGTGTGGTAGGAGTCCCTGCTGTGTACAAGCTTTTTCTTCAACAGGTGGTTTTCACATTCTCTCAGCAGGACTGCCAAGCGGTTCTTATTTGTTTCATTTTGTTATGTTTTTGTTTCAGCCTAATATGCTCAAGTCTGGGGGCCTCCTGCCAATGCCATAGGAAGGGGCTCTCAAACACAACAGTCATTTTTTATTCCAGCTTTTGGGATTCTAGTCAGTGAGATTCTTGAGTGTCCAGACGGACCCACAGCTCCTTATGTCCAAACCACCCTTCCTTTGAGGATCAGCTTCAATATCACCTTCCCCTCCAGCCCCCTGTGGGCCCAGAGGCCCTTCCTTGTCTTTCATGGTCCTCATCACGATTACACACATATGTATATATTAAGCCTACACTCGACGGCTCCTAGATGGCAGACCAGACCACAGTGGCCCAAGGAAGGGAACCCTGACATTCTCGGTAGATTCAGGGCCTACACAGCACCTGGCCCATAGGTGTGCTCAGGAGAGCGAATGGTGAGCAGAGATTGCATTTTATCTCACTCGGGCCTTCCCATTTTCATTTTCATGGGGCTCTGGAAAAAATACAATTTAGTTAACGGGCCCCAAATCAGGAAAACATCGCCTGCAAATCGGAAACAAACTTAACAAAGTGCATATAAGAAATTTTCATTCTTATTTCCTGCCAATGAAGTTTATTTGAAAGTATAGTTTAAAAGGGGATGTTTCTCCATTTGTCCTGGTGTCAGTTAAGGCCCACTGACTCTGCTGTCTTGGGAATTAGAATGTTAGGCCTGCCAATGGTTAGAGCATCCTTAGTGGTTCTTAACCTTTCTTCACCTTATGGAACACTTTATAAATCTGATGAAAGCTGTCCCAAGAGAGCATAGATTCAAACTTTTACACACCATCTCAGTGTATACAGAATTCCAGAAGCCTACCCAAGGATACTCCCAGGTTAAACACTAGACCAATAGTTCTCAAAATGTCATTCATGGATTTTCTCCATTACAACTATCTGTGAGGTCTTCCTAGGAATCCATTTACTGGGGCTTTGTCCTAGGCCCAGTGAAACAGCAACCCTGAGGAAGGGACCCAGCAATATGCCAATTAAATAATCAGCCCAAGTGATTTTGAGACACATTCAAGTTTGAGTTGGCCATTGATGTAGATCTATTTTTTCATTTGCAAAGTCACTTGATCAAAATCACATAGTAAACAGGGCAAAATGAGATGCAAATGTTTTATTTCATATTCTACAAAACAAAGATTCTGTGCCTAAAATCCTACATTTATTATATGTTTGCATATAACTTTCAGGAAGCCTGCCTTTACTCCTGATACTGGTTTTTAAGCATAAGAGCATAATTTGTGAGTACAATTCTAAAACTCTACATAGAGAATTATAGAATATGGTTGTATGATACTTTATTAACTAGAAAATCTTTCTTGTTCTATTAAAATATCATAAAATGTTTAGGTGCCGCTGATTCTATGATATCATTTATTTTTATTTGTTTTAATACTTGTCTCTGAGTAGTTGTGTCAATAGAGTTTTGGTTAGGGGCACCTGGGTGGCTCAGTCAGTTAAATGTCTGCCTTCGGCTCAGGTCATGATCCTGAGGTCCTGGGATAGGGCTCCCCGCTCAGTGGGGAGAATGCTTCTCCCTCTCCCACTTGTCCCTGCTCATTCTCTCTCTGTCTCCCAAATAAATAAATAAATTCTTCAAAAAAATAGAGCTTTAGTGAGTAGACTTATATTTCCAAAGCTTTAGGCCTAGAAAATTTCTTATTGAATGGAATTCCACCAACATATTTTTGCAACATAAACATGATACTGAACTTGGAAAAGGTAAAAACTGTCTACTCAGAGACGTTTTATCTTCTAAAAGGTGAAGAGAAAAGTTTGCCTTTCATCACTGCATTCATTAGCTTCTTATTTTAATATCCCGTTTTGTTTTTCTTTTTTTCTTTTAAAGATTTTATTTATTTATTTGACAGAGACAGACACAGCGAGAGAGGGAACACAAGCAGGGGGAGTGGGAGAGGGAGAAGCAGGCTTCCCACTGAGCAGGGAGCCCGATGTGGGGCTCGATCCCAGGACCCTGGAATCATGACCTGAGCTGAAGGCAGACGCTCAACGACTGAGCCCCCCAGGCGCCCCTTAATATCCCATTTTGAAATTAACCTCGTTTTTCTCCTCTTGCCCCACCAACAAGCATTTATATCATTCTGCCTTGCATTGGGGTTAACTGTGCCTTCTTGATTAGCCTCTGAGATCCTGGAGGGCAGGCAGGACCCATCCTTTAGTCATTTCTATATGTCTCCACTACAAGGCTCCCTGAGAAGGAGATACACAGCCAGCATTTAATATAATTCACTCAGCAAACAGTTACTGATGGCAGGTTGTGGCAGGCTCTGTGCTAACCATGGGGTCTTATGTTGATTATGAGGTGACTGCGGTCTACACGACGAAAGAATGAACCGAACTAGGAAGGCCCGTGTCCAGACCTGTGTTCTGTGAAGCTCGCTCCTGCAGCTGTGTGTTGGAGGGGCTGGAGGAGGCTGATGGGGGTCTGCCGTGGAACCCTGGTGCGAGGCAGGGCCGTGTTCTGTGGTGAGAGCGGGCATGCCCGTCTTTCTGTGCTTCCTACCTTCACTCTTTGGGACACTAGGCCTAATTTTTCTGAACTTCAGTTTTAAACATTTTTAAACATAGACCTAATGAAGGGGTTCTTTTTCTCTTTTGGATACAAAGTCTTCTAAAGTTGAGAATTTATGGCTCCTGGCCTTTCGGGGGCCTCTCTCATTATCCTGCTCCTCCTCACACCCTCAAAAGAGTGGGGTTCTACAGCAGCAAAGTGTCTCTCCTGGGGCTCGAAGTGGGTCAGGCTGGTGACGTAGAAGCGCCAGGCTGACCACCCAGACAGGAGGGCAGAGGTCACAGGCAGTTTTGCTCACTCAGCTGGATTCCAGGATGTCTCAATGTCTACACTGGGAGAGAAGGAGCCACTGAGAAGTGCCTATTCACCAGGATAAGGACGGTGCCTTGCTGAATATTTGCACTTTGCAGCAGCATTAAAGGAAGTCTTTTCTTGTCAGCCCTTCTCTTGAGCCTTATTACATAATCCACATCTTTCTCTGGGCTTCTTCCTTCTAGCATATCAGAGCTGTCTTTTTTTTTTCTCCCTGTGTACATGACATATTTCCTCTGTGGTTCTCCTTTGTATTATGTCCTTGAACAACTCTGGAAGGAGAAGACTTTGCCTGCTTTCTGGGGCACCTGGATGGCTCAGTCAGTTAAGTGTCTGCCTTCAGCTCAGGTCATGATCTCAGGGTCCTGGGATTGAGCCCCGTGTCAGGCTCCCTACTCAGTGGGGAGTCTGCTTCTCCTTCTCCCTCTGCCCCCCTCTCTGCTCATTCTCTCTCGCTCTCAAATAAATAAAATCTTAAAAAAAAAAAAAAGACTTTGCCTGCTTTCGGATGATTCGACACAAGAGCACAGGCTGAGTTTGAACATGGATGTTAAGAGGCTGCCAAGAATCTAAACTCCATCCAGAAAGTCAGATATTCTCTTCTTGGAATAAAAAAATCCACTCTGGGGTGGGTGGGAGAGGTGAAGGAGGGCAATGATGTTGATATATATATATATATGTATCAGTTGTACCACAAAATGTTGAGCTGTCTCTAATGTTTACAGGCCCCCCACCTCCATCTTGAGGCTGGTGCTGCTCCAGGGCTGAGTACTTCCAGTATGTAAATGAAATACCTCATTTCCTGCATTTCAACTATTTCTTCAAAGGCAAACCTCTCTAATTTTAAACAACTAGTGGGGAATGTGGCACACAGAGCTTTCTTAAACACAGAGTGACAGCTTGCATGACCTCCAGTGATACGAAAGTAGCTTTGACAAATCTCATTTGTCTGTACTTTCCTTGGGGCTGAGAGTGAAGACAGTTGTGAAGCTCAGGCTAACTCCTGGGTGATAAAACATTAGAAGATGTGACTTTGAAAACTACGGAGAGTGGTGGAATATAATACAGGAAAAATGCATACCATCCTGCTTCTCTGCAAAAGCAATTTATATCAATTGAATAATAAATGCATTTCTCAGCACTTCTACATGAAAAAGCTCCACATGATAAAAACTCATGTCTTAGGTCTTAGAAACGGCACAGTGATCTTATAAATTACACGCGTGCCACACTAGGTATACCTTTCTACACACATTTAAGGAGGTAGTTTTGTATATACCTAGGACCCTCCGCTGCTCAGCTTTGGCTTAATGGTAATCCTGGGTCCCTGACACTCAGCAGTGGTCCTTACGGGGTTACTGAGCTTTTAATAATGCAGTAAGCACCCATCTGCAAACTCACCACCCAAAACCACAGCTACCACTGAGATGCAGTGTGTCTCTAACCATGTGGCCCTACCCCCCTTCCCATCCCTCTCCTCTTCCCCATTAGATGTAGCCATCGGTCTGGATCCTGCGTTCATCACTCTTACTTTCCTTTCCAGTATGATTTTATTGCATTTATTTGTAGTCCTATAAAATATTTTTTAGTCTTATTTGTGTTTAATTTAAATATTAAGACTTAACTTCTTGCGCTTGATGTTTCCGTGATATTACAGTTCAACTGCTTTGACTGCTATGTGAATAGATCATAGTTTATTTTCCACTCTCCCTTTGATGGGCATTTGGGCTGCTTCCCAGTTTTGCTATTGCAAACAGTGCAGCTGTGAGCATTCTTATACATGCCCCTGCTTGCACACGTGCGGGGACGGAACTGCTGGAGCACAGGCGAGGTGAGACACTCAACTTCGGGAGGGAAGGGCAGTGTTCATACTTGATACAATCGTTCCCCACATCTAGATGCGGGTGGATGGATGGTTCATATTACTCAGACTGATGGTTGCTACATTTAAAGGATGAAAGCAATATTTTCTATTTGGTATTTTAGTCAGAAAAAATTCAAAGAAGGACAACGCCCTTCTTCCACAAGCCTAACATTATATAAGTAGACACAAACTGGAATGTCTTAGATCTTGCCAAAACTAGGACCAGTCCAACTGATAAACTCAGAAGAAGCAAAATCATACCACGGCAATAGAAATTATACCTTCCATGGATAGTTTTATCTAATGTCCAGGGTAAGATTAACTTGTACACGGTACAAAATGCTGAGTTAAGAGTCCGTGTTGTAGACCTTGATGCCCAAACGTGTACCGGACCTCCCCACCCCCCTTCCAAATTTGCTGTTGTGGGAATCTAGGTTTTTTTCTTATCTGCAAATAGGAGGACATTTCGTGGTGAATAAGTGCCCCATGTACTTTCTCTTTAAAGGAGGGAGTTGCAGATACCTTTAACAAGCCTAACAATAGTGTAATTAGCAGCATGTCAATAATCATCAGCAAACACTATTCTCTGAGATTTCCACTGTGGTTACACCCAATGCTGTCATCCTTTGAACTCTAGTCAGTGTTTTGATTGAACACTTGCTCTTCGTATTCAGAAACTGCTTGACTTAACACCTGGAACAAAATGCATCCCTGTGCATTTTTAAAAACGTGCATTCTCCCTTTTGGTTGGAAAACCATCAGGCTGAAACAAATGGGCTACTTGGAGTTGTAACGTTTCATGAAGACAGTGTTTTGTGGCCTGAAGAAAACAAGAGATTGAAAACGTCTTACCTTCACATAGAGCTGCTGAAATTCCTCGAGGTTCAGCCTCCCGCTTGGACAGTCCTTGAGGAAACCTTTGTACCACTGCTTGAGCTCGTGCTCATTAAACTCTGTGCTCTTCACCAGGTCCTCCATTACTTCGGGGGCTAGTTTGCTGTTCTGTTTCCCCATTCTGCCTGAAGAAAAGCAAATGAATGCAATTAGCTGTGATCATTTCAAACTTGATTAGGAGCCAAGTCAGAGGTCCGAGCAGCCCGTGGGTGGGCACTCCCTCTAGTGTGTCAGATCAAATCCCCCCCAAGTCTGCCTCCTTCTATTTGGCATTCCAGAAAGGAGATGAGCGAAAAAGACCCTTCACGCAGCTCGAAAGGCTGTAGGGCTCATCCTCCTCCATCAGGAGTCCCCGCGCGCAGAGCATCGACTCCCCCATGGCGAAGCAGCCGTCCTTGTTTGTGCTACTCATGTAAAGTATATGGGCACTGTTTATATTCTCCTGTTAATGAATTAAAGTGCATCAGCACTTGCTGCCTGGGTATCTAATTCCACATTTAGTTTGTAAGGATATTAAGTGGGATTATTGACACATGCAATGAGAGGGATTTACAGACAAATGATTACAAGCCGACTTGGGAAATCTGATCAGTATGGTAGGAAATCTCAGCTGGTTTAGTTCTAACGTTGCAGCTTTTTTTTTTTAAATGGAAACAGCTTATCTTTATTAGTCAAATTAATTCTCTTTCTCTTCAGAGGTTTCCTACAACGTTGCCATCAATGTTGACAAACTTGGTGGCTTTTTAGAGAGATTGAGTGGTGAATTTCAGTTGACCTAATTCCATTCTGATATTATTACGGGTGGTAGGTAAAAATAACAATACATAAAATAATGTTACCTACATCCATTATGTGCCAGGTTATTGACTGGTTACCATGTGTGTTACTTAGGGCAATATTAATTAATTGCTTTATCTTAAATTCCTTCCTTTTTTTAAAAATGATTTTATTTATTTGTTTGAGAGAGAGAGAGAGTGAGCGAGAGTGAGCATGAGCAGAGGGAGGGGTAGAGGGAGAGGGAGAAGCTGAGCAGGGAGCCTGACATGGGGCTGGATCCCAGGACCTTGGGATCATGACCTGAGCTGAAGGCAGATGCTTAACCGACTGAGCCACCCAGGCACTCCTTAAATTTCTTCCTTAATAAAATGTATATAATAACAAAACTCTTTACAGATTTACTGTAAGGACTAATTAAGAAACAAGTATGTAAACAAAGATAATATTCCAAAATTAAAAGTTTTTGTATTAGGGCAGAAAAATTAAAGATGATTTTTTAAAGTTTCACTTTAATGTTCTTGTGTTAACAATAAAATAAAAAGAGTGAAAACTAAACAAATTAACCACAGATTGATTTAAAAAGTCAAATCAAGGGGCAACTGGGTGGTGCAGTCTGTTGTCTGACTCCTGGTTTTGGCTCAGGTTTTAACCTAAGGGTCATGAGATTGAGCCCCGTTGGGCTCCTCACTCAGTGTGGAGTCTGCTTGAGGTTCTCTCTCTCTGCCCCTCCCTTCCGCCCTCTCTTTCTCTCTCTCTCTAAAAAATAAATAAATCTTAAAAAATAAATAAATAAATAAATAAATAAATAAATCTTAAAAAAAAAAAGTCAAATTAAAAGTGAAAATCTGAAGGATCACCAGAATAAGGGAAGTGTCATAAGATATTAAAAATCCTGATACAGGAACTGAATTAGGCTTTGAAAAATTTACCCAAGTGGACCTAGGCCTTCAATGTGCTGGAGACAAATTCTCTCCTCGGCTCTAGGCAGGTTTACACTTGCAATCATCCAGAAGGGGTAATCTCATCACATACTTTGTTGTTTTTAATTTTTTTGCCTTCTTCTACAATAGATACCACACCCATTGTCAGTGACCGGCCCTAACATTGAACAATTCTTTCACTGTGATGAAACCTCGCTACTACCAAGGAAAGCTTTCTCCTCAGCATCATCCCAACCTAACACAATGAGAGCATATCATTAAAATGGCCATTTGTCTTCCAGGCTCTTCTGTTTGAGCAAAGGACCTGAGGATCAGCAGCTATGCCCTTTATCATGGAGCATCTCTACTTATTTTTGCTCTTAATTTCAAGCTCCACGTCTCTTATTAGCAACTGTCTCTTAATTATTGGTACTGTGGGATCCCACAGCTGGATATGGAAATCAAGTTGGGTACTCAGGTGTCAACTTTAATTAATCTGGGTGAGAAAACTGTAATCCAAGGTTATCCTGCTAATCAAAAGATGTATTACCAAATTTTCAGGATTTCACTTTGTTGTTTAGAGAATTACAAATTTTCATTATTGAGCCCGAATCTCACCTAGCAGTAACAGCTGCTGAACGCTGAGTGTTGGCTGTGAGATAAGCACTGTGTTGAGAACTTTACACACTCCATCTTTAACCCTATGACAGCTCAGCAGTAAGGATTAGGGCAGCTCTCTTGTACAAGACCATACAAGTAACGTGTAGCAGAATTTGAACCTGGATTAGCAAGGCTCCAATGCACAATCCCAGACAGGAGGATGGAAGGCATCTCAGAAGGAACAGGAGGAGCAAAAGCAGGAAGGTTTGTGAGGCTGAATCAGTGCCTTTTGGCACTGAAAGAATAGATGAGAGAAGGATCAGTCACTTTGCCAGGCTCTATTTTGGAAAAGACTGTTGGAGTTTACCAAAACCACAAGCCAGAATGAGTTTGTATTAACGCTGGGAAAGTGGATTAAGTGTTATAAAAAAAATGCCTCTCCCAAATGCCTTTAGAAGGTCAATAGCATGGGGGTGCCTGGGTGGCGCAGTCAGCTGAGCCTCCGACTCTTGGTTTCGGCTCAGGTCCTGATCTCAGGGTTGCGAGATCAAGCCCTGCGACAGGCTCTGCGCTCAGTGAGGAGTCTGCTTAACGATTCTCTCTCTCCTCCTCCCTCTGACCTACTCCTGCACACTCTCTAAAATAAATAAATCTTAAAAAAAAAAAAAAGATCAATAACATGTCAGCTTCTCTCTTAAGCAAGGAAGCTTGGATTCTCCAGGGATCATGTGTGGTGCCTGAAACTGTTCCTGTTGACTGACTGGGGAGAAGGTGGCCTCATACAGGGAACCCTGTCAGGACCATGAATCAGTTTTGGAGACTCACATGTCTAACTTCATGCTTCTTGGTTACCGGTCATGGTCAGCAACTATCAGTGAGGTGTGTCTGGCAGTAGATGAATGACGTGGAATATCAAGTTCTGGCCTGGCTCAACGTGGCCCTGCCGCTGCTTTCGACAGGCCCTGTTTGGACTGATGATCCTCCCTGCACTCCCTGCCTGCAGCCCACCTTCTGTATGGCTCCTTGAATGAATTTTTAAAATACAAACCTTGCCATCTGAGGCTCTCCCTAAAACTGTCAACACTTCTCATTGTCTACAGGATGTAGCCCCATCTCCCTAGCCTGGCACCTGTACTTCCTACTCACATCCTCATTTTCTCCCCATCTGTCTTTTCACTTGTTCAGCAGGCTTCTTCTCTTTCTTTAAGTAGCCTCAGCTCACATGCCACCCCCTCTGTGAAACCTTTGCAGACTTTCCAAGGCTGACTTAGGCATCCTTTCTCCTAGGCATCTCCATTCCCTGGTAAAAGCTTCCCTGGTCATTATTTCTCTACTAGATTGTTAGCTTCTTGAGGGAGAGGACTGTCTTTATTTATCTTTGCATCCCTGCTACCTCATCCTAGGCGCTCAACGAATAATTTTTGAGGAAACGAATGAATGAGGGGCACTGAACCACTGTGAAGTAGGGACTCAAGAACCTCAGCACTGGTCTTCATCAAGTTGTGGTATTTGGTATGTTTCTTTCTGGGAGAATCAGTCTCATAGTAATCTATATATGAAAACAGTCAATGCCATCAGACATATAAATATAACGTGCAGGCAACAGATGGGAAGAGTGTTTCATTTAGCTGTATGGAAAATCACCTGCCCACCCAGAGACTGTTTTTTTGTTGTTGTCTTCATCACTGAATTTTGAGCACCTTGAAGCTAGGGCTCATGTCTTTTGTCTCAGTATCCTCAGAACTTGGCATAAAGGTGGTGCTTAGTGATGAAGGAAAGCACTGATGGGTTAACACTCCCCACCTCTGCCCCCTTTGTCTTGGAGTGGCACTAATACAGGCCTGTAGTGTCTCTCATTATGGGACCAGAACCACAGAAAGGGTAAACACGACCATAAAGCTTACCACATTCCCAGTAAAAAGATTTCATGACACACATAAAATAAAATAAAAGAGTCCGTGTGTGTGTGTGGAGGGGGGCAGGTAATTCCAGTTGTTTCTAGTTCATTCTGTGATCTTGGGACAGATCTTTTCCCCTTCTGTTGCTCAGTTTCCCCATTTGAAAAACAAGTGAGTTGGACCAGATGACCTTTAAGGCCCTTCCAAACCCACCGTTCACTGATCAGCAGCAGAAGTTCTGTAAACATGAAAAGATGAGTCACAGTCTTCAAATCAGCTTGTCTCGAAAGAGTCCACACATGTTGGCTCTGTGGATTCTTTACCTGGGTACCCGTCGGTACTTGAACATATGTTGCCTAAGAAGGGAGGGGACAGACACTGGAGTACATTATTTTAAAGCTAGCATTCCAGGTTATAAGATAAAAATCAGCCAAGCCCCAAGTCAAATAATTTCTCATGGTTTGAGTGGCACTAGAGAGAGACTCAGTGTTGGGCACAGAACAGGACTGGTGGGGGAGATTTGGTGGGCAAAAGACCACCACCAGAAATGGGCCCATGGATGAGGAAAGCCCAGTACCAACTTGCAAAGGATACCCAGAAAAGACCACATTTTTATACTCTACAGTTTACAAAAGGCTCCATGCGACAACAGTTACCCATGCAACAGTCCAGTAAGAAAGAGATTATTATCATCCCCCCTTTACTGATGAGGGCTTTGAAGTTCAGAGAGAATGCGTACTCTGCCTTAGCTCAACCAGCTAAGAAAGCTTAGTACAGAATAAAAGTCGTTCTCCAGAACCCCACTGGTTTCCTGACACAGGCCACCATCTTCTCTTGCCCGGATTCTGCAACCACTCTTTCACTGGCTTGCCTGCCTTGAGCTTTGCCCACCTCTCTTCCACTTCCTATCCGGTCTCGATAGCAGAACGGCAGAGCAGAGGGGGCAGAACATGTATGAGTGCTCTTAAGACAGATCTGGGAGACTTCTCGTAGGAGGAAAAGGCCCGCCAGGGGAGGCAGGAAGAGCCCATGAACATCTTTCCTCTACAAACCTTTGGGTCTTAGAGAAAGAGAATTCAAGTAGTGTGTGTGTGTGTGTGTGTGTGTGTGTGTGTGTGTGTGTTGCCCTGAGCCTTGCCCTTTACCCACTCTGATAGCTAAGTCCAGCCTCCTAGAACACAGCAGGGCCCACTGTGTGCGATCAGGTGCACAGACCAGCAGGCCTGGCTTCTCACAGGGAATCTGGCCATTAGCCTGGCTGAATCTTGGCGAGATTCTTGCAGAGATGGGGGTGCTGAGATGGAGCAGCCCAGGCGACGTGCAGATACACAACCGGATAAGCACACCAATGGGGAAACAGCCCTGGAAGTATGGCTCAGAGCAGAGGAAGGAAGGGCTTTCAGGCTCAGCTGGAGGCTGATGGAGTACAGTGCCGGGTGTGAGGAGTCAAATGCGAGCAGAGCTGGCTGTGTGTCAGATTACCTGGGCCAGCCTTGAATACAGCAGGTGCTCTCTCTCAGCCCTGGGCTCCTCACTTGTACACTGAAATAACTGGAAGAGACAGGCCTTCTCACGCTTAGACTCCTGCCTAGATGGCTCTTTCTTTTCCTTACCACCTGTCTAAACATTACTCCTCCTGCAAGGCTAGGTTCCAACGCTGTCTTCTCCGTGACACTTCTCTACAAGCTCTTATTATCTCCCCTCTCCTTCTCCTAGATAGCACGGTTTGCATTAATAATGACCCATGGCCTGGTTAGCTCTGGGCAGCTCAGCTTGGCAGACACTTATAGGTGTTGTCTATGAAAAAGGGTCTGTGCTAGGCACAGTGGTATATACAGAGAAGACATGGTTCCAATCTTGAAAAGCTCAGAACTGGGTGCAGGAGATATGCGTGCCCATTGGAATAAGGGTTATGATGAGATGAATGCTCAGAGCAGAGAGCTGTAGAGCACAGACAACAGAGAGACAAATGTCCACCAGATCAGGCGACTTCACCTGTGACTGTTCCCCAGGTGAAAGCTCTAAATTGGTAGTTCCCCAAACTTGCCTTAGTACAAAAATCACCCTTGCTAATGTTGTTAAAAATGCAGCTTCATGAGACCCTCCCTTAGAAGGAAATCTGTACTTTCAGCAAGCAACTCAGGTCAATTTGAGGAGCACTGATGAAAACCATAAACAAAAATCAAAGTAGATGGTCTGAGGAGAAAGCATTCAAAGCAGCACAGACATAGCCCAAGTTCTCGCTGATGCCTCCCTCCCTCTGTCTGACATCCCTGATGTTGTTTCAAGATCCTGTATTGGGGACTAACATGAAGAATTTAAGGGGTGTTGGGGTGCCTGGGTGGCTCAGTTGTTAAGCGTCTGCCTTCAGCTCAGGTCATGATCCCGGGGTCCTGGGATCGAGCCCCGCATCGGGCTCCCTGCTCCGCGGGAAGCCTGCTTCCCCCTCTCCCACTCCCCCTGCTTGTGTTCCCTCTCTCGCTGTGTCTCTCTCTGTCAAATAAATAAATAAATAAATAAATAAATAAATAAATAAATCTTTTAAAAAAAATTAAAATTAAAGAATTTAAGGGTGCCTGGGTGGCTCAGTCAGTTAACCATCCGACTCTTGATTTCCGTTCAGGTCATGATCTCAGGGTCATGAGATTGAGCCCCGTGTTGGGTTCCACACTGGGCATGGAGACTGCTTAAGATTCTCTCTACCCTGCCACCTGCCCTTCCCCACCCTAAAAAAAAAAAAAAAAAGAATTTAAAAATCATACAACTAGGAAAGACCAAAACTTGAAAAGATTTGCCTCCGGGCTCTTCTGCTTTAATCCCCTTGATTTTAGGTTAGAGAATTTGAGACTCTCCAAGATCATGCGGGCACCCAATGGCAGAGTGGGGATGAGAACCCCAGTCTCCTGACCCGGCTGGGTGATCCCACCCTCCTACCCCAGCAGCATGCTGTCCCCATGCCAAACACCCAAAGCCTACAAGCCAGGACACATGTTTATCTCCGAGCGGGGATGTTGAAACAATCTCCATCACCACCTCCCTTGGATCCTATAAACAAATGACACTAGGTGGCTAGTTTCCAGAGACTGTTAAAACAACCCTGAAAATCATGCCTCAAAGTTGCCCAGCACATTGTGTGGGGGTTTCTTTTCTAATAAGGACAATTATCTGACACAATGGCTCTTTCTGCCCCTCTAGTCTGTCTCCTCCTAAGCAGAATACTCCCAAGCCCCCAGCAGCATCTCCCCAAGGGCAGAGTGTGGATCCCAGGCCAGCCTTTCTTTCCGTCTCTGGGGACCAGAGCAGCTTCACAAAAGGCGAGAAATCCTTTCTTACAGCATTCTCTGATGACTTTACCTCAAGCCCTGAACCTCATGGGATTACAGCCGAGGTCTTGCCCACAAGCATAAAACAAGCGGGAGGTTAGGAGGGCGCAGACTGCATCTTTGGGGACTCAAGATAAGGCAAGAGTACTTATTTGATCTGCAATAAATGAGAAAAACATTTTGAAGGAAGTTGCAGTGGCACTGTCAGGGCAAGTGACAAGAGTTCCAACCCAGAAAGAATAATAAATACATGAAGGTGAAAGCAGAAGCGGGCCCCAGGGATTAATCATCTGCTCTAACCACCTTCATTTTCTAGAAAAGTCCCAGGAAGTTTAGGGGACTTGTGACAGGGAATAGAGCAAGCCCGTAACAGGGCCTAGCTAGCAGCACCCTGGCTACTGAGCCTTGGCAAGAAGACGGGGGCTGCTACAATGCCCAGGCCCGTGACCCTTGGGCACCAACATAGGCAGAGGGTCCTAGGCCCTGCAGGATTGGGAAGAGCCATTCCAGGTCCCTGTGGCCAGGCTGTCAAGAGTAGCCTCCCTCCTTAGGCCTGTCCCAGCTGCTTCCAGCCAAGTTCCCCCCTGAGTGGTCCCTCTACAGCTCAGGGGTAGAGTCTGAAAGCATTGCCTGGGGATAGCCCTGACCCAAGACGGGAGCTGCTGGTGGACATTAGCTCTTGGATCTGACTAAGCGGTTCCAAACTAAAACCCACCTGGTAACCAGACGGCCAGGTACTCAGGAACTCTGATCTACAAGGGGATTAAGGGGCCGACCAGCCTTGGGGGTCAGACTCCACCACCTTCTTCTTCCTTTCCCAGGCACAAAGAATGTCTCTCAAGCACCTGGGAAGCACAGCTAAGCCCGAAGCCACGTTGGTGCCTGGGTTCTAGGCTACGACTTCGGGAAAGTTTCTACTCAGACTCAGTTCCCCTTTCACCCCATCAGGTGGGTTCCCTTCCCTTTTCTGTTTGGTCCCAATGTCTCTTTTATTTTTCACTGGACTTAGTTGAGTGGGACAAAGAAGTGTGCTGGAGGCAGACCTGGGGTCAAATGATGTTCCTGCTGCATACATGGTATACGATTTATGAGCAGCTCCTCAGCCCATTAGAGGCTCAGTTTCCTCATTTGTCAAATGGAAATGATGAAATTTGCTCACAGGGCTGTTATGAGAATTAATGAGATAACACACTGAATTCCTTCCCACAGTGCCTTCCATGTAGCAGGTGTTCAACAAACAGTAGCTATTATTAGCCTCATCATGGGACCCAGCAAACTGGGCTGCTCCAGAAGATGGGGAGGCAGACATTTCAAGATCCAGGCTCAGCTATCTACGTGCTGCCTTAACCTTGACACCCTGTACCAGACCTGGTAGTGTAAACAGAAGTACGTAAATTGTGACACCTGGGGGATTTTACTGTGGTCCTGCTTCTTCTCCTTCAAGTCAAAGTGTTTCGTATCCATCCCGACAGAGGAAAGTCATCTGAGGACCCCCAGCCCTGACTAATCATCAACTGTTGAGTGAAGTTTCCATCTAATTCCCCGCTCACCCACTGAACAGACGTGTAAGCTGATTAATAGCTGGTAACCTTTCATCTGGGAGTGTTTCAAGCAGCCACCCACTTCTCTGCATCTTATTTTTACTTTCCTGTGCGTCTTTCTCCAGCTCTTCTATGTGTGTCTGAGCATCGATTTCTATGAAAGGAAACAGGCCATCTCTGGTGGTGTCAGAACCTCACTGAGTTCTGAGAGGTAACAGAGGAAATGCTTTCATTAATAATCACAGCCTTCTGTCCAACAGATTGTGTGCTAAGTTGTGCTGCCAAGTCCCAGTGGGGAAGGACCGTGGTCCTTATCTCTGACCAGCAGGGAGCTATGGGAGAGAAGTGCAGAGCAGGGGTGCCCACATCACCCACACATCCCCAGTCCCAGGGCTAGGAGCAGCCTTGAGCATCAGCGGTGCCAGCCCTCTCCTTGCCTTCAGAGTTCAGGGACTATTCCAAGGGGCCAGTGACATGTCCAAGTGTCTATCGGTAGTAGCAGAGTCACTAAAGTCTCTTGACTCTTAGGCTGGTGGGCTTTCCTTTCTGAAAGCTGTTTGCATTTACCATGTTCCTAAATTGTTATCTCTACGGAAATTCTAAAAAATAGTTTAACTCATGTGGGTGGGTCTTAAATACAGAGAGCTTTGAAAATCTCATATAAAGGTGGCCTGATAGAAGTAAAATGTTCTATTTGAAGGAAGTATGACATGAGAAATTAATTCAATAATTCAGTAATTCCACAATCTTTTACTTAATATTACCCTATATTACAAAGATAAATATGGTACCCCAATCTATCTCCAGGGTAAGCCTTTCCTTTTTTTTTTTTTTTTAAAGATTTTATTTATTTATTTGAGAGAGAGAATGAGATACAGAGAGCATGAGAGGGGGGAGGGTCAGAGGGAGAAGCAGACTCCTTGCTGAGCAGGGAGCCCGATGTGGGACTTGATCCCGGGACTCCAGGATCATGACCTGAGCCGAAGGCAGTCGCTTAACCAACTGAGCCACCCAGGCGCCCCAGGGTAAGCCTTTCCTGAATGCCAGACAATATCTCCCTCCACCTCTTAGACATCTCCACCTTGGTATCCTACAACCATACCAAACTCAACATCTCTTCCTGTGCTCCTCTCTGGGTAAATGACCCTGCCATCTGCCCAGGGTCCCATTCAGAGCCTGGGGGTTATCCAGGACTCTGTCTCTCCTCACAACCCTGTACCCAACCAATCATCAAGTGAAGTAGTTTGTAGATCCTACTTCCTAACTCTCTCTATAAATCCATTGACTTCTCTCTCGCCACTACCTTAGTTGAGGCTGCCATCATCTCTCACTTTTATCATTATCCAAACTTGCTTCCCTATTGACAGTCTGCCCTTCTGAAATCCATCTTCCACACTGTAGCCAAATGACCTTTCTAAAACATCAAATCCATCATGCCATTGTCCTGTGTAACCCCTTCAGAGGCCTCCTATTAGCCTCACTCTGAATCCAAACCTCAGTGAGGCTTTCCAGGCCTGCTCACCTGGGCCTCCACTGCCCCACACCCAAGATCTCTTTGGTCTCACCCCTGCCCATGATCCCACCCTAGGCTCCAACTTGCTATATCATCTCAAACCTCTGGTGTGTACTTGCTGTTCCTTTTGCTTTGAGGGCAGTTGCCATTCGCTCCCCTTTAGCCTTCTAGTAAATTCCAAACCATGGTCCAGACATAGATGAGGCGCCTCATCTGGGTGACTTTGCTATTTGGCTTCCTCTTTCACACCCTGACTCTTGTACATGCTGCTGTCCCCACACCACCTGCCAGGGTGTGGTCGCTGTACGGCATGTCTGCCACCTCACTAGACCTGGGCTTCCCTAAGGGCAGAGTGATTGTCAGGTTCACCTCAGACTACAATGAACAAGTGCCCAGGAAATGTTGTTGAATCAATTAATTATGATGTGATCTCTGTCAACAACTAGCTGGAGCTTATCAGCTGAACGATAAGAGAGAACATATGAAACAGAGATCAAAGATGAATGTGCTAAGAGCCATTAGGGAGACATGCACAAAGTGGAGATAGAGAGGGAGGAACAGAGAAAGAAGAGGGTGTGGAAGGGAACCCCAGGGAATCAGTAACAAAACTACTTTAGGAGCTGAAAAACTGGGTGAAGAATTATTTGCGAAGTGGTCCTTCAAAATTATTTCAAGGAAGCAATCACATAAATCCACAGAGATGTATATACCAGGATGTTTCCTCCAGCATTGTTTAAAACAATTCTTAAAACACTCCACCTTTTCAAAAAACAACTTAAATGTCCATCATAGAAAACTAGTTAAATTGATTTTGTTAGAACTACACAATGGGAATTACGAAGCCATTAAAAGTGGTAATACAGAGGGGCGCCTGGGTGGCTCAGTTGTTTAAGCGACTGCCTTTGGCTCAGGTCATGATCCTGGAGTCCCGGGATCGAGTCCCGCATCGGACTCCCTGCTCAGCGGGGAGTCTGCTTCTCCCTCTGACTCTCCCCCTCTCATGCTCTCTCTCTATCACTATCTCTCTCAATAAATAAATAAAAAATCTTTAAAAAAAAAAAAGTGGTAATACAGATCTACACTTAATGACATAGATTGGTATTGATTCAATGTCATTTATTTAAATTAAAACATGTAAGTATACAAAACAACTATGTATTTTCAAGGATAAATACTTAACCAAGGACATGTATTAAACACAATAGAATGGAAGGGGGAAATAGGAGTGAGTACAGAAGATGAAAAAATATATAATAAAACCCAGGAGCGGCTTTATATAGACAATGATGATAGTGTGCCATGAAGAGAGGAGTATGATGAACATAAATGCGCACTTGAGATCCATAAAAAAGAAAGAAAAAAGGAGAGAAGATATTGCAATAGACTGTTAAGTTAAAAAAGCAAGTCACAAAACAGTATGTGTAGTATCGCCTTGCCTTTGCTTTATACATACACATGCTCAAGCTTGTGTGCACAGAACATTTGGACAGGACACAATTTACATCAAAATCTTAACTGTGGTTCTAACTGCTGGTAGATGGTAATATTTCACTTTTCTTTTTTTTTTTTTTAAGATTTTATTTATTTATTTGACAGAGAGAGACACGACAAGAGAGGGAACACAAGCAGGGGGTGTGGGAGAGGGAGAAGCAGGCTTCCCGCGGAGCAGGGAGCCTGATGTGGGGCTCAATCCCAGGACCCTGGGATCATGACCTGAGCCAAAGGCAGACGCTTAACGACTGAGCCACCCAGGCGCCCCAGTATTTCACTTTTCGATATCTTTCTGAACTTTTTATGATGAGCGTACATAACATTATAATCAGAAAAAAGATACATAAGTAATTCCAACAAACAAATAAACAAAATGTCTTTTGACATTTTGACAGGTCCCAGGAGTCCTGGAAAGTACTCTCATGGTGCTTTCAATGAAAGCCACTCCTTTTTCCAACAATTAATTCACAGCAATATGTCAGGGTTCACTTACAGGCCAAAGACCATTAGTTCTGAGGCCCATACTGGGTAGCTCTGGGTGAAATGATGAATATGAAGAGAAGCTCGGAAGAACCCTGAATCTGTTACCTTCTCACCTGTCTCAATGCCCTGGAAATGCGGAGACACATTGTTGGGGGGATGTCCAGGTCAGAGTCCCTGACCCTCAGGATCTGCCATGTCAGGAAACCATTCTGAGGCTCAGCTCAACCATGTGTGAGATTCACGATAACAATATCCCTCTTGGTGTGTTTTCACATGGTTTAAATGAGATAGGACAGAGTTTTCTAAATGCTAAAGCACTATCCAGTATTCATTATAATGACTGAAATTCAAATTCAAAAGATAGAAAATTCAGATAGAAAAGATGATGATCCCATAGATCATCACTGTTGGCTGCCTAAGGCCAGATTAGGATTGTCTAATGAGGTCCAGAGAGATCTACTCCAAAATCAAAGGAAAGATCCAAGAAGGTGAAAGGGAACAGAATTTGCTACCCCAATATATGTCTCTTCGACATAGGATCATTTTAGGCTGATTATTTTTAAGAAACAGGAGACGTATGAGAATCTCTAAAATATGAGTAGAAGTTACCCTTCTGAAAGAGACATTTACATTTATAAGGGAAATCTCCATTTGTAAGGGTGTCTCCCTCTGCAGCATGAAGGGGGAGAGGACTAAATCTCTAGAAACTCTCGCCAGTGGAGAAGGCAACTGACTTAAATGTGCATAACAACCACACTCTTGTTTACTGTGCTTTGCCTGACATCACCCTCAGACTGCCTCCCCTCCCCAACATCCTCTTTTGTGTTTAGCTGGAGATAGTATTTAAGGTGATGGCTTGGGCCACTTCAGTGAGTTCTTCAGTTTTCCTGGGTATCTCCCTTGTATATAAGAGGTATACATGTTGTTAATTTTATGGTTTTTTTTTTTTTTTTTTTTTTTTTTTTCCTGTTAACCTATCTTTTATCATTGGGGCCAGGGGTAGGAATCTTAGCCAAGAACCTAGAAGGGTTGAGGGGAAATTATTTTTCCTCCCCTACAAAGACTTTGGAAACAGTAGCATCGCTGGATGTGTCAGTGGATCAACCTTCCCTACCTTCTTTCCAGGAAATAAGGAAATGCTGATTTACCTGAAGCCACCATTCTCAGTCCTCAACCTGGAATTGTTGGCTATGATGCTGATGGACATTCTCAAGAAAAGTTTTGCAGGGCCCTCCCAAATGGCCTGTGTGGATTGTCTGTGCTTTGACAGGTTCGTGGACCACACCTTTCCCTAAAGCACCAGACCTGGTTCCAGTCCCAACTCCACCAGTGTTTTCCTGTGTGACCTTAGCCATGGTCAGCTTCCATTCTGAGCTTCAGTTTTCTTCAAAAGCTCTATGAAAGTTTCCACCTCACCTAATTCACCAGGTCATCGTAAGGGACAAATCACAGAGGCAGTTTGTAAGCGGTAAAACTGTTTCTAGCTCTTAATCTAGGGCACTTTCTGGACACATCAGGAAAGGAAACAAGACCCAGATATATGGAAAGAAGTGGGTTTGTTAGGCAGGGAAAAATAGAGGGAGTAAATTGCAAATCCCAGCATGAAAGAGCAAAGACACCTGTTGATAAGCAGCCAACAGAAGGTTGACAAAGAAGCTGGAGGAAGAGGATGCAACCATGGGGCCCTTCTTGGAGCTTTGGGAGGTGGATGGAAAGGGCATATTTACCAAACATTGCTGGAGGAGTGCTGACCCTCTCCAGTGAGGTTCCTTGTCTTTGATATGTTTCCAGTTCTGAATTATGCCTGCCCTGTCCTTGCTGGGCTTTTGTGAAATACCCAGCAAGGCTGGAACAAAGCACTTTATTGTGGTGCTTGAAAAATATCTTAGCTTAAAGGGACAATGCCAAGGCTGAGTGGGCTAAAATTAGACCTTCCGGTGCTTTTTTACTTGGCAGTTGTGTGCACAGGCTGCTAACGTGGTATCCTCCACCCACCTCCCTCCCGGCCGCCGTGTGCCTTCTGAGAGCACAGGTAACATGTGCTGAGGGAGAGGAAGTGCTGCTTCCTCTGGCACCCTGTGGGGATGACAAATGCTTCTGGGCTGTGTCACTGCCACTTTGGAGTAGTATGTTGAGTAATCATTTGAAAGGATATGCTTCCCCATCAGCCAATTTGCATATTAAAATTAAGCCATATCTCTCCTTCCCATTAATCTAATGCCCTTCCATGTTGAAACCAAAAGGAAATCGCAAGACCTATATATCATATCACATATTTGAACCTTGTATTTACCTTTACCTAAGAATTTACAACTTCACCTACATAGCCACTGCAGAACCCAAAGAACCAGCTATAAGTACCTTACATCGTGCTGCGTAGTGATGCCATCTACCAGGAAGAGCATAGGCCTAGAAGTTAGAAAGAGGGAGATCCCCAACATTAGCGCTTCCATTGGCTGGTGCTTTTGGGAAAGTTCATCCTGTTCATTCAACTTTAAACTGTGTATGCTAATAACTACCTCAAAATGTTAAATGAAACATACAAACAAGCAAACAAACACAAAACAGAAACAGACTCGTGAATACAAAGAATGAACTGATGATTGCCAGAGGGGAGGAGATGGATGAAATAGGTGAAGGGGATTAATAGGTTCAAACTTCCAATTATAAAATAAATAAGTCATCAGGATGAAAAGTACTGCATAGGAAATATAGTGAATAACATTGTAATAACTTTGTATGGTGACAGATGGTAACTACACTCATCATGGCGAGCATTTGTAATGTATGTAATTGTCAAATCACTATGTGGCACACCTGAAACTAATATAATTTTGTAGGTCAATTGTACTTCAGTTAACAATTTTTTAAAAACTTAAATGAAACAAATCTATATGACTAATATTTTAGCAGTAATCACCATAGCTGATATTATCAAGTACTTAATATGTGTTCATGGATTATGCACTTCATCTTTATAATAATTTAATGAAGTAGATAGATACCACTCTGTCTCCATCTTACAGTCAAGGCAAATAAGACTTGGAGAATTTAAGAAACTTGCCAAAGGTCACACAGCCGAAAAATGGTGGAGCTGGTGCTTGAACCCTGGAAGCCTCTGACTCACTGTTCACTATTCTGCCCTATTAAAAGAGATGAGAAAGAAGAAAGTACTTTTCAGGACAGAAATGATTATTTCAATCTAAAGTTCATCATTCTCTTTTCTTGCCTGAGTGTTCCCTGATCTATGCATTTCTTTACCTAAGTAAGGCAATTTCACATACTAAGAGCCCTGGTTTTTCTCTCCCAACTGCTTGCTTCTGGGCCCCAAGGGATTGGGTAGGGCTTAGATGCCAAAATACAAGAGCAGCAATGGAAGGAACTGAGGGTGTTTAACCTGGAGAAGCAAAGACTCAAAAAAGGAAATTTGAGCTCCCCTTGAATAAGTGAAGGATTTACTGGCACAAAAATAGACCTATAGATCAGCATAACAGAATGGAGAGTCTAGAAATAGACTCGGCTATACATAATTACTTAATGTATGATCAAGGAAGCTTTTCAGAACAAGAGGAAAAGGAAATATAATTGTATAAGTGATGCCATCATCACTTGATAGCAATTTGGTGGAAAAAATGTAAGTCAGAACCATACTATGGACCATCTTTTAAAAAATCATTAACATTTGGAATAAACAGTTTAATATCAAAATATGTCAAAGAAAACTAATAGAAACTGAAAATATGCTAGACAAAATGTTAATAGCTATGTGTATATATACACACATCCATAGCTTTATATATAAAGCAAATTCTAATTATTAAGGGAACCATTAGAATCAGAAGAGAGGAATGATCAGAGTGTAAATAGAAAATTCATACCAGCATAAACACAAATAGTAAACAAACCCAGAGAAACATGTTTAACCTATTTATTAAGGTTAAGGTAGACTTTCTAAACATAAAGGCAATTGCAGAAACTATAAAAGATAAGATTGATAGATATAACTACATAAATTCAAAGTTTAGGGAGTCTAAAAACACCTGAAAAAAGGGGCAAATATCAAAGTGGAAAAAACAGGCAATATAAATGTCTTTTAAATAATAAAGGCGCTTAAAAGTCAATGGTAAGAGAATTTAATAGAAAGCTGGACAACCAACACGAACGGAGAATGAACAAGGATGAAATATCAATGGCCAAGTTCAATTCTACAAATAATCAAACATGGTAAAATTGCATGTTCGTGCAATCCACTAAAATATACTAGAAATCAAGAAGTGTTAAATATTAACACTTTTGATTCCAGGGGAAGCCATCTTAAAGAGGTAATCTGAGAGAAAAAAGTTATACAAAGGAATATATTTGTTACAGCCTTATTTAATAATGGTAAAAACTCTAGAAATGTAACCATTCCTCATTAGGGAAATGGATAGTAAATTATAGTGTATTAACTCAATGGAATATAAAATTGTGAATACAGTTTTGAAACATGGCAAATTACTTATGATATGGTAAGTGGAAAAAGCAGACGTACAATATTGAATACATATGATAATTACAACTATTTATTGCAAAAAAATGAACTCTGTTTTTTTCCTCTCTTCCTCCTTACAAATCAATAAAAAGTGCAGACTATGTGCAGAAATCATGCTGTATATCAGGGTATGGAGATGAATAAGAAGCTGCTTGCTTATTTCCCATAGAAACCAATGACCCAATGCAAGAGACAAATAATATGCCAACATTTACTTACAATATATAATAAGGAGCCATAAGGACATCCCTACAAGGTACAAGATTTTATGATAACACATGTTAAATAGTGAGGATCTCCTATAGGCTACCATATTAACTTATATTAAAATATGAGAACTTGAAAAGATCTTTGTAAAACCTAATTAATCTTCCTTATTATAAACCTTAGAAGGCTGAGATGCAGAGAGAGTAAATACATAGATCCTAGATCAATACTTTCCTTTTCCAGATGGAAACCCGATGCCTAGAGAAAACATAAGCTTTTTCTAAGAGTGTAGAGAACAGTCTGTGGAAGATCTAGTTCCAGAGCCATGTTTCCTGATCACAAGTCCAATGTTCTCTTCAAATGTGGCTTTTACCCAGAGTGCATCAACAAAAACAGAAAGTGACAAAAGAAATAGGCTACTTATCTTCTAAAGAAGTACAAGGGCAATGGAGGATGTAATGGGCAGGATGAGTCCCTGTCTCAATAATTTAGGGAAGAGTCATGAGTTTACAACCCAAGTCAAACACTTAGGAGTCTGCATATGCTTCTCTGTTCCTTGTACCCTAATTCTAATTAGTCAGGAATTCTGTCTTGACTAACTCTACTTCCAACACTACTTTTTTTGCAACAACTATCTGATTAGTGTTTCTGCATGCAGTCTCTATCCTTCAAATTTATTCTTGACACTGCCGCCATATTGATTTTACAAGGATAAATATCTGACCATTTCAGGCCTTCAATGCTTCCTTGTTGCCTAAAAAGAAAGTCTAAGTTCCTTCAAAATACGCATAGGGGCCACCATCATCTTGCCAGTACTTTTCCTTCAGTTTTATCTCTTACTACTCCTGTCTCATACTTCCAGACTCATGCTTACACTGAATTTGCATTTTCAAAAATATTTCAATATTTTATCAGGTCTCTGTTAGCATAAGAGGCCCTTGTTGAATGGACAAATGAATGAACAAATGAGATAAAGGAAATCTAATAAAGACATTTCTTAATGACATTGATATCTTGGCTAATTAATCCTCTCTAGCCATAAGCTCAGTGAATTTGGGTACTGTGTTTGTCCTGCTCACTGCTGTATGCCCAATATTTCACAGTTGAATAGATGCACGGATGGATGAATAAAACTTTGTAACAGAGATTTGTATGGCTGTTATCGAAGGGCAGAGGAAACAACCATGTTTGTGAGAATTAAAGAGAGCTTCACATGAGAAACAACCTTTGCAATGGATGAATAGGGATTGTCAGGTAGAAATTATAGACACAATGAGGTACAAAAGAACATGGCATGTTTGGGGATCAAGAAATACTAGAATACAGCTGAAAAGCTTGAGGTGGACAGGATAACCTAAGGGAAAGCATTAGACAGAGTTAGATTCAAATTCCAGAGTTAATTCTCACTATTTCTATGACCCCCATCAAGCTATTAAAACTCTTGTAGCTTCCATTTCATCTTAAAACAAACCATGAAGATTAAAGATGAGATAATATAGAATACTGAAAATTGCATAGCTTAGAATAGGAGCTCCCCTTCCCGCCCACCCCCTCCCCACGCCCCCGCCCCGTCTTCCTCTCCTTTTTTTTTTTTTTTCCATTCTCTTCCTCTTAGTGTTAATTCTTTGGTTTGACACCAGTATCTTGGGCTCTAGTCACTAGGTAAGACTAAGGGCCTCTTATTTGCAACGACGTGGATGGAACTGGAGGGTGTTATGCTGAGCGAAATAAGTCAAACAGAGAAAGACATGTATCATATGACCTCACTGATATGAGGAATTCTTAATCTCAGGATAAGGGTTGCTGGAGTGGGAGGTGGGGTGGGAGGGATGGGGTGACTGGGTGATGGACACTGGGGAGGGTATGTGTTCTGGTAAGCGCTGTGAATTGTGCAAGACTGTTGATTCTCAGATCTGTACCTCTGAAACAAATAATGCAATATATGTTAAGAAAGAAAAAAAGAAGAAGAAGAATGTAGCAGGAGGGGAAGAATGAAGGGGGGGAAATCGGAGGGGGAGAAGAACCATGAGAGACGATGGACTCTGAAAAACAAACTGAGGGTTCTAGAGGGGAGGAGGGTGGGAGGATGGGTTAGCCTGGTGATGGGTATTGAGGAGGGCACGTTCTGCATGGAGCACTGGGTGTTATGCACAAACAATGAATCATGGAACACTATATCTAAAACTAATGATGTAATGTATGGGGATTAACATAACAATAAAAAATTAAAAAAAAAAAAGACTAAGGGCCTCTTTCGGATCTAAATCTAAAAACCTCTCCACATGTGTTCTCTGTGGGCAACCAGCTCTTATCTGTATATCTCACTTATCCCGCTGCATATATCACACTAAAGCAAAATAAAATGTTTTGACTCCAACTCAGATTAAAATAGGAAGGGCCAATGGAACAAGAAGGAATTGATTTACTAGCTAGTCTCTAAGGTTTTTTGCTCATATCCGTCTATAACTAAATAATTTGGCCCCTACTTAACTTTCAAGAGGGAGATCCTATAATGTATTGTCCAAAGAGCACACTCTGAGAGTGAAGGAAGGTGCTATTACTTCTACCAGGACAACCGGTGTTATTCAGGACTATCTTAAGCAAATGGGGTTGTATCATCCCCTGCCTCTCCAACTTTATCTCCTATCACTCTCCCTTATTTCCTAAGCTACAGCTTTACACACTGTGTGGCTTTCTCTCTAACACACCAGATTTATTCTTACATTAGGGCCTTTGCATTAGTTTTTCTCTCTCCTTAGGATTCTCTTCTTCTAAGATCTTTCATGGCTGACTTCTCACCAAGTCACTGGTCAAATGTCACTTTTCGGATCTTTCTATTTAAACTATTAAAACTAGCTTCTCCTCCAATGACTATCTCATTATCTTGTTTTATATTCTTTGTAGCCCTTAAGACTATCTGAACTTAGCTAATGTAATTATTAATTTGCGATTATCTATTGATGGTCCTCTTTCACTATAGAATGTTAGCTCCAAGATGGCAGGAACCTGGCCTGTTTTATGTACCACTGTTTCTCTCTAGACTCATCCCTGATACTGAGTAGGTATTTAATAGTCATAAAATGAATATCTTAACTTGCTATAATGTTTAAACATAAGCTTCCTTTTTTGATAGTGACAGTGATTGATAGTTACCATATGAATGTATTCTTTCATATGTCAGTGCAAAGAGGTTGTATGCCAAATTACTTGAAGGAAAGATCACCTTTAAGTTACCTTATCTCCCTACTCATGAGCTCAATAGGGGTATGCAATGCAGTTAAGTTCTTCATTATTGCCAACTTCAGGGAAAAACTGAAATAAACAGCCTTAAGTCAGATTAGAGGCTACAGTGTGTAAAAAATATTATTGTGTTAGGTTTGACCCAGGTAGTATCCTAGGACCTAGAGCAAAGTGTGAGTTACAAACCAGGGAAGTTACCTGACAGAATCCATAGCTAAACCATTGGCTCTTGGTATTCTGGATATTTTTAAGTTATACATAATTTTTTTCTCTGCTATTCTAGAGTGCTTTTGGAGGGTTTCAAAAAGCAAGATTGAACAATGGAAAGGTCACTGGTTTCTTTAGAGTATATTAGCCTTACCATTTTGGGCAATTAACTGACATTTCTGAGACTCAGCTTCCTCATCTGTAAAATTGTGATAATACCGCAGTACTCAAAGGCTTTCATAAAATGAGAGTTAATGTAAGTTCAAAACCTAACACAGTGCCTGTTATAGTAGATGCTCAGCAAATAATATCTATTTTTATGACTTACGTTACCAGGTGGTATTGATCGGTGCATTCCATTGGCAGTCAGAAGAAGTTTTATAATAATCCACAGATTGACTCATTTAAAAAAATCCTGATGCCAAATATAGTAAACTATTGGTGCTAACAGATTTAACATTTCAAAGTTTGAGTATTCTATTATGGACCCATTAAATGAAGCAATTTATAAGTTTTCTGGAACATGTACTTGAGACATCCTTGGTGTAGGGCTGGTGTGTAGGAATAAATCACTCAGCTCGGCTGTGATTCTCCCAAGTATCTACATCTCAGTGTGGTTTTGTTAATATTCATTCTTCCACATGCACGTAGGATCTCTCTTACATGATTAAAAAAACAAAGCAAAAACTAAAAAGCTGTGTTTCTTTGTGGAAAGTGTCTCCTTAAAAAACACGTCTGCTCTGCTGGTGAGGGGAGTGAAGAGAAAGTGAGGAGGGCAATCACTTCATTGTATTTCATGAGAAAAATTATATGGAAGAGGGGTACTCACTTTAGAGATCTGCCAAGATTTTGAGGTGTATCCTTTCATTGTGCCAGGTATCTGAGATTGAGAAAAGATCCCTCCTCAAACATTCCCAAAAGAAAGAATATTTATGGGCATTCTCTCAAAGGTCCACCTAAATATCACCCCATTGATATAACCTTATCTTTGACTATGAGTAAGGAAGCAAAAAGAAATGAAAGTTTAAAGGTAGTTTAACTTTATACTCAATACCTCAAGTTTCTAGTGTATTAGTTGTTAATGATTAGCAAAGAAAAAAATAGCATCTTTGGTAATAGGCATCAAGACCCTTGAATTGTTAATACTCTTCATCCCAGGAATTTAACTTAAGGAAAATTGTCAGTTATGTGCTCAAAGATTTGGGCAAAAATGAAATTTGATGCCAATTTCACACTGATCACAAAAATGTATTCAGATGGATTAAAACCCAAATAACACAATATGCACAAATTATGGTAAAAAATTGATAAACGTGACTACCTAAAAATTAAAAACTATTTTTAAGACAAAATTAACCATGAATAAAGTTGAATAAGTAAAAGGCAAGGAGAAGATATCTGCAGTGTATATAACAAAGGATTTGTATTCAAAATATATAAATATTCCAAATAATACACGAGAAAAATGCAAGCAATCCTATTAACAATAGATAGAGCATAAATGGATAATTTACAGAGAAGAAAGCCTACATGGTCAATAAAGAGTAAAGAAATGCAAAATAACAAGGGACAATTTTTTCCAATCAATTTGATAAAAGTATTTCTTAAAAATCTGCTGATACCAAGTGTTTGCAAAGATGTAGAGAAATATGAACTCTTTCTAATATATTACTGGTGGGAATATTAACTGGTACATCTTCTTTGGAGAACAATTTGGCAATATCTAATACAGCAGAAGGCATATATGGAACATGATCTAGCAATTCTATTTCAACACTATACCCTAGAGAAACACAGAAATATCCAAAGGGATATGTGAAAAAGATGTACACTGCAAGTTTGTAATAACAAACACTAAAAAAAAGTCACAGCAGCCTAAATGATCATCATATAGGGAAGGGATCAGTAATTTGAGGTAGAGTCATGTGATGAGGTACTGTATAATAGTTAAAATGAATAAATGATATATGAATAAAAATTGTGATCTAAAATTTTTTTTGAGAGGACAAGTCAAGAGAATGACACAGTATGATGTCATCTGCTTAAATATCAAAGAACCAAAATGATACTATAGAGACATATGTATTAAGTAAAAAGAATAAACATGTTCATGAAGAAAATGCATGCTAAGTTCAATAGAATGTTTCTGAAGAAAAAGAGAGGTGAGTGGAACTGAGAAGAGAAATGAAAAAAATTTCAAAATATGAGAACATGTTAATATTTGTGAATTCTAGGTGGTAGGATAGTGCATACTTAACATGTTATTATCTGAACTTTATGTTTGAATTTATCACAATAGAAAATTAATATGTATTCTTTTAAAGCATTTGGAATTCATATTTCTCTCTAATTCTGGCTTTTTCTGAAGTACTTTATATCACTGAAGATTAGTGAATCAAATGGCTTGGGTGCCATTTATAATTTTGATAATGTTATTTTCCTCCAGTTCTTATCAGAAAGAGTAGTCACGTTCATTTCAAAGGAAATGTAGCAGAACGCTGAAGAGAAAATTTTGCCATTCTCTAAGAATTTTACTATTTTAAAGCAGCCCATTTTCAGCTTAGAAGAAACTACTTCTCTGATCAACGCTGCAATAAATACAGGGATGCATACATCCAACGCAGCACCTCCTGCTTTAGCTACAACAAAGTCATTTTTGTGCCTTGCAATTACTTGTTTATTTGCCTGGTTCCACTAGACTCTTGGAACACTTTGAAGAGGGGGACCCCGTCTTGCTCATCTATGCCTACACCACATGGGCATTCAGTGTTTTAAAAAATGACTTAATACAATTTAAATTTTCATCCAGAATAGGCACATTTAGACACCGTTGTTTAACAACATTTGCAAAGCATCTTGAGAGGTTCTGAGAGACTCCAAGTTGGCATGAGAGTGACTCTTTGAGTCACCTGGTTTCTTGCCATTGTACTAAAACACATAAAATGAGTATGTAATGGCTTGTAGTTGCTGTTATTGTTTCTCCAGAAGCCTAAGCATGAGTATTGGAATAATTCCTTAAAGGCCTCTCTGAACAGCCTCATGAGGTGGTGTAATAAAGTCCACTTGATAATAAATATGCATTTCTTTGCCAAAACGGAACAACATCTTTGGCCAACTATAGAGTTTCTTTCGGCTTATAGGCTCTGAAAGTGTATTTTAGGTCAGAGAGACTCCAAGAAGATACACAGGAGGCTGCCAAACCACTGAAGAAAAATTCTGTTTAACAACCAGAAGTGTGCGATAGAACAAATCAGAAGAAAATCCTCGTTTTCCTTTTTTAAAACCTCTCTTTCCAGATTCATTTTTTAAAATTTGACTGTATTAGATACATTTTCTAGACCTAAATGAAATACTTTCTGAAGCAAGGAAGAAGACTAGGTAAAACAGAGAAGAGCATGACTCTGGAAAAACACTTGATGCAATTAAAGGAATTGGTTTGAAAAAGGAATACTTAGAAGAGGGTAAATTTTATCTATATTAATATCACAACTGTGTAAAAATATAGCCATATAAAAAAAGAGGCCAGAAAGAAATATGCCAAATAATTACAATAATTAACTTTGAATATTAGGAGGATGATTTTTATGTCTCTCTAAATTAATAGTCTCCAGTTTTGCTCTGAAGATAATGTATTATGTAAGACATGTATGTGAGGTACCTGAATTATTTTTGTCATGAAATAACTTCCCTTCTCCTTTCATCCCATCTTCCTGGTTATTCCTTGCCCTACATACTGGATGCATCAGTTATTAATATGTCTCATCTCTTCTTTTAGCTGCAGTGGCCCTATCCATACTTCACATTCAGGAAAGCATATTTAAGCTGTTTTTAGGTAGAGATGGCCTAAAAATCCAATCAAAGCTGGGTCACTGACCCAAGAGAGCCACAGCCCAGGCCAGCAGATGAAGCTGGATGGTGGGAAGGGCTTGCAAATAGAGATAAAAGTAATCAGACTTCCTCTTTCACAGATTTGGAATGGAAGAGAGATGGTATCAGATCCTTCATCAATAGTGAGTGCAGAGCTAAACTGCAGAGAGAGAAGCTGAGATGCTATGTATAGAGAGAGGAACATCTTGGATCCTATAGATCAAGGAAAGGAAGCAGTGGCAAATCCCTAGATTTATGCTGGTCCCTGATGGCTCTGTAGGTCTTGTTCTGATGTTTATCCTTAAAATAAGTCTTCTTTGTGTAATACTATTCAGAGGAAGATAAAACTGCCTTAATGCAATGTATGCCCTCACTGGGGACAGACTCTAGATTCTAAACTTAGGGCCCAACTTAGGCCAGAACAGACAGAACACCTGTTTACAGAATCCCAATGTCCTGTCTAAATGCCATCACTGGGGAGCAAAAATTTATTCTTTGATTTCTAAAGAATGTGCACTTCTTAAAGAGACCATGTTAACATTAGCTTTGTTTCTTATTTGAAATAACAACCATTTATGGTCATCTGAAAGATAAAATTTGGTCTGCAGATTTCAAGAGTGAAGTCTGGAGGTGGGAGAATTCATTTAATTATTTAAAAGGATCTGTGAATGTGTACCAGCCTTGGAAACTGAATAGTGTATCTTTCACATATCATTGCATTATTTTTCAAATGTGTGTCAATGCTATTGCTATTAATAAAGTAAACTTTAAATGTGAATTTTAAACGTTGTTGAATTCATAGTAGCTATTTGTTGCAATGTGTTCTTTCAAAGCAACTAATAATGAAATTATAATTACTAACCCTGGGAGCTTGAAAAAATTGTTGGCATTGCAGAGAAGTCCCAGAAGTATAAAGTAGTGGTGGAAAAGATCGAGAACACCTAATACAAACTGTAGACTGGAGGAAACCTCAATAGGTTTGAACTGAAATGCAAGAGACTCCAATAGTAATTCCACAGGCTGAGAGTATTGCAGACCCTGACGACGGGGTGAGAGTGTTTGGTGGGAGTCATATGTTTTATTCTGATGAGTGTACCTATTTAGAACAATGTAAAAGGAGTGTCATTTTCTTGATTAACTTCCAGACTACATTCGGAAGTGTCACATTTAAAAAAGAATAGATAGATTGGCATAGGTTTTCTATCTGAAGGATTGTACAGTTATCAACCCAGTTGCTCACGAACACAGTTCTCTCCCTGTCTTCACAAATATAGTCATGCTCCTGTATGAACTACCTGCTAAATATCTCCCAGATTTGTTAGGTCTCTGAATCCATGCTGCATCACTTCGGACCAAGCCAATATCACCTGTCACCCCTCACCTGGATACTACAACTGCTCCCAAACTGGTCTTCCTAATTCATTCTCCAGGAAGATCATTTGACAATTCAAATCTGATCCAAGTCACTTCCTTTTAAAAATCTTCAATAGCTTCTCATTGCTCTTAGGATGCAGGAAAAAAAAAATCCTTAACATTCCTTGTAAGATTCATGACAACCTGGAACCTGGCTGCTTGTTACTAATTCTGCAGCCTCATCTAATGCCACTCTTCAGTTTCTCACCAGGTTCACTATCAAATCCAGCTCTTTGCACGTGCTATTACCAATGGGTGGAGCACTCTTTCTCTGTGCCTCTCTTCACCTGGCTAAGTTCCATCCCTACATAGGATCCCAACATAAATCTCACTTTGACTCTGTCTTGGATTCCTTGGACTAAGTCTCTTTGTTATGCATGCCCACGGGAGGATAATCTTCCTTTTTTTCCAGGCTGATCAGTTTTTAATCACCTGTTTGCCCTGCTTTTCCATACCATAAGCTCCATGAGAGAGTCTTTTTGCTTCTAAATTTTTCCAGTACAGGGCTTGGCATATAATAAGCGCTCAAAGTCTGTTAAACTGGATTTATCAGTTAATGTTTGTTGAGCTGGATTTTAACTGTCATATTCTTACAGAAGAAACTTTTGAGCCCTATAGAGAAAACCTCAGAATATTGAAAGCAAATTTACTCTTTCACGTCCAAACTTTCTTAGTACATAATCTATCCTTCTTGTAGTGACCCTTATCCCATTCTACGGCATGTTTAAATCTGAATCTCGGCTATGAACCAGGCATTATTGTCCAGAGTGTTCAGAAATTTGTCTTCTAAAGTTTACTAATATATACTGCACGTTTCCATGTAAGTGACATCTTTTAACATGACATCTTTTATGTAATTAAATATGCCTACTCTTTTATAGTTTCTTGATTGTTTATTTCCCACTATATCTAGGTTACAAATACATCACCTGGATTTTCTTCTAAGTCTTTAAAAAAATTGGGGTCTTTAGTATATCTGGAATACATTTTATATAGTGTGAGATAGGGATCTAAATTCGTTATTTCTAAGTTATGCCAGTGCCATTATAAAATAAACTACACTCTTCCCACTAACTTAAAATGGCACCTTTGTTGGTAATTCATGAAATCTCATAAAAAATGAGATATCTTTGTAGAATTTCTATTTTGTTCCACTGGTCTATTTGCCTACTCCTATGCCTATGCCATATTAATTTGATTACAATGTTTGTATGTTCTAACATCTGGTAATGCAAGCTTACTCTGACTATTCTTTTTAATACTTTCCATGACTATTCAATTTTGAGAATGCAGTGTTCCAGATAAACTTTAAAGCCAGGTTAAATAATTAAAATTATGCCTACAATAAAAAAATCCTGTGGCATTATAATCATTATATATTACATACATATGATGTGTTCGTATTGTCTTTTCATTTGTTATTATCATATTTTCTGTTCTTTAGGAGGATTTTTTAGTTATGCTCCACAAGGCACTTTGCCTTTCTTCCAACTTTTAATCTTAAATATTTTATCATCTTGGTTGCTATTGTATATAGAATATTTTTCCACTTTTCATTTCTTTTTTTTTTTAAAGATTTTATTTATTTGACAGAGAGAGCAAGACAGCGAGAGAGGGAACACAAGCAGGGGGAGTGGGAGAGGGAGAAGCAGGCTTCCTGCTGAGCAGAGAGCCCGATGTGGGGCTCAATCCCAGGACCCTGGGATCATGACCCGAGCCGAAGGCAGACGCTTAATGACTGAGCCACCCAGGCACCCTCCACTTTTCATTTCTGAATTTTTTTCGATAAACTAAAAGAAAAGACTGTTTTTGTAATTTATCTCACATCCAAACTCCTTTTCAAACATTTATTATTTTTTATTTTTACTTGAGTCTTCCCATTTTCTCTATATATAGTCATCAAAAAATAATAAATTAATCTCTTTTCCAATATTTATTCAGCTTATTTCATTTTCTTATCATATTGCTTTTGCACAAATAAAGAACAATAGAAGTATTTAATCTTTTCTGAAACAAGGCAAGGTATAAATATATACAAATCTGTATCTATTCCTGAGAAACTGACTCATTGCTAGATTTTTGCTGTACGACACTTACAGGACTTTAAAAGTCTGAAAATGCATGAGATTTCCCTATGAGATTCAGTACTGGTAGATAGAGCTGGAAGGATGTTAGAGACATTCTAGCCTAATCCTACTCATTCTTATCTATAAGGAAACAAATGCCCACCAAGAGAAAGTGATTTGATCAAGATGAAAAGCTAGAAGCAAGGCCCAGGCAAGAATATAAAGATATTTTGGTCCCTGGGAGAATGTTCTTTGTAAAATTCTTGGTGATTAGAGCCTTAGACATGAACTTAAAACACTATTATTTTTGCTGATTTTTTATATTACAATTTAAAGAACAATTTAACAATCTAAATTAAAATATTTATCATAACTTTAAAATTTTGTTACAGCTAGTTTCCACTGTGCTCCAAGATTCATTTCTTTCTTTTTCCTTAGTAATAAAACCCCTAATTTTTAGCAGGAGTTTTGCTAAATGTGACTAAATTCTGGTCAATGGCATGTATGCCAATTTTGGGTATGACTGAGGGAAGTGTCCTTGAAAGGGAAGGGGTGTGTTCTTCATCTCACCTTCCTCCTTCTAACTGATGGAGGCTGCAACCATGTTGGACCATGAGGTGGAAGACACATGCTAAGAAGGGCAGAGGTAAAAGGTAGAAGGAGTATAGGTCCCTAAGAATTTTGTGAAGCCCCTTAACAGCCCTGGACTGCCTTCCTCTGGATTTATTTAAAAGAGTGAGAAATAAGTTCTCTTATTTAAGCCATCATTATTCGGGATTTTCTATCATTTTAAGCTGGATCTAATTCTAACTCTAAAGTAAATTATAAGGTAGAACAACAGAAGTATAAATTCAATATCTTGAAGATGATCTATAAGTTCTGGCTCAAAAACAAAAAAGAAAAGAAACAAAGCATAACAGATGTTTGATATCAGAATTCTGATTATGGGGGGCCTGGGTGGCTCAGTCAGTTAAGTGTCTGCCTTCAGTTCAGGTCATGATCCCAGAGACCCAGGATAGAGCCTGGCATCATTGGGCTCCCCACTCAGCAGGGAGTCTCTTTCTCCCTCTGCCCCTCCTCCTGCTCATCCTCTCTCTCACAAATAAATAAAATATTTTTTTAAAGATTTTTTTATTTATTCATTTGAGACACAGAGATACAGAGAGAGAGAGAGAACATGAGCAGGAGGAGAAGCAGAGGGAGGGGGAGAAGCAGGCTCCCCGCTGAGCAGGGAGCTGGACGCGTGGCTCCATCCCATCCCAGGACCCTGAGATCATGACCTGAGCCAAAGGCAGATGCTTAACCATCTGAGCCACCCAGGTGCCCCTCAAATAAATAAAATCTTAGAAAAAAAAAAGAATTCTGATTATGGTCTCAAGAGCTTTGAATTTAAAATAATTATCATAATAATACTAATGATAATAATAATAGCTGTGTATTGAGTACTGCAAGGAGACAGTGGGGCACAATTAGGAAAAGAGCTCAAATTCTGCTGCTCAAATTCTGCTGTTGCCACTTATTGGTTATGCGACTCTGGGCTTGTCACTTGCTGTTTCTAAGTCTTCATTTCCTCATTTCTATAATGGGGACAATAAAAATTCTTAGCAAAGGGGCGCCTGAGTGGTTGGTTAAGTGTCTGACTTCAGCTCAGGTCATGACCTCAGGGTCCTGGGATGGAGCCCCACGTCCAGCTCCCTACTCAGCAGGGAGTCTGCTTCTCCCTCTCCCTCCGCTCTCCCTCTGCTTCCCTCCCCACCCCCGCTTGGGCTCTCTCTCTCAAATAAATAAAATCTTTTTAGATCTTTTTTTTTTAAGATTTTATTTATTTATTTGACAGAGAGAGACACAGCAAGAGAGGGAACACAAGCAGGGGGAGTGGGAGAGGGAGAAGCAGGCTCCCCGCTGAATAGGGAGCCTGATGTGGGGCTGGATCCCAGGACCCTGGGATCATGACCTGAGCCGAAGGCAGACGCTTAACAACTGAGCCACCCAGGCGCCCCTCAAATAAATAAAATCTTTTTTAAAAATTCTTAGCATGAGTTGTGAGCATCAGATGAATGAATACATGCATGTAATTAAGTCAATATAACTTCACCATATGTAGTATTATGGATCTTATTAAAAACACCATTACTACTAACCTCTAAAATCCATCAAATGATAACTATGTAGCAATATTTATAATTTAATCACTAGGATAATACTGTCACCTAGGTATCATTATCTAAATGTCATAAAGTGATTCATATAACTCAGAATAATTTGTGATACAGCCTGATTACAAAATCCATATTTCTTTTCATAACATCATGCTAATCTCATTTGATCAAGATTCTATAACCTTTTAAAACATCATGTCAGACACATGAATTTGAAAGTGTTTTCCTGCCAGTACCATATACCTTGTTTCCTGCTCCCTGTCCATAATGGCATCCCTGCTCCCCTTTGCTCGTTGTCTAGCTAATTCCTATTCTTGCCATCCCTGAAATTAGCCATCTCCAACCCTCACCATACAGAGGTTTGGGTTCTGTGTGCCCCAGAAGTGCTACCACAGTTCTCTATGTTCCTCTCACGATTGTTCTTATCAGACTATCAATTATTGGTCTCCACTGCTGAAATGTGAGCGCCAAGAGGGCGCAAACAATGTCTTGTATCCTCAAGGTACATAGTAAGTGTTCAATAAACACTTGTTGAATAAATGAAAACCACATTTAACTTAATGGAATTGTAGAAGCATTTAAGCATGTTCAAAGACCCACATGTGTATACCGCATGAAAGCAGCCAAGGGTTTGGGAAGAGCACCTGACACACAGGTGCTTACAGATTTCTCTGTCTGGAGACTGTCCTAGTGAACTATGCATCCCAGCATGGTTCTCGGGGAGACGTACTGCCCTCAAAAGCTCTGTTGTTGTCCTCATTACTGGGGACCTTGTGAGTCACGGATAAAGTGGGAGAAGCCAAAACCTGGGAGCAAGGCCCACTCTCCTGTTCTCAAAGAGAAATGCAGGAGCCATCTCCTTCTCAAGGCCCAGCGACTATAAACACATCTTAGTAACAACCCCAGGAGGCTGAGTGGGAAATCGAGATCTCACTGGATTTCCCTGGAATCTACTACTTCAAACAGCTCAAAATAGGTCTTCCTGTCACATTTTCTTATAGTGTCATGTATTTTTTTTCCATTGTACCCCCTCTTATTTGAAATTTTATGCTATTTTGTGATTATTTGTTTAATATATGTTTCTCTAGCTACACTCTGAGCTCTATGAGGGCAGGGATTATGGCTATTTTAGTTCACCCTGTATATCTTGTACTAGGCAAATGACAGATATGCAATAGGTATTTGTTGAAGGAATGAATGAATTGATGAAATAGAGAGATAGTACCTCATATAAAAGCAACATAGTGAATATAAAAGCAACAGGTGAAGTAGGTAGAAAGAGCACAGATCTGTTTGGGATCTTAGAGCTATCACTGATAAACCTCATGACTTTAGGCAAATTCCCCAATCCCTGTATCAACTTCTTGGTCTAAAGTAGAGTTATCTCATTGGATTGCTGTGAAATTGAATGAGATAATACAAAAGTAAAACAAAGAACCTGGCAGAGCCCCTCGCACAGAGCGAGGGTATATGCCACGCATGTTTCCAAACACTGCACACCTCAGAAAGCATCTCCTCCTCTTTTCCCTTCCTTGCTGGATTAACTGTGAGGAGTTGTAAAGTAGCTGAACATCATAAGGTGTAGACTACGTTATTCAGAACTGGTCTTTTATACCCTAAGAAACTGAGACCCATATTTATTTTCACATGAATAAATGAAAACTTAGAAAAGTTTAAGTAATTTTTCCAGGACTTCACATGAATGATGACCACAGCACATTTGTCATTCCTAGTTTTATGGGCTTTCCATTATGTAGTTCCACTTGCATCCTTCTAAAGCAGCTTTTCCAGCTGGATTCTTTGGAAGACACTGAGATAGTAACAAGCATAATTTAATGTAAGTTCCTGAGCAAACATTGGAAACAAGGTCAAGCAAAGCTAAATAGCTACTGGGGTCTCTACCAGAGGAACATTCAGACTTGTATCAATATGCATGAGCACCAGGAATATCTAAAAGTGGGATGTTATCTCCCTCAAAAAAAGTTTCCACAAAACTCTTTGAGGCGCAGTAACTATCAGTGTCTTGGAAATATTTCTTTAAAGAAACAAAGCTTCCTTACTACGAAATTTAAACTACGTTTCCTTCCAACTCCGCCACCTCACTGAGAAGGAGCAAACTTTCAATAGGCCTTTCTTTTAATACAGTTTCCTAAGTACTGATTTGTTTTAAAGCTATTTGCTCTTAAATATTTTGCTTAAAAATGTGAAACGATCTATGACAGTACATTGAACTTATTGTATACATATCATATATGTATGTACGTATGTATCTGTATGTATGTGCATTACTCTCTCACCCCCACTTTGAGACCCATTCTCTGCTCTTAGCCAATGTGCATTAGTGTGCACTTCTACAAACACTCAACAAATGATAGGCTTATCCTGATTCAAACATATTCTGCAACATTTATTGTGTGTACCACTAAGGCTTCCCCTTCTGCCATTTATTGGGTGTTATTTGATGGACATTTATTTCACGGACAACAGATGGACTAAGTGATAATATTAGACTTGACCAAAGAAGTGAAGTAAGAGTGTCATGGGAATGTGTCTCAGGAGCTGTAGGCACCTCAGAGGAAAAGGTGAAGGAAAGAGAAGATTAAGGGCAGGAGACAATTAAACACTGGCACATGTCCTCTGACGTTATTTATGAAGCATGCCATAAATCATTGGCGTGGGAAGGATTGTTCATCAACTGAACATTAGTCATTGGAAGCTTTGGGAACATTAACAGGAGGCATGTCTGAAATAAATGGAAGAGGTTCCCCAAACAGATGCAGAACACAGGTCTAAGCTAGGATGCTGACTTAGTTAGGATACTTTTTCTAGGACCATACTCACCATGCTCCCTGGGATATGCGGGTATTAGCTACTATTTAACTACCAACTTATTAGAACAAATACGCTTAGAAAGAGCAGAACACAGAACAGGAGACTGGGAGAAATGATGAAATGCAGACTGAGGAGAATGGCAGGAGGAAAGGTGGAGGTCCAGAGTGGGATGAGAATTATTTACTCTGCGCTAATCTCTTTTAGGTAGTGTGTGTGTGTGTGTGTGTGTGTGTGTGTGTGTGTGTGTGTGTATCTGTATATACACATGTACATGGTCTTCAACATCCCTATAAAGCAAATATATTACTCCCATTTCACAAGTGAGAAAATGAGCCCCCCAGATTAATTAAGACCAAAAGTCTTACCCAGTTCTTTTTTTTTTTTTTTTTTAAAGATTTTATTTATTTGACAGAGGGAGAGACAGTGAGAGAGGGAACACAAGCAGGGGGAGTGGGAGAGGGAGAAGCAGGCTTCCCGCCGAGCAGGGAGCCCGATGCGGGGCTCGATCCCAGGACCCCGGGATCATGACCTGAGCCGAAGGCAGACGCTTAACGACTGAGCCACCCAGGCGCCCCAAGTCTTACCCAGTTCTATGAATCATCCAAGATTCTTACTATAGAAAAGAGCCTCAGAATGTATGAGCAACTTTTACAGATTTCAAAGGGAGAAAAGGATGCTCCTTTTTAACCACAGATTAGAAATATACTTGAAATTCCCTAGCAAATGAAACAGGAAATATGGGGAGAAGAGAGAAAAAGCTGAGGAGAAGAAAAATGGCTTTTCAAAGAACTAAAGACAATAAGACCATTTTGGATTTGTGTGTGTGTGTGTGTGCACGTGTGTGTGCGTGCAGAGAGGCTGGAACCAAGTTTTCAGCTCAGTAGTTAAGAAGGGTTGGGAGGATATACTTTCCTTATCACAAAAGCCCTGGGAGGAAAGAATGAAAGAACAGATCACGTAAAAGTCCTCCCACAGATTCACATTGAAAGATGTCATGAAATTAGTTGGAATTATAAGGGAGGTGAGGGGAGAGTATTAGAAATTCTTTTTTTGGAAGGTAATAAAGGATAGAAGTATGATAGCATGATATTTAAATCAAAAAGCAGAGCTCTTGAAATGTTTTTGTTCGAGTCCTGTGATTTGCGGGAGGCTTGGATGGGAGACAAGGACCACATGATTCAGCTACAGTAGCACCCCCCATGTCCCCAAAAGATACATTCCAAGACCACCAGTGAATGCCTGAAACTGCATATAGGACCAAACCTTATATATATTATGGTTTTTCCTATACACACACACCTATGATAAAATTTAATTTATCAATTAGGCATAGTAAGAGATTAACAACAGTAAGTAATAATAAAATAGAATAGTTGTAACAATATACTGTCATAAAAGTTATGTGAATGTGGTCTCCCTCTCTTTCAAAATTTCTTATTGTACTGTACTGACCCTTCTTGTAATGATGGGAGCTGATAAAATGCCTGCATGATGAGATGAAATGGGGTGAGTGATGTAGGCATGTGACTTAGCATTAGGCTACGGTTGACCTTCTGATGACTCATCAAGAGGATCATCAGCTTCTGGACCTGGGTTGACTGGGGGTAACTGAAACTGTGCAGAGTGAAACCACAGATAAGGGGAGACTAGTGTACCTTGAAAAATAAGAGAGGGCTTCAAAATGTATTCAATAAGGAAACAAATGTAAAAATGTGTTCTTGGGGCACCTGGGTGGCTCAGATGGTTAAGCGTCTGCCTTCGGCTCAGGTCATGATCCCAGGGTCCTGGGATCGAGCCCCACATCGGGCTCCTGGCTCAGCAAGGAGTCTGCTTCTCCCTCTCCCTCTGCCTCTCTCCCTGCTCATGCTCTCTCTCTCTCTATCTCTGTGTCTCAAATGAATAAATAAAATCTTTAAAAAAAAAATGTGTTCTTAGTTCCATATTCCGTTGGGACCAATTATATGCTGGTATTACATGGCAGGGGGATGACAGTAAAGAAAAGGGCTAATGGTAAGGATGTGAACTGAAAGAAAGAATGAGAAAAATGTTAACTTTGAGGTCTCAGTGTAGACTTTTCTTCCAGAAAGTCTCTTTTCTATGCATCCAGGCCACCTTTCTATTTCACTTGATTTAGTGAATTGTTTTTATCTGTCTTCCTAGGCATAAATTCCTTGCAGGCTGGGATTGTATCTTATTTAATGTTAATTCCACAGTGACAACACAGTGCTTGGCACATTTACTCCACAGACACTTGTTTTACAAGGTAGGCTAAGCACTGTTGAATGTTCACTGCTTTTAATAGCTCGATTCCTCCCTTAGAGGTTCCACGATGAATGTAGGTTCTACTACAACTCAGAAACTAAAGTGGTTTCAGAACTCTTGATTTCTGATGAAAGGAATGATAATGACAATAACTATCATTTACTGCATTTTTCACAAATGAAGCATTATATCTTTACATATGTAGTCTTTCATTTTCTGTTCAAGAATCCTGTGAATTACTATTTTAAATGGAAACTGAGGCTGAGAGTTTGAACCACTTATTCAAGGTCATTGAACTAATAACCTGTGGAACTACGTTTTTTTTTTATCCTAGTGTATCTAGCTTGAAAATTCTGGTTTACATTTCCTATCCTACTTTCTTTTGAGTCAGTTAAAACCTTGGGGAGGGCTGAGGAATTCTCCCATTCACAAACTAAAAATGAGTAAAGATTAAATGGATGGTTTTCATCTCTCTGAGGAAAGAATTCCTTTATAAACATTTGAAAGAAAAGTTACCAGAGAGGGAGACAAACCATAAGAAACTTTTAATCTCAGGAAACAAACTGAGGGTTACCTGAATGGAGGGGGGTGGGAGGGATGGGGTGGCTGGGTGATAGACATTGGGGAGGGTATGTGCTATGGTGAGCGCTGTGAATTGTGTAAGAATGAAGAATCACAGACCTGTACCTCTGAAACAAATAATACATTATATGTTAATTTAAAAATTTTTAAAAAAGAAAAAGAAAAGAAAAGCTAAAATTTTGTATAGAATTTAAACTTATTTCACAAGTTTTTTTTTATTTTTCATAAAATTTCCCATATTAGCAAGAAAACAAACATCAAATGCCTTCAGTATAAATTTCAAAAACACTTGAACTTCTGGAATAAACAAAACTGATGGTCTTCCATTAACTCATAACACCAATTGCCAAAGGATTCCAACAAATACAAGTCGTTTTTGTTTGTTTGTTTGTTTTTTGTGAGTAAAGTGATAGAAGTTTATTAAGTGAAGATATAAAAAAAGCTCTCCAGAGTGAGAGGGGTCCTGACAGGGTTGCCCCAAATAGATAGAAGTTGTTAACAGAAAGTCAGACTTGCAAGACACTATTTGGTACATTAAAATAAAATATATTAATAAGCATGTTAACTTTATTGATAATCCTTAATGAGTCCCCAGTGAGACATTTCACTCATAATTTAGGATTGGGTTTCAAGAAATCAGAAATAAACACACTAATCACAAATTAATAAAACCAACACAAAATATAAAATCCCAGGGACTCCTGTAGCACCACAGTCTACTATTTTAAGAAATCCCCAATTGCAGTAAAATATGAAACAACAGAAATATTAGGGTCTAGCTATTTGTGTTAGCAAAAAATCCACCCTGGCTCCAAAGCACATTTAACATGTTAATGATTTGCAAAAATCTGTTTACATTCAGCTCCTCAAAAGTTCATTGTCTTTCAGAGCCTAAGAGATAATAAACAAAATCCAAACAAAGGAGAGAAAAAAATATATTTAACCTGAAAGATTTCCATTTTCAGAAAAGTCCCTACATGAGCAAGAATAAAGTAAAATAAAATTCATTCTATAGATCTATAATAACTGTAAGTAAATTTAACTGATATGTTAACACTCTGCCTTTTATGAGTAATACTTCATAAAAATGAAATTTTTTTAATTAAAAGAGCCCCACTTTCTATAAAAAGTTCGGCAATTATTGTATCAGATACATTGAACTTGAAGGCCACTTGGTGAATGAGGGTGCTCCAAGTCTTAACTGTAATTTAGAACAAAAGGAAATAGAATGTTCACCTGAAAATAATCCAACAAATGGTAATAAATGCAGTGCATTGTCTTAAAAAAAAAACAACAGTTGGTGGTTACGATGGAGGTCATCTGTGTTAGAAGCACAGTGAGGTAAGGCAGTGGAGAAATCCAGAGAAAGCATAAGAATCATGACGAAGTACCCAACTTGCATGCTTTAAATTAGCTGGTAAGGGTATAGAACATCTCTTTAATGTATTCACAGGCACCTTATTATTAAAGTGTCAAACCTCTGTGAGGATTCTCGAGTAATTTGCTATTCCATTTCTGTTTCATTCTTTAAGTAGTTTCTGAAGCACCCCCAGGATCCCCATTTGTGAAGTTCTCAATGAACCAGGATGGGAGGAACTCAAACTATTTTGACTCATTTAAGAGAGCATAAATTATCTTTAGAAACAAACTGTAAATGAGGAATGCACTGTTGTGGTCCCTTCACAGTATGAACATGTTAAAATAATTCCATAGCTCAAGAGACCCATGATCCAAGTGGTACACATAGCTACCATAGTCTGGGTTTAGATTCCCTCTCTGACTTGTTAATATCAGTTCATGAAAATAGGTAAAAATAATTTATATTTTGACTTACTAAGAGATAAAAGGAGGAGGGCCTGGGTGGCTCAGTCAGTCGGGCATCTGACTTGTGGTTTCAGCTCAGGTCGTGATCTCATGGGTCCTGAGATTGAGCCCCAAGATGGAGCCCCACATCATCAGGCTCTATGCTCAGCGGGGAGTCTGGTTGGGATTCTCTCTCTCCCTCTTCCTCTGCCCCTCCCCTCACTCAAGTGTGCTCTCTCTCTCTCTCTAAAATAAATAAATCTTTAAGAAAAAGAAAGATAAACAGAAAATATTCATGGATTAAAATGAACTCTTAAAGGTATTATTATAGTGCTTTTATATTTTTAGTGAGAATGAATTATTTAATAATCTTTAGTCCAGCTTTTCCTTTTTGTAATATAAAAATATTGAAAGCAGTGTTAATTGTGCATATTTTTAGTCAAAATAATTTAATTTCTTGGTATAATTAACAAGGTGCATACAACTGATTCTTGGAACAAATATTAAATTGACATATGTTATAGAGTATCTACTATAAAAGACCTTGTGCAAATATTATAGAAATATGAAAAAGATAATTGAAATCTGTGCCTTTGTGGACTGTGCTTTCATATTGTAGATGTCTTTGAGATGAAAATGCTCCTTGATATACTGCACTTTTTATGTACTGGGGGGATGGATTAAGTCAATTATATGGATCCCATCCAGTTTATTAATTCTATTAATTATGTGAATTAACCACTAGGACAGTAGAAATGTCATTTATTAACTTATTTGTGTACCATTTGATACTTTTGGAAAATTGATACATTTATATCTACTAAATGTAACTGAGATGGACATTGTCAATTTCAACCTTAGACTAAACTGAATGTGACCCATTCTTTAAGAAGAACCTTCCAATCTTCCTAAATATTTACTAATCTAAGGAGCATAGATATCACTCAATATAAAGAAAAAGGCCTTTAGAATGACATTAAAAGGTATTGCTCTCATGAATTAAGACACTTGTTTGATATTGACATTATACTGTCATTTTATGAAACTCCCCAAGGAGCTCCTCAGCAATGTTTGGAATCCATACCTATATGCAACCCCAACAGAAAATCTATAGCTTGCACAAGACAACATTTCTAATCATGTTATCCTATTGCAGATGAGATTCACAGCATAGCAAATGAAAGCAGGGCACTTAGAGCTGCGAGTCTCTGCATAGGCTACCTGGTGTTCAGAACAGCCTGGCCACGACTATTTTCAGAATGGGATAGTAAGACCAGGTGACATTTGTTAGGGACGGACTCTATCTAAAACATAGCTCAACCCAATTCAGCAAAGGTTTACCATGAAGGAAAGGGTTAAATTAAATTGTTAATTGGTGGGTGGGGGGGGGCTGGTTGGCTCAGTTGGTAGAGCATGTGACTCTTGATCTCAGGGTCATGAGTTCAAGCCCCATGTTGGAGGTAGAGATTACTTAAAATAAATAAATAAAAAATTTAAAAAATTGTGTATTTTTACACGTGTTGAGAAACTCACCCCCTTGCTTCCTCAAAAACTTCCAAGGGTATTTAACTCATCTTTCAAATGAGAAAGAAACTCAGATTGTCCTCCTTAAGCCTTCCCTAATGTCTCAGCTTTTTGCAGGTAAAAATTCCTGACATTTCCCCAAAGGGGACAGCCGGTGGTTGTGGTTATCTTTCTGAGGGCGTGGGAGACTACATTTTTCAAAAAGGAACAAGAGGGCCTGGATTATCTTTAAAAGGCCTAGAGCTTTACTCTATGGGCATTCGGGAGAGAAAATGAGGGAGAAACAGAAAAACCGAGTGAGAGGAAAAGAGAAAATAAAAAGAAGGAAAGAGAAGAAGGCCCAGGTAGGCAGGTATGATTGCCCGCTTTGCAGTCCCAGTGCAGCAAGACAGAGAAGGAAGCCATGCAAGTGCTTTCCAAACCCTAAAGGCTTTGTAAGCAGCACTGCTGTCCTCTCTAGCGCCCACTTCAGGCTGAGCCACTCCAGCATTCTTCCTTCAGTCTTCCTGCCTCCCACCCCTCCCCTTTTCTGCAGGTTGCTGCATCTGGAGGATTTCCATGAAGGCTGGGGACAGTTAGGCATCTTGGATTTGGGTTCTGCCTTCTAGGAGCCAGAGGAGAGCTGGCAGAACCCACTGTGTATTTGTACTGCAGCTGCCTCCCTCTGCTAGGTCCCAGGCCCTACAGCTGCAGCATTTTTGGAAGATGCAAGACTGGCAGAAGAGTGAGGATGGTGCCTGCAGTGTCTCAGAAGGCTGGAGTCCCTGAAGGATGAGAGCGCAGAGGAGATAGAGAGGGGCCTGGCCAGTCCTCAAACAGGAGCTTTGAGTGATATGCCTGTTCTCTCAAAAAAAATGCAAGGATTCCAAAGAAATTAACTGAGATGAAGAGAAGGCCAGGAAGGCCAGGTTAAACATTGAACAAGGTGGGTGTATTGGAGGTGAGGGGCAATAGAAAAGAGATAGAAAGCGAGCTTACAAGAAAGTAGAAATTATATAGTGTGAAAAGGAATCCTTGGGACTCTCTTGAAAGAGGTGCTGGGGACCAGACAATTGTTTATTTGAAGACTAGCAACGTCACTGAGGATGCTATAAGTGTAGGGAGAATGGAACATTTCCACTCCACATTACTCTGTCATTGTTTATTTCATAGACTAGAAGTTAACTGACTTTTCCCTAGCTCTGTGGTTCTGGGCCTCAGTTTCCTCATCTGTAAAACAAGGGGTTTAGACTAGATGCTTTTGAAGGTCTCTGCCTGATGTGACTCTGTCAGCCTATGAGCCAGGGTACCTGACACTAAACATCTCTGAGATTTAGTACCAGATTCCGCTGCACTACCCATTTATCAATGCAGTGTAACAACATCTGCACCCTTCATGAAGCAGATTCCAACTCTCAGTGATGACGGGGAGTATGGCTCAATTATGACAAGAGATTGATCCTTCTGCCCTAAGTAAGGAAGGGAGGAACAGTGATTTACACTTTGGGTTTCCAAGGGGAGAATATTCTCGAATTTTTTATTTCAAATTTTATCCATTGTAGATTATAAATTCCTTTGAGGGGTTTGAAATAGTTGGACTGACTAAAGGGCCAAGGGGCTGTATAATGAACTGCCTTATTTGAAGGAAAATTTATATCATTACAGAAATCGAATCTGCTTTTTCCATGGAAATCCAGCTCACACTGGCCATGCTCTTCTCTTGTCTGCCTGCCTCATGCCATTCTGTCAACTGCTTCAGTGCAGCATTTTCTGGAGTTATTAAACACGGAAGCTTAATGAGAGTGCACTTAATGGGTGAAGTATTCAATGATGCAGGACACCCCCCCCCCCCCCCCCCCCCACACGTAAGCAGTTTAAATGATAGTGGGGATAAAATACGTTTTCACAAGAGTTTCATTTTTAATTTGTCTCAACATGAAATTCCTTTAATTTTTTTTAAAAATTAATATGTAGAAATACAACTCCTTCCTTCCTCTTGCCTTCAAGTGGGATGTCACACACAGATAGTATCCACTTGTGTTTTCTACAGCCACTAACATTTCCATTTCATTTTAGTCTCCAAAATATGGGCAGGAGCACAACTCTAGAAAAATGGATTCCCACTCTCTCATCTCACAGGGCACTGATCCGTGCAGTGCTGAGCACTTGCACGGAGCCTCACCATTTCCTCCAACCCCCACCGCCATTCACCAGTGCCCCTGCTTTCCACAGGGGGTTTGACCTTGCAAAGACCCTGCTTCAGTTTCTGGGCAAGTTACAACCCATTTTAACTGAAAATACAAAACGACCTTTTCTCCTTTAAAGAAACACTACCAAATGTAACCCATCTGGGCTTACATTTCTCAGCCCTGTATTCCAGACTGTGAACACGGGATGCAAAGGCAGGTAACTAGTTTGGGTCTGACAGTTCCCATTCAGAGGCTCTGAGTCTCAGACTCTGTTCAAAACAGACGGCTGACTATGTGGTTGAACATCTTTCCTTTTTTGTCCATTCACCATCATGACGAAAAATCAAAACCGAAAAATTATCTACTCATTTCTAAATACTAAGAAATGTGCTGCTTTTGCGCCTCGCTCCGTGGTTCTAAACACTAACATCCCGCTTGGAAACCAACACTGATATCCACACCGCATCTCGTCTACTCAGTTTCACTTAGCAAACACCTTCACTGCTCTTCCACGGTGAGAAAAATGGTGCACCAACCCCACGGATGACAGGTTGGTACTTGACTGCAACCGCTCAATAGTTTTATCAGCAACCGGAAAACTTCACAATCGGTCAATTAGCTACTTAAATCCGTGTAAGGAAATCTGCTTATTTATAGGCTTACACTAAAAAACCACCTCTGTTTCACCTATCTTAAATCTAGCCTAAGACAATCCCCCAAACACGCCGCATATAAACACTCCCCCTTCCCCCACCCCCATTATCCCAAAAGATCCCCTCATTGACTAACAACACATTCAGATGGCCAGCATCAACCAAAGCAATTGCCACCATGCATTTAGACGCATCTATGCAAATACTGACAATAGCCAAAGCATCTCTCAGACATTTGGCTGTACTACACATGCAGAAAAGCAACGAAGATTGCATTTTCCACTTACAGTTATAGCGCTGCGCACGGTCACTTAATGAAAATGATAAAACTCAACAGTTCTTTATATATATGTATAATTCAGATAGACGGTTAAGCCGTCTCTGTGTGTGGTTCTCTCGCGCTCTTTTTTTTTTTCTCTGGAGCTCTAGGCTGCTTAAATCCCTCTTGGATCGCGCCTCGCAAGCCCAGCCGCCGCCGCAACTAGCTCGGGTAAGTCTATGCTGCAGATTGGGAATCCCATAGAAAACCTAGCGTCCCTGGAGCTGGGTGCGCAGGCGCGCGAGCCACCGCCTCTCGAGGCACCCCCTCCCCTTCCCCTCCTCCCTCCTCCTCCAGCTCCGCAGCCCCAGCTTGGAGAGCTCAGGAGCCGGTGACCAAAAGCAGCCTGGCATTGGCGCATGCTCAGTTGGAGGGGCTCGGAGATCCCGCTGGTGGATTCCATGTCTCCAGATTTTAGCAGAAACTCAAAAGGAAAGTACATAGGAAAAGGGAGCCTGGCTACCGGAGCTGCCTGCACCTGGACAGGCGGTAGGGAGAGCAAGTTGGGCTCACCACACTCCGCCGTTATGGAGTCCGATGATGAAGGCGAAGGCCAGAGATGGGACACTTGGAGCCTTCTATTCCCACGGCTCCGAGCCCTAGAGGGCCCTCGGCCCACCTTTTGTCAGGCTGTAAGGTGACGGAGAAAACTGCAGAATTTCTTTTTCTCGAGAGGAAGTGTATCCCCAGCTAGCTATGAGCATATCTGTCCGGCTCACGGCGAAGGAATGGTTATGGTGGGCACTTTTCGTGGGCCATTTCATCCGAGGGTCTTAACCTTGGAGTACTGGGAGCCGGTCCTTCTCATATCCCAGTGCCCAGGACCATCCGTCCAGAGCGGCTAGAGAAATGTAGGTTGAAGGAAGCTGGGTCCGAGGCTTGCCCTGTGTGACCTTGGGCAAATCAAGCTAACCACCAACGAACATTTAACAAGCGCCTGCAGTATGCAGTTAATAAATATTTATTGAATATGCTCGGTGGGAGGGATGGATGGGAGGGAACAAACCATCCTTGGAATACAAGGTAGAGGGCTTGGACTAAGTGATATTATAAAGCCCACTTTTGTGTCCATTAAGGACTCCTGCGTGTGCTAGCCCTCCCCCTCTCCCCACTGTCCTGCCAAAGCCTAGAAGACTTGGCAAGGAGTAGTGCGCAGTAAATGGTCGCTTCCCTACCAGGAAAGCAAGAATTCCCAGATGTTCCCAACCTGATCAGTTTCCTCAAGTGTGTATGTTTGCACATTCATTCCTTCATTCACTCAACAATTACGCATTAACCAACTACTTAACTATTAGCCACTGTTTGGGGGATAAATGCAGTGAACAAATGCCCATCCTGAGATTTACATTCAGGTGGGAGTTCTATTTTCAAGGGAGGGGAGTTCTGGGGGCAAAGTGAAGGTCTAGGTTCTCCTTAAGTAGAGACCTTTACAATTTCACACACCTTATCACGCTCAGGAAAACTGCAGTGTTAATAAACCTTTTCGTTCTGAGGACACCAAGAGCATCTCCCATGGCAAAAGGGCTCTAGACTGACAAATCTCCGTTGCCAGGAGGGAGCTACTCCTAGCTACCAAGTCGGGGAGTCCAGCTTGGAAGAACTTGAGGATACTTTAACCAAGACCAGGAGAAACTCCACCCCACCAGTCTCTGGCACTGGAAAAGGCTTGGGCTCAGTGAGGACCCCCCGTAGTGACGCCCAAGCTGCAGCCTGACGTTCAAAGCCAACCTGGCCGGCCCAGAGCGCACGAATGCGCTTTCCTGGGCCAGACGCCTCGGGATGGTGGCGCAGAGCGGGGGAGCGCTCTCGGGACTCCCGGGACAGAGCTCGCAGAAGTCCCCTCCCCGCGGGGCTCCTCCGCGGGGTGCTGGCGACCTCGGAAACCCGGCGCGCGGAGTCGCGCGGAGCAGGGCGCGCGCCCGGGCGCGCTGCGGCAGCTGAGCACATTCAGCGTCTGGCGGGCGCTAGCTCCGCGCTCCCGGGCCGCAGTGCGCACTGCGCAGCGGGGCTGGTCGGCGGATTCTTTCTGTCTCTTGGGATGAGGTGGGGGCAAAAGTCAGTCCTGGATAAGTCTCTGGTTGGCGGTGGAGACAGCCTCCAAAGCTTTCAAAGTAATTTCTCGTCTTTTGTCGATTTCCCCTACTAAAGCGTTTTACGCTGGGCTGTCTGGTTTCTCTCTGGAGAACAGACTCCGTCCGCATTGCAATCTGCATCAGCTGAAAGAAGGGGTCATAATGCCATTTCTCCGCGTGGAAGAGACGTGCCTATTTATTGCGCCCTGGCGGTCTCTTTCGTGGCATTGTTCGGGTTTAGATAACTTACTTCCAACTTGTGCTTAGGAAAAAACGAACACTGATACTTTAAACCGTGTTCTGTTGTAGGGGAGATTTGATTTGGATGCGTGCGCTTTTGTGAAGCAGCTTTTGTCTAATTGGGCAGACAGAATGTTTAAAAAGTTTTATTTGCACTGAAGCGTTGTTTGGCGTCCTTAATGCGGTATCTTAATTTTTAATCGCCAGCCATTATGCAACTTTATTTTCTTAAGCTCTAATGTTTTGTTGTTAAAATCTTTTTTTCTGAGATGCCTTTTGGTCGAGTTTTATGTGCAGCATGAAATCACCGTAGGGAAGCAAATTCTAAAAGACACCAAAGGTATTATTATCGTTTAAATTACAGAAAGCAGTTCCCCTCTTTAGGATGGCAGAATGAACTTGAAAAGAAGAATGTGGTAGACACTAAAAAATCAGGGAACCCTCTGTTTCTTTCCTTCTTTAGACGTTTGCAGATGTCACTGGTAATCACCAAAGAGCAGAGAGGTGCTCGGTCCAGCGCTCTGAGCCCCGGAGTCCAGGGACAGGAATACCGCACCCTGCTGAGTGCAGAATGCCATTGAGCTGTAGCAGTAGTTCCTTTACTTAAAGCCGCGTCCCCAGCATTGTGGATGGATAGCGGTGTCAGCTTTCATACTCTGGAGATTTGGGGGGAGAGGAAGGTGCAGTAGTGAGGAGTTTTGGGGGGTTTGTTTGTTTTTTTGTTTTGTTTTGTTTTGTTTGGAGTATCTAGTAGCGAACTATAGAGATGATCCCTAGTAGAATCCTCACTGGCCCAGAAACTGCTGAGGAGCCATTTTCCCTTTCCTCACAAATTATTTTCCGAGTTAGGCTTACTTCACCTCACTCTTTCCCAGATTCAAACAAACAAAATGAAACCAAGAACGACCTTTTAGGTGTACACAACTTCATTTAATATTGGCATCCACTTTAATCGAGACATAGACAAGTTGAACACGGAGAATGATCGTACAAAACGCGAGGAGGTAACAGGTCTGAGCTTGTGGTCCTCTGAGCTCATGGTAATATTATTTATTAGACATGCTGTGTATAAAATATATGAGCCAAGAAGGGTGGAACTTAAGGCATGGGGACATTTTGGAAATTGGAAGGAAAATTAAGTGTTTGAAAGTCAACGTTAGAAAATGAAAAGAGACAGGAATTGGAAAAATGGATTTAAATTAATTTAAATCCATGCAGAACAATAATAGTAATTTTCTTGTATAGGTAAAGTGTCTTTGTTTCAGAAAGCTATGGGTATTAATCCTTACAGAAATGCATTACATAAGATAATTATGTTTATCCTGTCTTATTTATCTTATTTTTAAAAATATACAGATAGACCAATGAAATAAAATAACTTTCTGAGGTCAACAGTAAGTTATTACCTAGAATAAAACTATACAATAACTTTTCTAACAGAAAGTGTTTTGTTCTATATGTTTGTATTCCTTCTACATGTTTTTCTAAAATAAGTGGAAAAGTGCAAGACCACAAGGGAGTGATTCCCATGCAGTTAGGGAGTGAGTTCCATGTCTCTATGCAGAAGAGGGATTGACAGTTCTGTTAATGAACTCCATTGGTGATTTCTCCCAGTGGGCCCCAGATTTATCTCTAATCCATGACTGAATCTAAACTCATTTTGAAAGATTATTCTTAGCTGTGTCACCAATTTCTCTTAAAAATTGAACAATCCACAATAAAAGTTCCTTAAATGCCTGCTGAATGAATTATTGTCAAAGCTTTGAGTTTCCTAGAAGTTTCTTGGAGTCTTAGAAATGGTCATGGCAAATGCAGGTGCTCTGAAGCCTAAAGAATAAAAGGTGCTTTATTCCATTCTATCTTCCACATTTGGGCCTAACCTACAGATTCCCAGCAGAGCTTTTAAGTTGGAAATTTTCACTGTTACCGTTGTGTGTTTTCACCTCACAAAAGAAAGGATGATAGCAGAATTGCAGTAAATATGATTTCTGTTTTTTTCTTCAATGACTTTTTAGGTAGCCCAGTACACTAGGCTGTATTCTTTTTTAGTTGTGTGAAGAGCCACTGCAAATATAATCATGGATTCATATTCTGATCTTCTGTACTTTGAAAACCACCTGATGCCAAAGGTCTTCAAAGCCCTTCTTGCTTAAAACAGATCTTACTAACTTGTTTCTACCTTCAGTCTTTATTTTCCTTAATATAGTTCCTTTTAATGATACTCTTAAACTCAACAGAGAATGTTAGCATAAAATATAAAGGAAAAATAAAAACAATGAATCCTTCACTCCTTCTGAGACTACCAACAAAAACTCCTTTACCAAATGATTTTCACAGTTGGGTTTATATTTTCACCTACTGCTTGAAGGAGAAAAGGACTCCCTCATTTTTTAGTGTTCTTATCATATTCCCCCTTTAAAGTTCATTTAGCCATCCTAAGGAGGTTCAGGAAGACAGAGTGATCATTGGTGATTCTTGTTTTTATTCCAGAAGGTAGGTTTAGTACCTGTACCACAGTCCAAAGAGAGTGGATTGTATTGATTTTTTATAAAAAGAAAAAAAGAATGCTTGAGTAACTAATGGTGGTGTTTAGTAGTGGCTGTAGGTTGAATTCCTTTTGATCTCCTTCATTCATTTATCAGACACCTATTAAGTACCTACTTGTGTCAGGCAGTGTCCTGAGCACTTTCTATGCAATATTCCATTTCACAACGACTTTATTTATGTACAGGTACTATTATAACCCATTTACAGATGAGGAGGGAGCTGAGGCAACATATGTATTAGTAATATCTCCAGATGCCTTCTTCAGTTAGCTCAGTGTCTCTTTCTTCACCCCATTCCAATTAAAGTTATGATTCTCCCTCTATAAATCACTACTTTTTTATCCATCTATATACCTATGCAAGCTAAATATTGTGAATACTGTGATCATCTCATTTCTCTTCAGTAGTCTCCCATTTTCTCGTGAGAAAACTTCAAACCCTAAGTCATGTATTCAGAATCTTCCACCATGTGGCAGACTGCTACTTGCCTGCCTTAACTATAGAGCGTCTAATTTGGGAGGGGGAAGAGGGAGCAAACAGGCCCAGAAAAAAAAGTCCACCTTTCCCAACATCCCTGCATTCTCATCTATTACATGAAGGGGAATAGAAATAGAAGCCTCCCTCTTTTTGTTGTTGTTGTTTTACTATATTTCTCCTTTAAGTTCATTATACCATCCTAAGGGAGTATCCCAGAAGAGAAAGAATGACTATTGGTGATCTTAAATCCAGACTTTTCTCTTGCTCTTCACTTTCGTTTCTTTTCTTTTTCCTTCTTTCTTTCTTTCTTTCTTTCTTTCTTTCTTTCTTTCTTTCTTTCCTTTCTTTCTTTCTTTTCTTTTCTTTCTTTCTTTCCTTTCTCCATGACCAGAGTGGAGCCCAACATGGGGCTTGAACTCATGACCCTGAGATCAAGACCTGAACTGAGATCAAGAGTCTGATGCTTAACTAACTGAACCACCCAGGCGCCCCTTGCTCTCCAGTTTTATTTACAATTGCCTACAGAACATCTACATGTGAATTTCTCACAGATACCTCAAACTCAACATCTACAAAATAATTATCTCCTCTGCCCTCCACTTCCACCAATCTGCCTGTTCTCCCTAGCACTTTGAAGGTATCCACTATCAACCCAGTGCTCTAAGTCAGAACCTTGGGCATCACCTTCAGCTCTTCTATCTCTCTCATTCCCTGTCAAATTGTTACTTAAATCCTGAGAATTCCATTTTCTGAATGTCTCTCAAATCCACCCCTCACTGCCACTGTGTTAGTTCATTCAGCCTTTCATCATCTCACTGCTGGACTTGTTCTTTTCCATTCTCATGATGATTACAAAACCTCACATAAAATCACATTGCTCCTTTGAAAAAAACTATTGAGTAGTTTCTCACTTTAAATGATAAAAATAAAAATTCCTTAGCACACCATACACACGACCCCTTATATTCTGGCTCTTGCATACCCTCCAGCCCCCTCTCCTGCCATATCTCTTTAGTGTTCTATGCTCCATCACACTGTGGAGCTGTACTTTTACTTCTCTGTAGTCTTGCGTATGCTCTTTTTCTCTTCCTGGGAAACTTTTCTTTGCCTTCCCTGGAATATTTCTATTAATACTTCAAGTTCAGCTAAAATATTATTCCTTAACAGAAGAATCTTTCTCTTCCTAGCACTTAGAAGACAGTTGCAAGGTTGTTGTCAAGATTAACTGAAATTGTATATTCCAAACTATGAGACTCTATTTAAACATAAGATAGGATGTAATGGTAATTTGTCTATTAATTATTAAGTAAAAGTTTTGTGTTATCTGCTTTTTTTAAAGATTTATTTATTTTAGGGAGAGAGAGAGAGTGAGTGAGTGCGAGTGGGGGGTGGGAAGGGACAGAGGGAGAGAGAGAGAATCTCAAGTAGATTCCAGGCTGAGTGTGGAGCCCCAGCACTCGGGGCTTGATTTCATGACCCTGAGATCATGACCTGAGCCGAAACCAAGAGTGGGCCGCTTAATGGACTGAGCCACCCAGGCACCCCTGCTTTTCATTTCAAAAGGCAAAATGAATATATGATATTGATGTAAAAACAAAACTCTTGAACTGTTTTAAGTAACATATGGTCCTTGATTGAATTTAAAGTTAGTAGCTGTTATAAAGAAATTTGTAACATTTATGTATGTAGGTCTTACACCTTGGTTGAATTACTATCACACAGATAATCCACATTCAACATAATTAAAAACACTTATAAACCAACTGATTTTCAATGTTTTTTTATTCCATTGTTCTTTTTTTGGTTGTTTTTCTGGACATGAGGCATAAATTGTAAGCATGGAACTATAATAAAATACCTTATACTTTACAGGTTTTAAATGATTTTACCATCTTTATTATATGGTCCCCAGATATCATTATTCTAATTTTATTTAATTAATTAATTTATTTAAAAAATTTATTTATTTATTTGAGAGAGAGATTGAGAGAGAGAGGGAGTGGCAGAGGGAGAGGGAGAGAGAATTCCAAGGAGACTCCATGCTGAATGCAGAGCCCAAAACAGGGCTCCATCTCACAACCCTGAGATCACGACCTGAGCCAAAACCAAGAGTCCGACGCCCAAACGACTAAGCCACCCAGGTGCCCCATCCTCATTTTATACATAAGATTATCAACTATTTAAAAAGTCCAGATTGTAATGCTTTCTAGAAATTATGCGGTTATAATGTGGTGGAACTAGTTGCAATTCAGTAATCTAATTCTATTTTTTCAGAAACTACTCTCTGATACTGACAAAATGTTCCACTGGTTTCCATCTTTCTCAGTTTCAGGTTTTTGCTTGGTATGACAAGAACATGCAGTAGTAGATTATAATCTAGGAAGAAGGTGAGTTACTATTGCTTGGACTACTAAAGTTAAAAAACATAAATGTTTGCCTCACTTTATTTTCCTTGATTTAGGAAACCGCAGTTCATTATAAACCCAAAGACAAAGGGTGCTTGGGCATCCATTAGCAGTCCGCAGTATAATTCCAAGGAACTTTTTACACTAAAACTGCAAATTACTTATTTATTAAAACATTTCTTATTTTTACATTTTGCCCCTAATCTCAGAGCCATCAAAGAATCCACTTTTATTCAAATTACTTGTAATATAAGAAAGATGGAAATATTTTATTGGTTAATTGTCTATAGTTTTCCTCTGAAAATTTGGTGACCCCCTGAAATTTGGTGATTGAAATACAGTTTATTTTATTATTTAGGTTGATTTGGTGTATTTTGGAGGCAGACATTGGAGTTATGGACAAGCCAAAGAATGTCAGGGATTTTCAGCAACCACTAGAAGCTGGAAGAGAGGCACGGAACAGATTCTACTTCAGAGCCCCCAGACCATAGTGACACCTCGATTTCAGATTTTTAGCTTCCAGAACTGTGGGAGAATAAATTTTTGTTGTTCTAAGATACCCATTCTATCATATCTTGTTACAGAAGCCCTAAGAAATAGAGAGGAGAACTACATTTTAAATACAGCATTTGACACTTAGGTTTACAATAAAGAATATTCTGGCAGTGAGATAATAGAAAGATAAAGTTTTCTACAAATAGATATACTTCTCCCCCGCCACCCCCTGTGAGAAGCAGTGGACTTTGAGTTAAGATGTTGATTCAAGAACCAACTCTACTATCTATTATGTGTAGTCTTGGGCAAATCACTTAAGTTCCCTTCATGACTTGATTTCCTTACCTATAAATTGAGAAAGATTTAAAACTCTACTTAAAAGTGGGTCTCTACAGTTCAAAAATTCAAGATATTGGGCATCCACAAAATTCTAGATAGTAAAGGAATAGTGCTAATTTGCATCTAAGATCACATTGAGCTAGTTTCTTCCAATTGAAAACTACAAGCATACCTCATTTTATCGTGCTTTGCACATATTGCATTTTTTACAAATTGACGGTTTGTAGCAACCCTGCATCGAGCAAGTCTATTTCTTCAAGGCAAGACCCTCCACCAGCAAAAAGATTATGACTCACTGAAAGCTTAGAAGATGGTTAGCATTTTTTAGCAATAAAGTATTTTTTAAATTAAGGTATGTACATTTTTTACATCATGCTATTGCACACTTAATAGACTACAGTAAAGTTAAATATAATTTTTATATGCACCAGGAAACCAAAAAATTTCATTTGACTTTATTTTGATATTCCTTTTATTGTGGTGGTCTGGAACTGAACCCACAACATCTCTGAAATATGCATGCCTGTAAATTAAATTCATGGTTTTGTTTTGAGTTTATTTTATAAATAATTTCCTTAGAGACCTTTCAGGTTGTTTTTTTCATAAAAAATCAGATTAGGTACATTGATCACAGTACCACTGCTAGAAGTAATATAAATTCTGTTTAAGATTTCCCAGACTGGTTTATAGATGTTCTAATAAAATTGAGTATTAGTAACATTGTAATGTTAAACAAAATTTTGAAATTAGACTTATATAACACTTTACCAATGTAATGATTTTTTAAAATAGACTGTACTATTTAGAGAAATTTTAGGTTTGCAGCACATATAATGTTTTCAGAAACATTCAATGACCATAGACCTTAGCAATTTCAATTATGGAGATTGTAGTTAGTATTAGAAATTCAAGCATTTTGATTGTGGATTGGATGAAAAATAAGACTAAATAACAGAGTAGTTGTATTGCTTCTTTAATATATTGTAGGCCCTGGTATTTATGAGGGCTATGTCCTAAGACCTTCCTGACTCTCCAATATATGAATATCCAGGGTAAAATTGCTTTGTTGTTAAAGTGGCCATATAATATTGCCTCCTTATAGAGTATTAAGTGAGACAACAAATTAAATAAGAACAACAAGGCTACAATGAACTGCAGATACTGGGTAATCAGTTGCCTAGACTTACCAATTTAGTTATCAGTTACTAGTACCAATTTTATAGTTGCATAAGATTCACATTTGTGCTTTAGCAAAATGGCATATTACTGTCATTATAATCTTTTTTTTTAAGATTTTATTTATTTATTAGAGAGAGGCAGAGGGAGAAGCAGGCTCCCAAGGTGCAGGGAGCCCGATGTGGGACTCGATCCCAGGACCCTGGGATCATGACCCTAGCCAAAGGCAGATGCTTAACCATCTGAGCCACCCAGGCGCCCAGTCATTATAATCTTTAAGATCATTCACAAATAGATACAGCCCAAGAATTAAATCTATAAAGGCCATATTCTATTAAAATTCTGTTACCTGTAACCATTATAATTTTCATACATCTGTATACTCCTTGAAAAATAAGTAACTGAAACTTGGGATCATGGTTATTTTGAAAGCAATTTGAATCCAATGAATGAAGGTCAGTTTTGAAAAAGCTAAAATTTACTGTTCAGTCTTTATGAATTCAACATTCATTTTTATAAATAGTTCTTTCTGAATACTTCTAAATAGAGTGAAACTCTTTCTCCTTAGGAGCTAATAAATATATTAATCTAAGAGAATGGATCATTTATGGTATTATTTATGTTTATACTCTTTCTATCCAAAAAACTGTGTGAACGACTTGCCACTTTGGTGGAGAGGAAAGAATATAGTAATCCTATTTTATTCTCATTATCTTTATTATTTAATGCAGGTTTGAGCCAGATATGGTGGAATATCTTATAAAAACATTTAAAGAAGAGATGACTTCGTGTTTGAGTTAATTTCCATGAACACTGTGTGATTTATGAAAGAAAGAGGAAATTAGACTTGACAGAGGGAGTTCCTAGGCTTATTTGACTGGGCAACAGTGTTTACAATTGGCATTAGACACTAGAACTGAACCATCTTTTGGCAACCAGTGTATCATTTGCAACACAAAGAATAGGTTTTATTCTATTATTCTACCCTATGTAGTTGTCCTGTCCTTGTCTTTTTTTCTTTTCTCTCTCTTTTTTTTTTCCCGTTGAGAAATGAAGGCTGTACTAGACTTAATTTTTTTTCTGTAACTGTTCATTTGGTAGCTTTCTTGGACATAACGATAGCTTTTCAAGGCCTTTGTAAAAATTTAAATAGTTTTCCCTTTTATACTTTCTACAGGGAATGTTATTTATTTTTATATTTTGAGAGAGAATGTCAATATGCAAGTGAACACTGAAATCCACATGCTACTGATTTAAAGATTCTCTGCCACTCACTCAAACTAATTTTTGTGAAATGAATTCCAAAATTCAAACATTAAAACTTACCATATTAAACAGTAAGTAAATATCTTCAAGGAGTTACTGCTTAAAAGCCTTTTGATGATGATATCATACCCCAGGAAAAATTCTGCCAGCTTACAATACGGTCAAAATCAGACTACAGGGCGCCTGGGCGGTTCAGTTGGTTAAGCGACTGCCTTCGGCTCAGGTCATGATCCTGGAGTCCCTGGATCGAGTCCCGCATTGGGCTCCCTGCTGGGCAGGGAGTCTGCTTCTCCCTCTGACCTTCCCCCCTCTCATGTGCTCTCTCTCATTCTCTCTCTCTCAAATAAATAAATAAAATCTTTAAAAAAAAAATCAGACTACACTAAAGCAAGGATCACACTTTGCAATCATGTTTTAAAACCAAGCCAACTGTGCTAGTAAAAAGAGATGAGGTTTAATTTCCATCAAGAGTTAAGAGGTTTTTATGCCCACACAGAGTTTATAGATGTCATGTGATTGTATATATAAGTAGCACAGAATATAAATTATATCATTTTCTCATTACCATGTATGGTTAGAACATAATAACAGCGACAAAAAGTTGCAGGGATCATGCAGTTCTGATATTTCTGCCCTTCACAAACATACTGATGCATTTTAATACACATACTGACACAAAATCTTTTGCATTTATAGCCTTTCCTGCTGTTGAGCTCTGTTTCTGCTTTTCCAACTAGAAAAAGTCTAGCAATTTCTTCAGTGCAATATACCTAAACCCAAACTTGTCACCTTTATTCTCATGATATACTCTTAAATGAGTATAACCTCTCTACTCCCCTCTTCTATTAGTGGTATCTCATTGATTTTCCTAATAATTTAGGCTTTAATCCTAGAAGTCATTGCTGATTCCTTACCCTCATGACAGCACAGCAGTATCAAATTCTAACAATAATTTCTTAAAAATATCACTCCCATTTGTATTTTCCTTTCCGTTCCTATGGCTTATGCTCAAATACAGGTCCTTAATATTTCTGATTCTAAGGCAATGACCCCTAATTTCGCTAGGGATCATGCTCTTTCACTTGTTTCCAATTCATCCTAAATTTGACCACTAGGTGAATTTTTCTAAAATGCTATTTTAAACACGTCTTTCTCCTGAAGGAAACCCACAGATATAATCTTTCCTATAGCATAAAGTCCACACTTTTTTTGAAGCCAGCATTCAAAATTCTGAACACCCTAACCGCAGTCTCTTTCCTATTTTCTTTTACCCCTTTACAAAAACATTTCTCTCAAACACACTTGCCTACTCACTATTGCCCATAACCGACTTTTGTCTATGCCTTTAGTCATGCTCTTTTTTGTTCTTAATCTGGAATATATCAACTATTCTTCTTATATCCAAATCATAAATATTCTTTGTGATGCCTTTAGGTCTTCTCCAATCCTTAATTGCTCAATTCTTTTGAACCACAAATATATATCATTTATATAATCTATTTAAAATTACATGCAATTTTTTTAACCTTTTATATTGTTATTAAATGATTTTTATTGTTAATGCCTTGTCTCTGTGTCATAACTTCTTGGTATGATGCCTGACACAATATTGAATATATAATAGATATTAGTCCTTAATGACTGTTTCATTGATTAAAAACTGGCTCCCAGAGTAAATGCCTTTGAGTCCTCAGTAATGAGGGCCTTATTTGGCTATATTTAGCAGCACCATTAAAAAACTCCACTGACGGGGCTCCTGGGTGGCTCAGTCTTTAGACGTCTGCCTTCGACTCAGGTCATGATCCCAGGATCCTGGGATCAAGCCCCACACTGGGCTCCCTGCTCTGCGGGAAGCCTGCTTCTCCCTCTCCCACTCCCCCTGCTTGTGTTCCCTCTCTCGCTGTCTCTGTCAAATAAATAAAATCTTTAAAAAAAAAAAACAACGTAGTGATGACAACTGATGCAGAAAAAAATTAAGATATATAGTCACAAAAATAGCTAGGTTAATTATTCTCAAATGAGGATTAATGAATAAATATGTATAATAGATACTTTAAAAAGCAGACTTAATAGTATATTTGAAAAGCAGAAAGGCAGCTATATATCAGTGAAGATATTAAAATATTTGGAAATATCCAATGGTATATATTTTAATTTCTTTTCCTTTTATGTTAAATAAATGATAAAGAATTAATTCCTATGAAGTTCTCCACAGGAAAGGAAAAAAAATGAGCAACTTGACAAATCAGTAAAAAGTCTGGGAAAAGTTAGGAAATCCCCTTAGATGATTTTCTTTAAGGATGATCTAAAGATTCTTATTCTACAATGTCAAAGAGGTGAATGGGTTACTATTAACAACTGTAATACTTATATAGAACTTGCTATGTGTGAAGCACTGTTTTACATATATTAACTCATAAAATCTTATAACTACCACCTGAAGTAGTTATCATTACTATCATCCCCATTTTATAGTTGAGGGAATTGAGGCACAGAGGGTTAAGGAATTTACCCAAAGTCACATAGATAGGAAGTTGTGGAGCCAGGATTCAAATCTTAAACTAGTTTAGTTTCAGAATCTATGCCTTCCTTCCTTTTCTTCCCTTCCTTCCCTTCCTTCCTTATTCCTTCCTTCCTTCCTTCCTTCCTTCCTTCCTTCCTTCCTTCCTTCCTTCCTTCCTTCCTTCCTTCCTTCTTTCCTTCTGTGGAAGTAAGATGTACATACAGAAAAAGATAGCATTCTTGAATTTACAACACAATGAATTATCATAAGATGAATACACCACCCAGGTAAAGAGGTAGAGGACTGAAGCATGACGCGAACTTCTGAAATACAGAGTACATAATCTTATGTTCTTAACCTCTCTCTACATTGCCTCTCAGTAGATTGCTGGACATTACTCTCCACCTTAAAGTTCTTACTATGATTTCAGTTTAAACTGATTCAAATGTATAGCGTTCATTCCTAAAAAGCCATAGGGGGGAATAAAACAAGAAGAAAAGAAAAAAAGCCTGAATTTTGAGGTTGTTATCTTGACAGTTTAAATACTTTTTTAAAAAATTTTAAAAAGACAAAAATAGTTTCGTAATTCTATAAATACTCTCGCAAATTCAGTAAAGGTACATTTCTGAACAGGGTAGTTAAGCAGTTTTGACCACATGCAAACACTTATGGTCTTTTTTTTTTTTTTAAGATTTTATTTATTTATTTGACACAGAGAGAGACAGCCAGAGAGGGAACACAAGCAGGGGGAGCGGGTGAGGGAGAAGCAGGCTCCCAGCTGAGCAGGAAGCCTGATGTGGGGCTCGATCCCAGGACCCTGGGATCGTGACCTGAGCCAAAGGCAGACGCTTAACGACTGAGCTACCCAGGCGCCCCCAAACACTTATGGTCTTGTTGTAGGTCTGTGCTAGAGAAGGGCTGCAGGAAGGGCTCATGGTGAAGGATGCCATAGTTTAATTTTTAACCTTCTGTCAGCCTCTACCACCAAGCTGTCCTGCAGACACACGGACTACTGAGTTTGGAGTTTAAACTGGCTATTTTGTTTCCATATTAAAGTTCCCGACAAAGTTTGACCTTATATCAGTACTTCAAGGATGGGTAATTACAGTTTGAGACAATTAGTTTGTAAATCAAACCTAATGGAAGCAGTCTTTTCATCAATGGCATGTAGATATTGAGATACTTGGCCTTTTTAAAAAAAGTTATTTGACCTGAGAGGAGTTTGAAAAGTAAAAGTGGAAAAGATGGTATTGCTATATTACCATGCAAGCAGAGGGCTATTTAATAAGAGGACACATTTATATTTAAGTGTTCGTGACTAAAAGCCTATATTTTTCAGAAGAACAGGGCACCCAGTACAGTATTGAGCACATATTCTGCACGAAATATTGTTTGATTTGAAATATGTTTGTTTCCACCCTTCAGAGATTTATAAGCAAAAACAAAGAAGAAAACCTCTGCGTCTTTTTACACTTTATTTTCTTTTGATATAGAAATTGGATGGTCATACAGCATATTAAATTAAATTTTATTTATAATCCTTTGATTATTTTATCACTTTTCTATTGGAGAATGCACATACTTATTTTTCCTTTATATTCCAATTAGCACAACTTGGAAATGTATGGACACAGTGCTTCTGCTTCTCCTTCTTACCTGTCGGTTTTTCACATATGAGAAAGAGGATCGTCATCCCAACCATGATTACTATGGTTCTGTCCCTGTTTAGCTACATATTATATTCCCAGCCTGCCTTCTTTCAATAATTTCTTAAAGATGACATTGTAACTGTAACCAAGTAGCCCTTATCCTGTGTAGTTGTTTTTCATCCTGACTGGCTAGCTCTTCCTGTAGCCAGATCCCTTGGGTCAATGACTTTCCTGATTAATTCATCTTTAGTCCTACCTCTCAGTCTAGTGTTAAGGCTATTTTTCTACTTCCTTTGTTCTGAGAAAGCAGAGCTCTGTTTTTCTGGACCTTAGGTCAATTTTTGTTTCCTAGTTGAAACTACTGCTCTGAGTCCATCAAATCCCATTTTTCAAGATCCAGTTCAGTTCTCTCCTCTGTGATGCTTTCTTGCCTACCCTATCTAGAACTGATTTCATGATTCTTGAAATTCCTTATATTAATTATTTCTTAATCTACTTATTTTATATATTACTCACTTGATATATATTCAACCCAACAACTAAAAAAAATATTGTCTATTGTATGGCAGATCCCATGTTACACTTTAGGAATACAATGGTAAATAAGGTAATTGTTCCAACTGTCAAGGGATTAATAATTTAGTGGAGAAGATAGTATATATACAACTAACCATTATGTGATTTTATAAGTATTACAATAGATGTCCGAAATGCTATGGAAATGTGGATGAAAAATTAACTAGTACGGATAGGAAAGGGAGGGGTTTTTTGTTGTTGTTGTTGTTTTCTAAGATTTTTTCTTTTTGAGAGACAGAGAGAGCACAAGTCGTGGGGAGTGGCAGAGGGAGAGGGCGAAGCAGACTTCCCTCCCCGCTGAGCAGGGAGCATGATGCAGGGCTCGATCCCAGGACCCCAGAATCATGACCTGAGCTAAAGGCAGATGCTTTACCCACTGAGCCACCCAGGTGCCCCAGAAAAGGGAGTTTTATAGAAAATTATAAGCTCAGAAGAATAGAATAAATGAATGTATCCTTCAAGAATCAGTTTGGGGGCACTGTTTCTTCCTGGGCACCTCCCCTAAGCTTCCAGACTAGGTTAGGTCCCCTCTCTTCAATGCCTGGGTATCCCTCTACTGTAGCATTTAATGTATTATACTGTAATAAACTCTTCTGCTATGCTGCAAATTCCTTGAAAAAAAGATTGTGCTTATTTTTCAATACCTAATTTTTCAATATCTAATACTTAACAAAGTGCCTGGTGCATAACAGATACTTTTAAATGCCTTCTGAAATCAACAACAACAAAATGAGTTGGGAATTGCAAGCAGTTTTGTATGGTAAAGTGTAAGAGGCATTGGAGAGGGAAATGGCATGGCTGGAGATCAGGGTGGAAAGTAGTTTAGGACAAAGTTGTGAACGGCTGATTAACTAGCCTAGATAGTGAGCCATGTATGTTATATTATCCTTTTATATGCATATTTCTTGCTAGAATACATTCTTTAGAGACAAGGATTGTATTTTATATGTCATAGTATTTAACTTCAGTATCAGGTATACTTCCTTGCACATACTAGATGCTCAGCAAACCAAAGGAGAGTTAAATCACTAAAAGTGAGAGCATCTACTAAAAGTACTTTGAAAACTATGCTATTATTCAGTTGTCAATGATTATTGATTGATAGTAAGGAGTGACTACACTCTGCTCTAAATAATGATGGAAGAAACATTCTTTTGATCCATTATTTTTCCCTGAACCAAACATATTTCCGTTTTGAAATCATAGAACTATGAGCAAACTTAAAATATTGAAATAGATACTTTCTTGTTTGTGGCAAATTCTGGATTCTCCACTCATAAAAAAGTATCAAATGAAATTAAAACAAACTAATATAATTTTGTTTTGTTTTTTACATACGGTTTTTACAATATGTGCTGACATCAATATAGAGTTTGTCAAATTGTTTCTGACCTTAGTCAGACAAGATACAAAAAACTACCTGGCTGGCTACAGCTGCAATTCTGTAGTGAGAACTGATTTACACAGTAATGTATCTGAACTATTGGAAGATAGAATTTGATTCAGTATTACACCAGTAACTGTTTAACAACTGGCTTTCTAGAAAGGAAGAAACAAACAGGCAAACCCTGATTTGTGGTATTTGCTGGTTTCAGTGATGTAAGTACTTCCCTCATGGTCCAAATCCAAGGTACTCACATAAAATTTCTGAAATGTGTGGTTGGGAAGAGATGCTGACAGTCAGTTCATCTGAACCTGTAGGAGCTAGCCCAGCACATTGCTAATTTGATGTTAATAATAACTATTGTAATTTAAAAAAAAATTTAGGGACGCCTGGGTGGCTCAGTCGGTTAGGCATCTGCTTTTGGCTCAGGTCATGATCCCGGGGTTCTGGGATTGAGTTCCACATCGGGCTCCTCCTTGCCCAGTGGGGAGCCTGCTGCTCCCTCTGCTGTGCTCTCTCTCTCTCTGACAAATAAATAAATAAAATCTTTAAAAAAATTTAATGCACACCTACTTACATGTCAAACACTCATCTAAATGGTGTATTTCATTTAGTTTACACAACAGCCTATGAAGTATGTTCTATTTTATAATTCCCACTTACAGGAATCTGTATTTCAGAAAGGTTAAGCAATTTGTTCACATTACACAGATAGGAAGAAGTGGAGCATAGATTCACACACAGACAATTTGATGCCAAAGCCTATTCACCCAAACACTATTCTGTATTTCTTTTGGGATAAAAAAATTAAATTATGGTTAACATAGTTTTCATAGTATATGTATTTTGTATTTAATGCAAATGTATATAATTCCTTAAAAGGTGGAGGTAAATGGTAGTTCTATGAATTTGCAATGTCCACCTAAATATTTATTGTGCAACCAATCAAAACAAAGTAATCTCAGCAGAAAATCTGTACAAAAGAAGAAAGGAATCTAAGTGATTATAAGTTTGTATAATGAAAAAAAGATGATAGAAATTTTACCATCCCAAAATCTTGAAAAGATTTCTGGGGAAGGCTAATTGAAAAGAATTCACAATTACTTTTTAAAAGAGCTTTTATTTACAATTGCATGAATTCCAAAAATAATACAGACTCTTGCTTTTATTTCAGCAACAAAGAATCTTTTAATTGATGCTGAAATTTATTAGAACATCAAATGGATGTTGTAAGTAGCTGAACATTCCCACTTGGTTTTCTAACACTGAGGGCTCAAGAAAAAGGTTATTTTTGACTAGCTAAACATGCAGAAAATATAATAGTACATTAATAAGGTAAGATTTAAAAATGAAAAAGAAGGGAGAGCAGATAAAACTGTGGGTGTCTAAAGAGACAAGATGGCTGTAAACTTTGGAATCACTTCACAAGACTTCAAGTAAGGCCTGCCCCTACACCTAAGGCTAATGAACCAGTATATGCCCAAGACTGAAATTGTGAAAGGGCCTTTATATTTAAGGAAAGGTGAGAAGTTTGGCACTGCAGGAAAGAAAGTTGTGTTTTGGAAGTAGACACAGAAGCTGAGAAAACAGTTTGGAGATAAACTATAAAGAATGTTGTATGTCCAACTCAGGAGTGTGTATTTTATTCTGTAAGTATCAAAGAATCGAAAGAAGTTCTTAAGGAAGTAATAACATGATTAATATTTTAAGAAAAAAAGCTTATAGTAGTGTTGGGTAGAAGTTGAGGGGATACTAATAAAAAATCAGTTTATTACAATATTCTCAGAGATGATGAGGGCCTAGAATCAAGCTGAGATAAAATGGATAAAGAATGAGAATTAATTTTAGGGTCGTGTTTGATGTAAAATTAACATGATTTGATGAATGTCTACATACGGGTTGGATTTGGGGGAAAGAGTGAAAGAGAGAAAAAGTTAAGAACACTAAGAGTTTCTAGGGTAGGAGACTGGGTAGATAATGATGTCATTAAAGAAAATTGAGAATAATGCGATGATTTATAGTTTAAAGTATTTGCACATACATTGTCTCATTTAAGATTATATTTATGTTATAAATTACCATTAGTGCTCTGCTGAACGATTAATTGCACATGCGGGTATACACGCCATCATGGTTTTCTGAAATATTTTCCCACCTAGTGCTTCTTAGTGACTTGATGTGTTATTTATTTATTTATTTATGTTATCTTATGTTACATACAGCCATATTTGTTTTAAATATTTTTAGCAGTGATGATATTTTCCTCTCTAACCCCTGTATTTGGTTTACATTTTTTTGTTAGTGGTTCTTATTAAGTCTTTAAAAAATATTTGTTATCTTGTTAGTCTGAAAGTTTTAGGTTTAGCATATTTATTCATCATGTGTATAATTTATTAAAAGACATAAAAGAGAAAAACTGCCTCATCAAATATCTGGTCCTACCATTAAAGAATGTTGGGTGCCTGGGTGGCTCACTCAGTTAACCACCTGCCTTTGGCTCAGGTCATGATCTCCAGGCCCTGGGATCAAGCCCAGCATCGGGCTTCCTGTTCAGCAGGGAGTCTGCTTCTCCCTCTGCCCCTCCCCACCACTCATTCTCTCTCTCTCTCTCTCAAATAAATAAATAAATAACTTAAATAAAGTTAAAACCAGTAATATTTAAAGTCAATTTTTGGCCTTGAGGGTGGTATAGTCTCAAGCATGTCTCCATTTTTAACATATAAAACCCAAGCCAAAACACAATAAGCTTAAGACACTCTCAAGACACCACTAAACCCATTTGGATTGGTAAAGGTATAGTAACAATAATATTCTGGGGGTTTTTTTGTTTTGTTTTTTTCTCCTTAACTGAAGTACTTAGTGTGAGGCACTGGGGATTTAAAAGTGAATAAATCTTTGTCCTGATTAACATAGAGTCTGGTGGAGAGGATGTAAACAACTCAATACAGTAAGATGTTTTAAGGGTTATAGTACAGTTAAAAATAAAGTTCTATAGGAACACAGATGAGGGTGCAAGTCATTCTGCCTAGGGATTGGATAGAGTAGGGAGGAGGTGCAGCTTTCACAGTGGAAGTCACTTTTGAGTAGAACCCTTTAAGGCTGAATAGGAACTTGTCAGGTGGAGAAAGAGAAGGACATTGAAAACATGCATGGAAAAGCAAGAGAACAACAAACATCCTGGTATTGGCAACACTGCAAATTGTAAAAAAAAAAAAAAAAAAAAAAATGAAGCCAAAAAACGTAAGGTAGGACCTAGTTGTGAAGATCTGGCATACCATGCTAAGGACATAAGACTAAGCATTCTGAGGTACTGAGTGAATTGCTGACTTAACTCTAAGGGGAGCTTGTGTTATATTTTCAGTATGGGGTTTACTTCATGAGCTCATTCATTCTTTCATTCATTCAGATCTGGACTATAATAAGACAGCAACCTGAAAGGAAGGGCAGGTGCTGTCCTTAAAGCTCAGGTTACTGTTGTTAAGGAGGTAGGAGCTGTCAAAGAAAAGGCAGGTAAGTTGATTAGAAATATGTGACATTTGAAATGGGCTTTGAAGGGTAGATAAGATTCGAACAAGCCTCATTTATATTTTTGATTCTGATGAGTTACACTTTTTGCATTTCTTACTTATAACTAGTGTGTTTTCAAGGTAGCATTTAAAAAATAAAGCAAAAAACACATAATAGTTTCAACAGGCATTGATTGAAATGACAGTGGTCATTAGTGCAATGTTTAAATAAGTATGTGCAAAAAAAGACTTCTTTTTTCTGTCTTCATTGCTAGAAGTTTCTTTGGGATAGGAAAAAAAACCCCAACAAACCCTGTACATTTCTGTACACCTAACAGGGTCTTAGACCTAGTTCTCGAACAACTGTTGAATTAAATTTAATACTTCTGGGTTTTATTTGAATTCTAGTCCTTAAAGAATCCATGGTTTTTAAATAATGGTGTGATGGAGATCTGAAAAAGAGTATGTTTCTGGAAAACTAGTAAGATGAAGAAACAAACACCAAGTTACAGATCAGTCTAGAATCACAAAGCTATGGGATTTAATAGAAAGGTTGTTCTTGGGGTACCTCCCTGACTCGGTGGAACATGCAGCTCTTGATCTTGGGGTCATGACCTTGAGCCCCACATTGGGGATAGAGTTTACTTGAAAGAAAGAAAGAAAGAAAGAAAGAAAGAAAGAAAGAAAGAAAGAAAGAAAGAAAGAGAGAGAGAAAGAGAGAAAGAAAGAAAAAGAAAGAAAAGATAGCTTGTTCCTGATACTTTGTTAGCGCACTGTTAGCTAAGCAAGTCAGTCCTTACGGGCTGATCACAAGCATGGAACAGATTGCATTAGTATGGAATGTAGAATTGTGGAAAGTCTGAGGTAAAAAAAGGAATGGGATTCAAGATACATAGAAGTAGCACTTTGAGAACTCACTGATGTATAATTTGAACAACTGCCACGTTCTTATTGTTAGTGTTGATGAAGTGCTTATAATGCAAGGCTTTCTACAAATTCAAGCAAACATTTCTCTGGAGGAATTTATAAGCCAAAGTAATAGCAAATACCCAGAACTGAAATCACAATATATCTAAGAGTATTTACAAGACAGGAGGCTGATGAACATCTTATTATGTAAAGTAGTATGCTAGTCATATCTTGCCATATATGCTCCCATGGGTTCTAAAATTAGTATCCCTCTTGCACATTATTGTGGTTCTTACAATTTTAACCAGGGAACATAAAACTGACCAACTTTGAAACAATCATCAAGGGGATTGAGGTTTTTGATGACTGAACAGTAATCACATGTTTCTTAATAAAATAAAATAAACATTTTGAAAATCATTTTCTTCTTATGGAATTGACAAAAAATCAGAACTGACTTGAAATAATAAATATTCTCAAGACAGAGGAGAAAGAAAAATAACGTCCACACAATTTATTAGGTAGGAGTCGGAACTGTATCATTATTTATGCTTATAATGACTGGAATAGTTGAAATATAATTTTTATCTTTAAGTTATTTTATCCACAATATTGGGGAAGGAAATCCCACAGCACATATGAAAACGATTTTTCTACTGTTTTAAAGTGAAGATTAGTAATTATCTGGATAATTATTTCCACACATTTTTTCCCTAAAATATTCAGATTGTTAAATACCAGTCCCTTCTTTCCCCTACACACACCTTATTAGTGAGGTGGAAATCTGATTTTAAATGCCACCGGGATGATTAAGAGCGTTTTAAAAGTTATTCCAGACACAGCGCGGTTTGGTCCGGTGCTCACAAAACTACACTGGAGAAGATGCTCTAGAGCGACTGTGGAGAAGCCGCTTCTGAGGTAAACAGAATTTTAGAATTTTAAAAACAAAGTTGTTTCTGTTCTCAAAGAGAGAGAGAGAGGGAGAGAGAGAGAGATTCTGACTTTTCCCTTAATTCTACCAGAGGGAAGAAAATATTTGGAGCCGCTATAGTCCAGGCACCAGCAAGAGGCGCTAAAAATAGACAACGTAACGGCCCCGGGCGCGTTGTACTTTGAGGGAGAGACCACCCGAGCTCGCGGGCTTACGGTAGAGTGGGGGCGGGGCCGGATTCTGGGCGGGGCCAGGGCGGGGCCAGGGCGGGGCTTTCCTTGAGGCTGGGGCCTAAGCCAGCCTCAGGGGGCGTGTCAGGGGCGTGACCGGGGCTTGAGGGGTGGGGGTGAGGCGGAGCCACCCGGAGCCTACTAAAAACCGGCCCGACAGGAACCTCGGACAGATCGCCTCAGTTCGCTGTCATGTCGCTCACGCACTCCACGGCGCGGGGTGCCGAGTTCCGGTGCTCTTTACCGCCTCCCGAGGACCCTGATTCCCAACCACCCAGTAGTAAGCGGCCCCGTCTGAAGGAACCTGGCAGTGCCTTTGAGGTGGAGTGGAGGCTTCCTTTGGTGCCTCGCTTGTCCGAGGTGGAAAAAGTCTGGCAGTTGTCGCCCAGACCCTTCAGGACGCCCCTTGTTTCAACTAATGTGATTTTTGATCACTCCGCAGACTCGTGTGTGGAGAAGCCAGTCAGTGGGGAGCAGATATGTAATCTGAGATGCCCAAACGGCAAATTTGAGATGAACAGTTGTTCGCAGACTTTCCCCTCACAAAGTTTTGGTTCTGGTTTGAGGGCTTCCGGAAGGTCTTGCGAAGCAGGGCTGTGTGACGAAGAGGTTTTCAGTGCGCACTGCGGTGATAGAGCTGAAGTGGAGGTCGGTTCGCTTCTGCCCAACGCCTCTCTACACGATATACGTGGAGTCAAAAACGCGGATGGAAAACAGTATTTAGTCCAAGGGAGAGGCAATATTCAGGAAGACAATAGTTACGTAAAACAGACAGAATACTTATTTTTGGATGTTACGTTTTGCAAGGAAACCAAATCAACAGTTCGTGATATTAAGAACAGATGTAAAGCTGACAGTGTTATGCCATCAAATAAAAAAGAAAATAACATTTCTACATCTACACCAAATATATCAAAATCTCAAAACCAGCCCAGCATAGAAATTGCCAAACCCAGCTATTTTAGAGATGGCAGCACAATAAGTATCCCTGAGTTTCCAACTGATTTAAATAGCAAAATGTCCTCTGTCTATTTAAAGGAAATAGCGAAGAAAAAGAATGACAAAAACGAGGCATATGTTAGGGATTTCACAAACATTTACTGGTCCCAAAATAGGCCTGATGTTAAGAAGCAAAAGTTACAGGATGATAAAAACATTGTGGATGCCGATGCGGAAAATATTTTTTCTGCATGCTCTGAAAGTAACCACCAGTCACTCAGCAACCAAAATATTTGTGTGAGAAAAAAAGACTTGATCAGTTTAAACTACTATAACCACAGTAGTATCATAACTGATGTAACAGAGTCTGAAAAGAATTTCACTATAATACTAGGGAATGCAAACTTGGGAGAAGTAGAAACATGCCTGGACATTTACATATTTACCAGATTAGAAAAATCTCAAAGCCAGGACTGTAACATTAGGCAGGTTTTGGCAAAAAAGAGGGAAAGTTGTTGGATTATGGATAATTACAAGACTCAAAGTGAAAATATTAAGAAAACTGGAGAAAAATTGAATTTTCTACAATTACTACGTATAGATGTTTTAAGCAAAGAAGATTATCACTATACAAAAGCCAGGAATACACATGAAAAACAATCAAAACCTCTCATGATAGGAGCACTTGGTAGCCGAAAGGCTTTAAAAATTTTTTTTTGGTTAAATGGTAAAGGAGAGAACAATAATATGCTAGAGTTGAGATACTGTACTACACAAAAAGACTTTCATTTAAGCAATGTTTTTGGAAGTTTCATTATGGCAATTTTTTATTTTCATGAAAATACTTCAGAAAATCAAAAAGATGATAATATTTTAACCTGGTGTGAAATTTTCAAGGATAAAAAGCAAATTGATATTCAAAATCTAATAATTAAGAATATGAATGTCAATAGAAAGACTATGTTAAGCATATATTTACAAAGCAGTGTTTCGGAACCTCTAAATAGCGTATTGAAAAACAACATAGCTTCTTTGCTCAGTAAGTTTGACTCTTTAACAAGCGTTGAAAATGATTCTAAATTAGAGGAGAGATGCATTGTCAAATGGATAGCGCATTTGCATTATTCAAAAAATATTATAGAGGAAAATCATACTGTAAAGCTCGTAAGGATTTTAACTTTTTCAAGACTACTAGAAGATATGAAACCTATGTTAGAAAAAAGAAAGTTATTTAAAACTGATCAAGTTTTTGAAAAGGCTAAGAAAAAAACCATCAATTCCTTCCGTCTGACAACTAAGAACGAACAGTTTCCAATTTTTGAAACATACCAAAAAATTCCTCTTTTAATGGATTTTGATGATGTGGATGAAATTTCTTTGACAAAAGAAATTTACAAGAATAAGAGTTGTCCTGGACAATTCATAAATGAGGAAAATTGGGCTCACTGTAGTCCTAACGCCGTTAAAACACATGTTAAATCTGGTTCTCCATTTATACAGAACAACCATAGATACATTAATGAAAAATTTTATGAAATAAATATGTACAACCAAGATTTAGATACTGAAAGAAAACAGGAGCATACTAAGATCAGTAGCTTTAATTTTAAGTGCGTATTTGAAGATTTCTTCAATATTAGGCAACAGGCCATACCAACAAACCACAACTTAAAACATAGTGAACAAACCAATCCTAGGACTCTAACTGAAGTGTTAAATGTTGGGAGCTTGCTAAATGAAGTCAAAGGAAAAAAACACGACTCAATTTTGAAGGCGGAAGTAGAAGTCACAGCACAAAGTTTAACAAACAGTTGCCAAGTTAACAAAGATATTAAGATAGAAAAGGAAGAGAAAAATAATTTTTATTCAATGGATGGCATGTTTTCTATGCAACCAGTTTCATTAATGAGTAAAAAAGTAAATGTGGAAGAAATTAAATATGTTAATCAAAATAATGTAGCTGACAGAAATGAATATGAGAGTGTTTTGCAAGACAGTGAGTTGGCTAATTCAAAGTATTTTCATCCAAAGAATGATTCTACAGAATGTGTTAATCATCAGTTTGAAACTGATTTGAGTCTAGGGAACAATGAATGTTTTCAGGACTTAACTGCTGAGTGTTTATCAACACAAGCTCAGACAACAGTGAACGATTTTGAGATGAAGAGTAAATTTGATTTAGTACTTGAAGAACTTCGTATGTTTCATGAAATCACTAAGGAAAGCAAAATTCTAAGCGCTGTGGAAACAAACAATGGGCAAGAAAATTACTTTAGAGAAAATAGTGATATTGAGGAGGTAAAAACGGAGATAAAAAAAGATGTGGAAATGGTTACAGTCAACAAAATATGTGAGTCTTCTTTGCTCTGTGATGCTATAACATGTCCTAATATGCCTAAAAGACACCAGAGTTTATTTGAATGGAAAGCAGTACCCGATCATGGAGAACAGGAAGTTCCAAATGAATATAGCTGTCTAAGAACCCTGGAAGAAGAATTTTATCCTACTTCCAAGGAAGGTATGAAATTAGTTTTAAAACGCCTTTTTCTCATGATTAAAAAAAAAAATTGCTGCTTTTTTTCTGTGTAGGCCAAATATATAATTTTTTGAAAAAAGGAGAGAGAGGTAAAGAGTAAGACAATATTTACTGATGCACATTATTTTCCCATGAAAGGCTGTTCAAACATTAAATAATATCCTGAGGTTGAAGGTCACAAAGTGATGAAATTTTTAAAAGGAGCCTTGATGAATCCTGCTTCATTTATCTAAATATTAGAAGCCAACAGGAGGAAATATTTTCGAGAAAGTAATTTGTTTATAGTATTAACATTTTATGTAAAAGTTACTTTTTGCTGTAACATATTGATTTTTATTCACAGACTGTAAAAAACCTTCATCTAAAAGGCCTGCTTCTTTCTCTGATGAACTTGAGGAAAAATTTAATTATTTACTGAAGGGAGGTAAGATTTTTGGTTATTTTCTAGAATAACTTCTAAGATGATTATTGCATTTTGTATTTTTAGCACGAGGAGAATATCCTCAGGTTGTTAGCAGATAAATACAAAGATTTATCACTTTTGTAACCATCAATAGCTTACTGATGCAAATTCCAATAGTTAAAAATCAGCTAAAAATTAAAATGCCATTTAGAACGTTACTGGGAAATGTGCTCTACAAAACTGTGTTTCAGTATTTACAGTGATGCATTGCAATAACTATGTGATGAAGACAGGTTTTTTTTTGTTTTGTTTTGTTTTTGGTCTAATAAATACATGTAATGTGTGTAACATTAATTGGCAAAACCAAAAAAGGCATTTATCTAAGTCGGATTTTCATTGATGAGATGTTATCCCCAATTACATATTTATTATCTATGTTCTCTATTCTTTATTATAGGGCTCTCTATACGGATATTTTATTTAGTAATTAAAAAAATTATTATCACTTAGATATATTAACATGATCTACGACTATGACATTTAAACTTTTGATTTGTACTAAAAAATAAAACTAAAGAGAAGTTGAACAACTAACTTTACCCTTTGCCTAAAAGGTCTGTGACACCTGAATAAAACACACTAAGTCTAATATCCATTTTAACCTGTAATACCAATGGGAGTGAGGTAGGGGTAGGGTTAAAATTAGGAAACTGTTTTCTAAATGACTAAGTTTTCATGTGGTCAGAAATCGCTGGTATTACACCACAGACTAGATCTAGAAAGAGCAATGATGTAGGTGAAATATATTTACCAAAACATCTTCAGTCATGCATCATTTCTCAAAATACTTTTCCCGGCCTCTCATCATCAGTAGGACGCTATCACCAATACCTTTATTCAGTCACTTCAGGACTGTATCTGTTTCTCTTTTCTTAGTTTACAGTGAGATAACCTTAAAAATTAATCCCATTCCTTGGAAGGTCAAAAGCCCCTAGGTAGTCTCTTCTCCCCTGAATAAAGGGAATGATTGAGAGAACGATACTCTACGAGACTCAAAGCAGAGTGGTAGAACTAGGTTGGAAAGGATACAGGTTGCTTCTTCTAGGACAAACGAAGGAAGAGATTGGGTTTAGGAATGTATTTTGAGATAGAAAGGAGGAAGACTAGGGAGCTCATACTCACCTTGTCATCATGGTCATAACTGTAATAATGCGATGGATATATGAGGAAAATTGAAGTATGTGCACAAACTGGAAAAGAAATGTGACATTTGTTAGGAATATCTGAACCCATAATACTCTATCGTGCCTTCACAAGGAAAGAGCCTCGTCACGAAATATGAAAAATAAGGTCATGAAATATGAAAAATAATATGGACAGCCAAAATTATTTAGTACTATGTTAAGACAGTCATCTTGGATTTACATTCAAAGTCCATAAAAATGGAGTGATTTTTCTGAGACTTGTTAAAATCCATAGTGTAAGGAAAAAGTTGGGAAATGGCGGAAAGCGGGGCTATAAACGTGGACTAATTCTGCCCCGTAGAGGGGGTGACTGCTTATGCAGCGTGATTTTAAAGGCATTGGGAAATGGCTGGCTCCATCCTGAAGCTGAAATGTTTTTGGTGCCTATCCAGTTGTCATCATGCTGCCTCCAGCTAAACTTCTACCAGTAATGTCTCCAGTGCATCCTGACTCTCTCTCCCTTCTCTGTGGTGTAGAAAATGCAAGTAGTTTGAAATTATTTTGAATATGTGAAATATGCCAGCCAGTCAGTGCACCAGGTGCTTTATATATCATTTAGCACCAAAACTTCCCTAACTTTAATGTGCATACGAATCACCTGGGTATCCTGTTCAGTGATTCTGATTCTTTCGTGTGGTAGGCCCTAAGACTCTGACTCCCAACAAGCTCCTGGCAAGTGTAGACGCTGCTAGCCTCTGGACTGTATTTTGACTTGCAAGGATTTAGAAAACATTTGAGTTAGTATTATTTCTAAAAGATTACTAATACATTTTATGGCTTTTTTAAATACTGATTTTTTTAATGTATTTAAGTTCAATTAGTTGACACTGATTTTTTTTTTTAAAGATTTTATTTATTCATTTGAGAGAGAATGAGATAGAGAGAGCATGAGAGGGGGGAGGGTCAGAGGGAGAAGCAGACACCCCGCTGAGCAGGGAGCCTGATGTGGGACTCGATCCCGGGACTCCAGGATCATGACCTGAGCCGAAGGCAGTCGCTTAACCAACTGAGCCACCCAGGCGCCCGACACTGATTTTTAAAATGAATAATTTCTGGTAGTATGCTTTAATGTTTGCAATTGTTAAGCAGTACAAAGCAATAAATTAATCTGGTGTACAGTAATAATAAAAGGGATCACAACTTATTTATAAAAGGTAGGAAATCCAAGGAGACAAGCGTATCCTTATAGCCACAACTTGATGACTGTTTAAGGACATATGCTTTGCAAAGGGCCTGCTGTTGACACAAATTGGTTTGGTGATTTCCTACCCATTGCAAAACTCCCAGAAGTATCTGTCATATTAGACCATGAAAGAGGAAAGCTATTCTTTGAAAAAGTAATCAAATAGACTAATCATGGCTTTGTTCTGAAATAATAATCTCATAATGAAGAAGTCCACTTAGCATAAATTGCTGAAATTATCTAATTTATAAACAAATCTAGTGTATCAGAAATGATCCAACAATTTTGTTTTATTTGGACAATCCCCTATTCTTTAAAAATTGAAAAAACTAGTAGTATGCTTTTTTCTCTTATTTTTATAATTAACTTTATACTTTTAATGTTGAACAAAGTATCATAAGCTGATTTATAGCTATTTTTGTGGTAAGTTGTTTTCTCCCTATTTACCTATAGTTAAACTTTGTATTTTATTTCATTAATGTTTACATAGGTAGACACACAGGTTCTGTTCGGTTCAGCTTAGTAGAAATCATGCTGTTTATCTTTTGCCAGAATTATTATTAGGTTGATTACACCATTTTTAGTAAAATGTGCTATTATATTAAGATCATACTAATTCATTAAAGCTGGCTTAAAGCTCGATACATTTTTAGCTTTACAGATGTACTTCACTATTTTTTTTTTTAAAGCGCTCTGAAAATTAGGGATATTTTTGTATTTCATTATCAAGAATAGTTGATCCTACCTGTCTGGTCAACTGATTGTTGTCCATGAAGTGTTTTGAACTTTTTTGAATATGATAGTATGATGTTAAATTAAAATTTCAAAATCAGAGCCCTCCATTAATACATAATAGATGAAATGCATTTGTGCACTATTGTTGATAATAATCTCTATTAGAAGCCAAATGAAATCACTAACAGTATAGCCTACTGTTTAGCTTCTAATAGAAAAATGACTTGGTTTTTAAAGCCACAACACCAAGTTAACTGCAGACTTTTGTTGTTGTTGTTAAGTCAAACTGCCTGACTGGAATGCCGATTTTATTTGGTTGCTATTTTATGTGGGAAAGTTACTTAACTTTGTTTATGCTGAGGTTTTCACATTTTAAAAATGGAGATAGGAAAAGTAAACTAATGTATTTAAAGCACTTAGCTCAGTGACTCAGTAAATGTTGCTAGATGATGATGAGAAGTAAGTAAAACTTTTTAAGCTTAGAAGCTACAAGTGATTTTTATTCCCTCATGCACTTTTATTGTCTTATATTTTAGGTAGTAATTTTTCACATGGAATTTCAAGAGTACTACCTCTTAAGACATGCAGTCGACCAATCAGAATTGGTTTGTCAAGAAAAGCTAAGCTTAAACAACTTCATCCCTATCTGAAGTAAATGTTATGAGAACTTAAAAGAAGACACTGGACTTTAATATTTCAAAACATTTCACAAGATCTATAAATCTTTTGTCTCTTACTTTGGTTAAATGCTTTCTCCTGGGTTGAGAGTTTTGAGCTTTATTTATTATGAAGTACGCAGAGGGTTTTGTGTGTGTGTGTGTGTGTGTGTGTGTGTTGTGTGTGAATTATCTAATTGCCTTTAAATGTTACAAAATATTTCATTGATATTTTCATATTATATTACAATGTATACATTAAAAGCTTTTCATGATTCATTAAACATGTCAACTTATTATATTTCATGATATGTATGTGTATGAAGCTTTTATGGAGAAGAGTGATACCCTTTATAGGTTTCTCAAAAGGATCTGTGACTCATAAAAAGGTAACAAACCACTGTTCTAATCCACTTCCCTTATTTTTTCAAGTGAAAAATAGAGGTGCAAAGAGGATGGGTAAGTTTTTAAGAACACAAAATTAGTGTCAGGATTGGGATAGAGGCACTCTCTGAAGAATTCTTTCCTACTTTTCTCTGCATTCACTTTATAATTTTTATTTTGTTCCCCAGAGTCTATCTTTGGCCCCAGAGCAGAATTATGACATGTAGTTAATACCTAATAATTTATTCACTCGTAAAACAGATACATTTTAATACTACCATTGTGTTAAGTACAGAGATAGAATACAGAAGAAGACATGTAAAAGAGACTGCCTTATGGAACTTATTTTCTCTGCTTGAGATTGGTAAAGAAATGTGGAATATACATAATTGAAATGTAGCCATCAGTAGAATAATATTTTTCAAAACACTATACAGAGAAGTAACAATAAAATGGACTAGGTAACAAAAAGTAAGGGAAGGAGGCATCAAGAAAACATTAAAAAACAGGAAGCATACAATACAGGAGGAAGACTAAATGTATCAATTCACAAAACATATGTGACTGGATTAAATTATCCTTTTACAAGCTACGGTTCTGAAACACGCTAAAAATATCTTAAATTCAGCTGTATTCTTTAATTACCACCCCCCAATCATGTACTTTCCAACTTCAATATCTTGCTCTGATTTCTTTCTCCCCTGCAGAACTCACCACCTTCTCAAACACTATAAACACCTTGCTAGAATGAATGCAAGTTCCTTGAAGGCAAGATTCTTTCCTCTCCACTAATATAGCCCAAGTGCCTAGAATAGTACCTGCCCTTTGTAAGTAACCATAAAATATTGAATGAATGAATGAATTTCTACACCTGCTCATAATTCCTATGTCTTTTTGAATTCTTTTTTTTTTTTTAAGATTGCATTTATTTGAGAGCAAGCACAAACATGGGGAGGGGCAGAGGGACAAGCAGACTCCCTGCTGAGTGGGAAGGAGCCTAAAGCGGGGCTCAATCCCAGGACCCTGAGATCATGACCTGATCCATACAGGTGCCCCTTTTTGAATTCTTAATACCTTATGACCTTGGGCAAGTCCTCATTTCTAAAAACAGGATAATAATAGCTCATGGGATCATTGTGAAGTTTAAATGAGCTAATATATGTTATGTATTTATAATAGCTCTGATACATAGTAACTTCTCAATAATGAATAGCAATGTGCTGATACATAGTAACTACTCAATAATTAATAATTATTTAGAATGGTTGACTTTTTCTTGAATATTTTTTTTGGATCGTGTATTAGATTATTTCCAGGGATATGCCTATTCCTTTGAGTCTTATGAAGATGTTCCTCTTACTTTTTTTCTACAAGGGTCCTCATCTATCTCTTTTTTCTTTTTATTATTATTATATGCCCGATTTAGACTTTTTTCTTTATACAAGGCAAATCTCATCACAATCAAGATTTGTCTGGACAAACCATGGTCCTTTTCCCTATTCCCTGTTTCTGTTTATGAGTATTGAATTCTGTTCTCCTATCTATTTCTCAAGGGCAAACGTATGTGCTTCCAGCCTTATTCCTAATATTTAGGAGCCTTTTACAGATATTTCCATCCTTTCTTTAATAAATGATATAGAAACTGTTAACAACAAAGTGATTTTTTGGAGAATTGCAATTCAAGATATGCATGCTATGGCAAAATTATAGGCAAGTTGGGAGAACAAAGGCAAGAAACACTTATAGAGGAAAGAGAGGGGTTGGGAGGGGCTATTATAAACAAAAAGTACATTGGAATTACGGGGAGTTCAAAGTGTAGTGGCTTTTCGTTGGCAAGTTGTGGCTGTCTCTTCTTGGCTGGGCTGTTGCCAGGCAAGGAGAAAATCTTTCTTCCTCCTACAGGGGTAGTAAAGTACAGGCTTCTCTCAATTGGGAATGCAAGATATGTTCTTCCTGTTGAGGTCTGCAATTGACAACCAGGGACAGGGCATAAAAGATCTTTCCCTTCTGGCCTCCTGACTCCATTTTTTTTTTTTTTTTTTTTTAAGATTTCTTTATTTTACAGAGAGTGGGGTGGAGGGGAGAGGACACATGGGGGGAAGGGCAGAAGGAGAGACTCTCAAGCAGACTCCCTGCGGCGGGGCTGGACCTGTAACCCACGAAATCATGACCTGAGCAGGAACCCAGTCAGTCTCTTAACCAAGGCACCCCACTGACTCTATTTTAAATGAGATTTCCTTTATTTAGTTTCACAAAGCTTGCAACAACTGCTGGTTCTTTCATACTCTGAACTATGTGTAAGTTTAAACTCCTAACCCCTATGTAAAAAATTTGGGGAAGACTACATCTCTTCAAATGCAAAAATCTCTCCTGCTAGTGTTATTACTTAAGCACCCCTTCCCCCAGTACTTCCTATCTAAACACACATATATGCACACACAAACAGATATTACCTTACCCTTCCCACCAATTCTGTGAGTTCTTGTCTTTGGAATTAGGAAGTTGGAGGAGAGGAGGGAGGTAACATTTTAGCTCTTACGTTTTTGTGTTTTTATAGCCAGGTTTGGAGAGGCTGCACTGGGGGCTATGGTAGAAGACATTTTAAATTGAAATCCATTCTTCTTCTACCTTGTTCTCTTCATCTTTGTTCCTAAGATGTAAAAGTTGAATGCTTTCAGATCAGAAGAAAAATATTCAAAGGATGAAAACCCACTTAAAAAATACTTGCTTTTATTTAACCTTAGAATAAATCTCTGTGCTACCTCAGTTTAAAGTGACAAGCTTATGGAGGCATAACAGTGAGCATGAGAAGAGAAGCAGAGCATTATATTAAATCAGCTTGAAAAAGTTATGTTGATAGTACCTGAAGTATAACAAAAACACCCTGAGTTAATATCCAGTTAACCTTATTTAGTTAAACAAAATGTAAAACAAAATATGTAGTGAAGTTGATCTTTAGTTCCATCTAAATTGCCACATAAAAATATTTGTAGAGTCTGCCATCATTTTGGGAAATTTTTTTAATAACAGACATCACACACTTACATAGGCATATAATAGTTTGTGACAGTGTATACTACTAAAAAAAGTACACACGAGTACCCCAAACATATTTGGGTTGAGAGGACTAGGATATAAACATGTCATAAGGGTTCCAAATCATATTTTCTTCACTTGGTTGTAAAATATGCCATTGTTTGAGACTATCCTTGCCAGATATTCCTATTTCATGTGTTTTGTTGTTGTTGTTGTTGTTTGTTTGTTTTTTAAAGCACAGGCACATGCTATAACAGCAAATTCAGAAGAAATAGTCACTAAACTATCCCACCTATCCAGGCTATGAGCAAAAGAATAAACTCATGATCTGAAGTCTCTATGATTATAGTATTTCTGTAATTTTATAAATTTTTGGAGTATATGTAATTTTTTTTAAATGGAAGTATTCAGATGGGGTGCCAGGATGACTCAGTCAGAGTGACTGACTCTGGGGTTTCCACTCAGGTCATGATCTCAGGGTCATGGGATTGAGCCCCAGGTTGGGCTCTGTGCTTAGCACAGAGTCTGCCTGAAATTCTCTCCCTCTGCCCCTCCCCCTGCTCATTCTCTCTCTCATAAATAAATAAATAAATAAATAAATAAATAAATAAATAAATCCATCTTTTTAAAAAAGGGAAGTATTGGGACTTCTTCCCTGAACTTGATTTATAACTCTCTATTCATCATCACTACTGTGATGTCTAATAAGTGTCTCAAACTTAACATGCCCCAAACTGAGCTTCTGATATTTCCCCCCAAACTCTTCATCCAGGGCTTTTCATTTCAGTGAATGGTCACTCCATTCATTCAGTTACTTGGCTTAGAAGTCTTGGAGTAATCCTTGGCACTTCTTTTTTTCTCATAACCTGTAGCTGACACATGAACAAATCCTGTTGGCATTAGCTTCTCTTGCCAGGATGATTTCAGTAGAGTCCTAATTGGTCTCCCTGCTTCAGTACTTGCTGCCCTTCAGTCTATTCTGAACACATTAGCCAGAATGGTTCTTTAAAATATGCCATAACACATCACAGCTCTGCTCAAAACCTTCTAGAGGCTTTCCATCTTACTCAGAGAAAAAAAAATCCTTACTTTTATGTGTAATGATCTGACAATGATCTCTAAAGCCCTCTCTACTTATTTCCCTTTGTTCATTCTACTGAAACCACACTGACTTTGCTGTTTCTTGGATACGTTTGGAATATCCCTGCCTCAGGGACTTTTTTACTCGCTTTTCCTGAAATGTTTGTCTGTAAGGTATCTGTATAGATTGCTCTGTGCTCTCCTCCTTGAGCTTTACTTAAATGTCACCTTGTTAGTGTGACTTTTTCTTCCTGCTAGCATTCATATGCCCCTTCCCTGCTTTTCTTTTCCTCCTTAATACTTTGCTGTCAACATACTGTGTCTTTTACTTACTTATTTTATTTATTGTCTGCTTTTCCCACTAGATTTTAAACTCTTTGAGGGCAAAAGCACTTCCTATTTTGTTTACTACCATATCCCCAGTGCCTCGGTGCTTGACATAATAAACGTTAGTTGAAAACAAGAGTGAAAAATGCCAACAAGAGTAAGTATGTCTTAAATGCATCGCTCTGATTAAACTTTTCTTGAGGCATATAGCTATTTGTCCTCTTGGAATTTAAAGGTCTCTGTTATTCTTTGTTGCAATGTCTCCTAGATCCAAATATGTGAAAACAAAGCTTGGATCTAGAACAGTAACTATGTATCTTTCTTCAGAAATTTAGACATTAACTTGTCAGAATTCTAAATGTTTTTCTCTTTTTATTTTATTGAAGAGAAAAATCCATTAAATAAAGTAAAACATGGATGTATAATCTTGAAAACTAAGTTATAAAAATACTTCTCAAAATTCAATATCTTATCTCTGATCCCGTTTAAGATCTTTCTAAATAAAGTCATTATGATAAATTAAAATTTCATATTTACTTACTTTTGTGTTAGTAGAAAAGAACTATTATTTTTATTTATTTTTGCCTTTTTACTTTTATATTTGCCCTTTAAACAATCTTTTAAACTTTATTTTTAAAAACATTATTTATTTTTGAAAAGTTAATATCTAGACATGGTACAAAATGCAAAGGATGAAAAAAAAGAAACAGTGAATATAAGTACCCCCACTCCTTTTTGCCACTTAGCTATCCAATTTCCCTCAATGGAGGAAACAATGGTTAACAATTCCTTTCCCCTATATGTTTCCATGAAAGAATAATATGTTATTATCAATAAGCATATGAAGTATTTTTAGTTGTTGTTAGTTTTATACCCATACTTCTTACAGAATACTTAATACATTCAGTAATTTATAATTTCAACATGTTAAAAATTTAAGATTTAGGGGCACCAGGGTGGCTCAGTCGGTTAAGCCTCTGCCTTTGGCTCAGGCCATGGTCTCAGGGTCCTGGGATTCAGCACCAAGTTGGGCTCCCTGCTCAGAGCGGAGTCTACTTTTCCCTCTCCCTTTGGCCCTGCCCCCTGCTTGTGTTTTTGTTTCTCTCTCTCTCTGTCTCGAATAAATAAAATCTTTTTAAAAAATTAAGATTAAAAGGAGAAAAACATTTTAATCCTAAAGAAATGGAAACTTGAAAAGTCAAATGCATTTAATGAATTTGACATTTTGACTAAATTTACGGTAATTTTAAAGCAATTTTAGAAATTCTGACTTTTAACTTTAAAAATATTCTTTTTTTTAAGATTTTATTTATTTATTTGACAGAGAGAGAGACAGCGAGAGCAGGAACACAAGCAGGGGGAGTGGGAGAGGGAGAAGGAGGTTTCTCCCTGCTGAGGGAGATGAGCCCCATGCGAGGCTCAATCCCAGGACCCTAGAATCATGACCAGAGCCGAAGGCAGACGCTTAAGGACTGAGCCACCCAGGCGCCCTTTAAAAATGTTCTTAGGGCGCCTGGGTGGCTCAGTTGGTTAAGCAACTGCCTTCGGCTCAGGTCATGATCCTGGAGTCCCGGGATCGAGTCCCGCATCGGGCTCCCTGCTCGGCAGGGAGTCTGCTTCTCCCTCTCCTGCTCCCCCCTCTTGTGCTCTCTCTCTCAAATAAATAAATAAAATCTTAAAAAAATAAAAAAAAAAAAAAAAAAAAAAAATAAAAATGTTCTTAATACTACTTTAACATAACATTTAGATTTATATTTCAGTAAATATAGTTTTATAACATGCTTAATCACATAATCCGTATGTCTCCTTAAAAAATCTTTGTGATTGATTCTGCTGCCTGGCTAATTGCCATTCCAATTTCTCCTTTATTTCACTGCTCTACATCCAGTAGCTTAATTTCTACTCATTTCTTTTGAAAGCTTCCAATTGTATGTTTATACACGTCCCTTTCTTCTCTCTTCAGAGACTTTATCTTTCTTTGCTCTGCCCTGCTTCCTTTGACCAGAAAGAACACTTTATTTTTCTTTTCTTTTTTTTTTTTGAAGATTTTATCTATTTATTTGAGAGAGAGAGAGAGCGAGAGAGCATGAACAGGGGGACAGGCAGAGGGACAAGCAGACTCCCTGCTGAGAGGGGAGCCTGACGCGGGGCTTGATCCCAGGACCCCAAGATAATGACATGAGTCTAAGTCAGATGCTGAGCCACCCAGGCGCCCCCAGAAAGGACACTCTTAAGAGTCACTGAGGATTTTGACAATTTTTCAGTTTGCATTTTTTTTTAAGTTTTTTTGGATTGCTAGCAGCCTTCTATCCTTGAAACCTTTGCTTTGTGTTGATACACCACCCCTTATTTCTCTGACCATACTAGTTCTTTTACTTTCTGATTCTGAGATAGAAGCAAACTCCAAAGTTTAGTCCATGGCCTTTTGCTCTTTCCTTCTGTTTTATATTCCTTAGAAACCTTTTCAATTTTCATGGGATCATCTACCATATCAAATCTATGGTTTTGGTACCAAATTATGTCTTTCTTAAATTCAAATTTCAATTGTATAACAATAATTTAAAAAACCTAATATTTATTAAATGCATAGTGTAAGTCAGGACATACTCCTTTTTTTTTTTTTTTTAAGATTTATTTATTTGAGCACGTGCGTGAGTGTGCACAAAAGAGAGAGAGAGGCACATGTGGGTAGGGGCAGAGGGAGAAATTAAGCAGACTCCACTCTGAGTGTGGAGCCCTACTCAGGGTGTGATCTCATGACCCTGAGATCATGACCTGAGCCCATGACCTGAGCTGAAACCAAGAGTGTCACTTAACCAACTGCACCATCCAGGTGCCTCAAGTCAGGAGATAGTCGAAGCTCTTTACCTGTTTTAAATCATTTAGTCCTTAAATAACCTCATAGTAAGGTATTATTTCATCATTCTTTTACACTTGAATTTAAATAACTTGTCTATGGTCATAAAGTATTAACTGACAGAATCAGATTTCAAACCCAGGCAGTCTGCCTCAAGGCCAGAGGTCTTAACTGTTACAGTATACTGCTTTAATTTCCATATTGCTATGGGTCAATAACTTCAACTCACTATATCTAAAGTCTTATCAGTCTTCATTCACTCTCCTACCTGACATTTATTCCCTGTTATCAAATCCTTTTTTTTTTTTTTGAGAGAGAGAGAGAGAGAGAGTGCCAGTGAGTGTGCATGTGAGTGGGGTGTGTGTGGGGGGGTGGAGGGATAGAGGGCAAAGGAGAGGGAGAGAAAGAATCTTAAGCAGACTCCCTGCTGGTGCAGAAACCCATGGGTGCCTTGAGCCCATGACCCTGAGATCATGACCTGAGCTGAAATCAAGAGTCAGGCACTTAACTGACTGAGCCACTCAGCCTCCCCCCCCCATTATCAAATCCTGTTGCTTCCTTCTCCTGAGGAGTTTTCTGACCTATTCATCCTTTTCCATTCTTTTGAGCCTCCATAATGTTATCCTTTCAGATGACCACCCCACAACTTCCCTGTAACTTAACTATTCTTTAATGCTTCATATTCTACCAACTAATATTTTTCTATTTTTTCATAGTCTTTCCTCTCCTAAGGTGCTCTCCTTTTATATCTATTTAAATCTTATCTATCCTTAAACTACAGCCTCTATAATGCTTCCATTAAACATTTTATGTCTTACAAATAACAATAGTGCATTCTTTTAAAATTCACTTATAAAACATTTATTATACTTGTCTATATTATTTATCCCTTCACTTTTCTAAGCTTGTACATAGGCATCATCTTAGAAACTTCTTTATAGTCAGTCTCTAAAGCATTTGATCAGTGGCTTGTATTAAAAATGACTTATTGCTTATATATCAAATATTAATACAGCATTTATTTTGTGACTTCTTTTGTTTGGTTTTATGTTTTTATTGGTAAATCTACTAAGTTTATAGCTTTTTTGTTTGTTTGTTTGCAGAAGAAAATATAACTAAATCCAATGGGGCTTTTTGGCATATTTTTGTTTTTGGCTGTTTCTTATTTATCCTCTTCCTCAGTATTGAGACCAGCTTCAAAGCAGAACCCAACTTTTTCCTCACAATGCTTTTATAAATGCCTTTTAATATGACTAACACCTATTTAAATTGATTTACACACTTATTTTTTTCTTGATAATACTGATTTTCAACAAAACTTTACACAATTATTTATGTGTACTTTCAGCTATAGGCAAAAATATATGTTGTACAAATTTATTTTTTCTTGTCTTTTAAAGTTTGCTTCACAAAATAATACCTCACAAATCTACTGCTATTCTAAATGCTACACTTGGAAGGATTGTCCTCATCATTATTGTCATCATAATTATTAGCCATCAAAGGTCTTTATGAGTAGGACGACTTGGGATATGTGGACTTAGTGTCAATAATCAAAATTTGGAGCCTGCTTATTTGCAATGGGGCAAACAAATAATTCTTTTATAGCCTGCTGGTTGGGTCAGAGTCTTAGAGCTGGAACTTTATTTTCTAATCACTTTAGTAGCATGTTGCTCAAATATTTTATATACTTTCACAAAATTTCTCTGCACATCTCAAATCTCCTTTTTTTGATAAAACAAACTACAAACTTATTGACAGAAAGTTTTAATTTGCATGTGGCAGAATAATATATAAATTAACTCAGTGTGTAATTTTGAGGTATATACTGATTTATTTCTCTAAAAACTAATTCACATGTCTTTTTCAACCTCTTAACTTCACAATAAAAATTTTTCTGACAGAAAAGAAATTTCTTTTCTTTTCTTTTTTGTTTTTTGTTTTTGGATTCAAACAGTTTATTACTTCAGACACAGCAAAAGCCAGATCCCTGCTGGCAGAATAGAAATTTCTTGAAGTATAGGTATTTTGATTAGAATGCTACAGACTTGGAGTTGGAGCTAGGCATATTTTTGAAGGTGCTCTATACAAAGAAAGAGAAGTTTGGAGGTGGATACAAAGAAATAAAATATAACAGCACCAACAATTCATCACTACACAATGTTATTAGTTGTATAGAGCTGAAAATATGTTTATCTGAAGAGATTTTAATGTTCTCATGCTATATTAAAACTCTTGTTAAGAAATGAGAAAGCATATGGGGCACCTGGGTGGCTCAGTCAGTGAAGTGTCTGCCTTCTGCTCAGGTCATGATCCCAGGGTCCTAGGATTGAGCCCCACATCGGGCTCGCTGCTGGGCGGGAAGCCTGCTTCTCCCTCTCCCCCTCCCCCTGCTTGTGTTCCTGCTCTCGCTCTCTCTCTCTGTCAAATAAATAAATAAAATCTTTAAAAAAAAATGAGAAAGCATAGTTTTATAAACCATTAACATTTTTACAATACTAACTTTAAGAACTTAATTCTTAGAGTAGTTTTGCATTTACAGAAAAATGGAATAGAATTGTACAGAGTTCCTCCATCTCCCCAATTTTCTCGATTATTAACATTTTGCATTGGTGTGGTACATATGTTACAATTGTTGAACCAGTATTGATACATTATCATTTTGATTTATTTTTAAAGAGTTTTTTATTTATTTGAGAGAGAGAGAGAGAGAAAGCATGAGCAGGGGGAGGAGCAGAGGGAGAAGCAGACTCTCCACGGAGCAGGGAGCCCAATATGTGGCTTGATCCCAGGACCCTGAGATCATGACCTGACCTGAAGATGGACACTTAACCAACTGAGCCACCCAGGACCCCTTGATACATTATTACTACCTAAAGTTCAGTTTACATTGGAGTTCACTCTTTGTGTTGTACAGTTTTGAGTTTTGTCAGATGCATGATGCCACGTATCCACCTTTACAGTATAATACAGAATCTTTTCACTGCCCTAAAAATTCTCTCTGCTCCACCTATTTGTCTCTCTTCACCCCTGTCCCCTCCAAATTCGGAGAATCACTTATATTTTTACTATATTTAGCTTTGCCTTCTCCAAAATATCATATAGTTGGAATCATATATTATGTATTTGCAGACTGGTTTCTTTCACATTGCAATATGCATTTAAGATTCCTATAATCTTAACTTTTCTAGCAAAAAGTAATTTTCTAGTAAAAGACTTAAGTCCCAAATGTCTTAGACCTTCCCTCTACCATTACATTTTCTTTTAGGGAAAAAGGCAGTAATTATAGTTCACATAAAATTGTGGCTCTGTCCACCTTTCAACTACTGAAAGTTTTTCTCACAGATTTTCCTTACGGGGAGTCTTCAAAGGAACTACACTGTCAACATTAACAAAAGCTTCTCTTTGAACAGAGACATTTCAAAGCATTTTAAGCCATGATAAAATGGTTCCAAAGGAAGTTTTATCTTTTATTTTGTTAGCAAGAGCTGCACTTAGGAGCCAAAATGCACCAGAGACTAAATGGTCAGCATTAAGATGGTGCTGTAAAAGTCTATGCTAAGCTTGGAAAATTTCTAGAAGTGGACATCAAAAACACTAACCAATATAAGGGAATATTTTAATGTGTTACCTTGTGATGTCTTGTATAATGAATGCCCTGTGATGTGCTGCATGGACATCAGAACACTATTAGTAATTCCCATTCTGTGACTATTTGAATGTTAATAATCATCAAGTATGTATTTAGACTGAATAATTGTCCAGCACTTTGCCAAGTACTATGTGGGATATGCACATATGTATCATGGTTCCTGATTTAGAGAGTATACAAATTTAGTTGACAAAATCTAAGAGGCAAAACCCACTAAAGAACTAAAAGAATAGTTAGGAGATTTGAGATTTTGTTCTGACTCTCTGCATGATCTTGAATATGTCATGTAGCCTCATTTGGCTTTCAGATGTTTCCTCCTTTGGCATATTGTAATCACTAAAATAACTTCTGATATTCTGTTGTTCTGCAAATGAAATACCCTGTGGGTTGCTCATTAGAAATAAAAGGAGAACTATAAAGAAAGAAAGGCATTAAATGTAAAAAACAAAGAATGTGAAATATTTTTAGATATTTTAGCAATTTTTATTTGCTATTAAAAGATGATGAAAAAGAAAAGAATAAAGATTAGAGTAGTTATCATTTTTAAGGATTTTATTTATTTATTTGAGAGAGACAGAGAGAGAGCATGAGCAGGAGGAGGGGCAGATGGAGAGGGAGAAACAGACTCCCTGCTGAGCACAGAGTCCAAGGGGGGACTCCATCCCAGGACCCTGAGATCACGACCTGAGCCCAAGTCAGATGCTTAACTGACTGAGCCACCCAGGTGCCCCATTATCTTTCATACATCTCAAATATGAAGAATATAATCTGTTTCCTAATGCATCATTTCTTCATTTATTTATGCCCTCAATTTACACTTATTGAGAGCATATCATGAGTCTGGAACTGAACAAATGACCTCATTTCTATGAATTCTCTCGGTTATAAATCTCAGAGCATATCACTCATCATTTTTTCTATACAGCAGGCATTTTTTTTTTTTTTTAAGAGAACCTACCCACAGAATGTCTTGGGCCTAATTTATAAGGAACTGTCCCTTAAATTAATTCTTATTCTATATCAATAATAAAAGATGAACCATAAAAAATGGTTGCTTGGATTTTCTGAAGACTGTGACGAAGACAATCCTATGGATGTGACATATTTTCCATAACTAGATTTAAAAAGAGTTTCAATAGCTCTAATGTTTGTGATTATGAGGACTTGGGGAGTGGGGTAGGGGTTATTTCATTGCTTTTCATGGGACTAATGTTAGAGATACTATACATGGAATGTCTACCACAGCTCCTGTTACATAGCAAGCATGTAATTACCAGTAACTATTATTAATATTTCAAAAGAGACTTTCTCATCCCTTAAAGCTATAAGTAAAAAGATTACCAATAGGTTCTCATGCCTTAAGAGATCTCACCTATGAGGCATGGGCTGAGGAATACTTATCTTTATGCATTGAAGTCTATCATATGTTTTGAATATTTACTTTTCAGGATACTTTCTTTGTAAGGAACAAGTTAAACTCTATACATGTTTGGGTCAATTTATTTTGACGTGTGTAATATATTGTGCCAGGTCCCATGGAAGTCCTTTTAATATAAACAAATTATTAAAAAGGAGGACATAATGGTTTTTTGTTGCAGTAAAATATACATAATACAAATTTACCATTTTAATGATTTTTAGGTATACAGCTCAGTGGCATTAAGTACATTCACATTGTTGTATGTAGTACTTTTGAACTTCACTTTATTTAAAAAATATATTTGTTCAGTTTTCCTTTTTTTATCATAAGAGTGACATCATAAATTCATAACAACAGAAGGGAGAAAACTCTCACATTTGCAATTCTTTCTAGTTTTTGATTCAAACTGATTTTATGTTAGCTGTGGCTAACACATTCTTACGTGTCTTTGAAAACTGCTTGGGTATTTGTTAGAACTTGGATGTAAAGTTCCTTTGCTTAACAGCTTTTTCTTACAAAGATAATACAACAGGAGAAAAATTTTAAATTAGGATAGAATTATGAAAGTAGCTGAGATTATACTTGAAATGCAATAAATTTACAAAATGCTTTGTAATCTTTAGGCATGGAAAAATAGTGCATATTGGTAAATCTGACAGTATGAAATATTGTTAGATTAAAATAGATAAAATACATTATTCAATTGAATAAACATTCTTTGAAGATTTGATGTACAAAGCACTTGGTAAGTATTGTGGGAGTTACAAGATACAGAGTTTTAATCTAATTGAAGGGAAAACATATTGGCAGATAATACAGAACAGAACAATCTGAGTGCTCTGGGGGTACAGAAATGTGAAAGATTGATTCTGGCTGGGGAGGGGAAATTTATGTGAAACACGTAGAACTTAAACCAAATCTTAAGATTTTTAAAAAAGATTTTATTTATTTATTTGAGAGAGAGAGAGCACAAGAGAGACAGCAGAGGGAGAGGGAGAAAAGCAGGCTCCCTGCTGAGCAGGGAGCCAGATGAGGAGCTCAATCCCAGGACCCTGAGATCATGACCTGATCCTAAGGCAGAAGCTTAATCACCTAAGCCACCCAAGTGCCCCATGATTTTTAGTAATTATAGATTAGGATAGGGGAGGGGAAGATTCTATTCAGAAGAGTATGAAGATGAGCAATTTTGTTTAGCTGGGGATTTATAAACTTGTTAATTACATATTTTATTATCAATATTTTATAAAATTATGAAGGATTATAGATTGTAAAGAAAATATATTGAAGGACTTACTTCTCGTCTTATAATAAAATATTCTTATTTATTTTATATTTTGAAGTCCTTTTTAATTTTGAGAATTTGATTTGTGTTCAATAAATTAGAAGATTAAAAGAGGCTTTCTGAGGGGCACCTGGGTGGCTCAGTTGTCGGGTGTCTGCCTTTGGCTCAGGTCATGATCCCAGGGTCCTGGGATCGATCGCCCCACATCAGGCTCTCTGCTCAGCGGGAAGCCTGCTTCTCCCTCTCCCACTTCCCCTGCTTCTGTTCCCTCTCTCACTGTGTCTCTCTCTGTCAAATAAATAAATAAAATTAAAAAAATAATAAAATAAAAAATAAAAGAGGCTTTCTGAGATAGGAAACAGTATACTGAAATTCCAGAATTTAGAACATATTAAATTTTAGCACTTCACACATTATAGCCCCCATAATGAATAAGGAATGCCCTCATTTTCTAATAAAATTAAAAAAAATAAAAATAAAAAAATAAAAGAAGCTTTCTGAGATAGGAAACAGTATACTGAAATTCCAGAATTTAGAACATATTAAATTTTAGCACTTCACACATTATAGTCCCCATAAAGAATAAGGAATGCCCTCATTTTCTAGTGATGCATATGCCTTTGAAAAAATTCTTTCTCTAAACCGTCTAGGCTGAGGGTAGCTCAAAGGTAAAGCAGGATATTCAAGTTTCCTTCTTTCTCTTCTTTCCTTCCTCCCTCTCTCTCTCTCTTCTTTTTTTATCCTATTTCTTCTTTCTATTCTGATTCAGTTTCTTCAAAGGTTTTATCTTTACTTATATGTCATATTCTCCCAAATTATATTTCTTTTCTAATATACCTCTGGTTACATCTGCTTCCATATCTACTTTTACAATATTCCCGATGGAAACTATTTGTCAGTGAAATCAAAGCTTTTAGGACTGAAAGGGAGTTCATGATCAATATTTCCACAGTAGTATAAGATTTATTACCCTCAACTGTTATACACTTTACTGGACCATCTTCCTTCCTTACAATGAGGTCATTGATGGTAAGGATTTAACTTTTGTCTCTAATTACCTCCCTCTTAAGTACACAATAGTTGTTTGAGGAACACAAGATGAATATTTATTTCAGACATCTATCTTTAGGATATCTTTTTCTATTTTGCTGTTCTTTTATAAGAACTTGGAAAATTTAACTTTATCTCTTAAACTACTAGTTTCCTTTTAATTATCATGTTTGCAGAATTGTAGCTGGTTCATCATTATTATCTTTGTGTATATGTCTATAGTTTTTATGAAGTTTACAGTGCTTTCTACAGTTTGCCTCATTAAATTCTCTCACCAGTCCATTATCCATCCCCATTTTCAGATAATGAAACTCATATTTAGATTAAGCAACCTTTTCAAGTAAGCAGATTATAAGACTTTGGATCCTAACATAGTACCTGGCACATAGTAAATCGTGGTTGAACTGAAATGAGGGCTAATGCTCTTTCCATTAATTTCACAGTGGGACCTACTTTCCTATTATTTTTCTTCTTTCCTTCCCTGTTTTCCCATTTCCTTTTTTACTGAGTACTGCTATATATAAGACATAAGGTTAACTGCTGGGTATATAATGAATATAAAACATGTTTGCTTTCATGAGGTTGACTACCTGTTTGAGGAGACACAGGAGTCACACATTATGAAGTTAAATAAAAATAAAAGTTAGTTTTCTTTTTTCTTAAATCTTACAGATAAGAAGTAGAAAGGGAGAACTCCAAAAAATTTTCATCTATCTGTAGTGCATAGTATGTTACTTAATTTTTTAAGTGTTAAAGCATATTTTCATGTTCACAATTATATTCATGAAACTATATTTTGAATTTTCATAATTTAGAGCATTGGCTTAAATGAAAAACATCTTAAGGAAAAAGTTAAATTTAATTTCCTTAATTAAAATATTATTTTTTAATATTAAACATTAATGGCATGGCATGACATTAAGTGATGTTATGGTTTATAGGTTCTTGATGAGCAAACTTGAAAAGTTTGGACTGTATTACTCACTAGTTAAACGTTAGCACCTTGCTAGTTCTATGTTTTAAAAATATGATTGGGAAGCCTGGCTGGCTCAGTTGGTTAAGCGCCCAGCTCTTGGTTTCAGCTCAGATCATGATCTCAGGGTGGTGAGATCAGGCCCTGTGTGGGGCTCTGTGCTCAGTGCAGAGTCTGCTTGGGATGCTTTCTCTCCTTCTCCCTCTGTCCCTCTCCTTGCTCATGCTCTCTCTCTAAATACATAAATAAATAAAATTTTTTTAAAATATTGCAAAAAAATGAGACATTAATAAATATATTGATATATATTTTCAATTCACACATATAAGATTATTTAATAAAGTGTTGCACAAAATAATCAATTTACATTCATGTCCATATTTCTTATTGCTTTAAATACATATATGCCTATATTTTAAGCTTAGTTTTATTTATGCTGATGTGTACCTTGCCAATTGGGAAAGTTCTATTGCATAGAACACAAAATTAAAAAAAATTAAAATACAACGTTTTCAAATTGTTTGTCAAGTTGTCACTGGACAAGATTAGAATAATAAGGTCATATTTTGACAATGTAAGAAAGGATTTTATTTAACATTAGTTAATCCCCAAAAATGAGTTCATAATGAATCCTTTATACTTCCTTCCATTCCTAATTGCAGACTATATGAGGTAAAATGTATGTAGTGATAGAGTTAAACATTTTAAAGGATTGCTTGATATAAACATTCAATATTCAAGCCTTTAAATTTTTTAGCATTGCTGGAAATTACAGAATTTGACAAAATATGCCTGCCTCATTTTTCTATTCTCAAGCATGATGGAAAAATAAAAATTTTTCTAATAAGGATGTGCTACCTTTCAGCTTTACTGATGTTTAGAAGTCTATGTTGAATTTTCTTCTTTCTGACCTAATACTTAGTTTTTGTAAAATATTTTCCTCTGACTTGAGTACTGTGGAAAAATGTGGACTGATACTTCTTTCTCTGACATGTGGAGACATAATCAGCAGTTTGGGTAATGGTTTTGTGGTAGAAAAAGAATCAGACAAGAGATGAAAATAAATGCATCGCTATGACTTTTGGTTACATCATACTCTGCATTTCCAAAAAGGGTGTGAAACACATAAGCTGAAAGCAGAAGCAGCATATTGTAGCAGAAAGAGCATGAGGTTTTGGAGAGAGATCTGGCTCCAATCCATAATAACTTCTTGGATTCTCTTGTTTCTTCATCTGTTAATTGTTGATAGTAAAACCCAACTTTCAGGGTTTTTATCAGAATTATAGGTAAAGTTTGTAAACTGTTAACATGTGTTTGGTATATGGTAGGCATTTAATAAACAATAGCAATTAATATTTATTTAAAAAAATATTTTTGAGAGAGAGAGAGCACTTGTGCACGTGAGAGTAGGGGTAGGGTTGGAGGGGGGAGGGGCAGAGGGAGAGGGAGAAAGAATCTTAAGCTGGGTGTGGAGTCTGACTCGGGCTCCATCTCATGACCCTGAGATCATGACCTAAGCTGACATCAAGAGCCAGACGCTTAACCTATTGAACCACCCAGGCGCCCCTAGCAATTAATATTTAATTAAGCACTGTCATGAACAGTTGCTCAAATGCTTATTATTATTTACTAATATAAGAACTAATAGAATTAATTTACTAATTCACCCAAAAATATTTATTGAGTAGTTACTATGTATAAGGCACTGTTCTAGACATTTGGGATACACTAATGAACAAAATAGTCAGAAAAGATGCATGGTATGATTTCAATCTCTTTTAATTTGTTGAGACTTGCTTTGTGGCCTAACATGTGATCTATTTTGGAGAATGTGGACTTGAAAAGAATGTGTATTCTGCTGTTTTAGGATGGAATGGTCTAAATATATCTATTAGATCCATCTGGTCCAATATGTCATTCAAAACCACTGTTTCCTTGTTGATTTTCTGTTTGGATGATCTACCCATTGATGTAAATGGTGTGTTCAAGTTCTTCACTATTATTGTATTACTGTTGATTACTTCCTTTATGTTTGTTATTAGCTGCTTTATGTATTTGGTTGCTCCCATGTTGTGTGCATAAATGTTTATAATTGTTATGTCTTCTTGTTGGATTGTTCTCTTTATGATTATGTAGTGTCTTTCTTTGTCTCTTGTTACAGTCTTTGTTTTAAAGTCTAGTTTGTCTGATATAAGTATTGCTACTCTGGCTTTCTTCTCATTTCCATTTGTATGGTAAATATTTTTTCACCCCATCACTTCCAATCCATCTGTCTTTAGGTCTGAAATGGGTCTCTTGTAGGCAGCATATAGATGGGTCTTGCTTTGTTATCTGTTCTATCACGCTATGTCTTTTGATTGGAGCATCTAGTCCATTTACATTCAAAGTAAGGTATGTACTTATTGCTATTTTTTTTAACTTGTTTTATGCTCTGTTCTCTCATGATTTGTTTTATGGTTTGTTGGGTTTCTTTAGTAATATAATTGGATTTCTTTCTCTTTTCTTTTTGCATATCTATTACCAGTTTTTGATTTGTGGTTATCATTAGGTTTACATGTAACATCTATGCATATAGCAGTCTATATTAAATTGATGGTCATTTAAATTTGAATCCATTCTAAAAACACTAAATTTTTACTCTTTTCCCTTACCATGTTTTAGGTATATGGTGTCATATTTTACATCCTTTTATTTTGTGAATCCTTTGACTGATTTTTATAGATATACTTAATTTTAGTGCTTTTGTATTCTTACTTTTTTTTACTCCTGCATATGGTCTTTCTTTTCCACTCAGAGTCCTCATTAACATTTCTTGCAAGACTGATTAAGTGGTCATGAATTCCTTTAATTTTTGTTTGTCTGGGAAACTCTTTATCTCTCCTATTGTGAATGATAGGCTTGCTGAATAGAGTATTCTTGGCTGCAGGCTTTTTTTCTTCCAGAACTTTGAATATATCATGCCACTCTCTTCTGGCCTGCAATTTTTGCTGAAAAATCAACTGATAGACTTATGGGGTTTCTCTTGTATATAATTGTTTTTGTTTCTCTTGTTGCTTTTAAAATTCTCTCTTTATCACTACTTTTTGTCATTTTAATTACTATGTGTCTTGATATGGACCTCCTTGGGTTGACTTTGTTGGGGGCTCTCTGTGCCTCCTGGATCTGGATTTCTGCGTCCTTCCCCAGATTTGGAAATTTTCATGTATTATTTCTTCAAATAAATTTTCTGTCCCCTTTTCTCTCTCTTCTCCTTTTGAGATCTCTATAATGCAACTGTTCTTATGCTTGTTGATGTCACTGAGTTCCCTTAAAATCTATTTTCATTTTTTATTATTCTTTTTTGTCTCTCTTGTTAGGATTGATTGCTTTATGTTACTTTGTCCTCCAGGTTGCTGATCCGTTCTAATTCTTCTAGTCTACTATTTATTCCCTCTAGTATATTTTTAATTTCAGTTATTGAGTTCTTTATATCTGATTTGTTCCTTTTTGTGTTTTCTATCTCTTTGTTGAAGGTCTCACTGAGATCATCCACTGTTTTCTCAAGTCCAGTGACTCTTTTTATGACCATTACTTTAAATTCTCTATCAGGCATATTATCTCTGTTTCATTTGGCTCTCTTGCTATGATGTTTGTTCTGGTCTTTCATTTGGGACATATTCCTCTGTCTCCTCATTTTGTCTATCTCTCTGTATCTGTTTCTATGTGTTAGGAAATTCAGCTACGTCTCCCGCTCTTGAAAGTAGTAGCCAATGAAGAGGTCCTGTAGTGTCCAATAGTGCAACATCTCCTGTTCAACAACATGTGGCACTTTAGGGAAGCCTCCTACGTGTGTTGCATGCACCCTATTGTTGTGATTAAGCCATGTTTTCCTTCAGTCCTGTTGTCTGCAATCTCTGTCTGTGCCTGTGGTAGGCTGGGTTTGGTCCCTGTGTTGTTTATGGGATGGTCTGGGGCCACCTTGGGCGTGAGTTGAATCAGAACAGGCATTCACCAGGGCTGTGGCAGTACCAAACTGCAAGGTGCTCTCTCAGTGTTGTCTCTAAGGAGCTTTCTTTGGTGGGTGGGGCCTGTAGTCAGACCACATGTCTGCCCCCAGCCCACTGCTGGGGCCACAGTTGAACTGGTGTGTGTCATTTTCTTCCCCTCTCCCTGGGGCTGGAGTCACCTTGGATGATGCTAGCCCCTGTTGGGGCACTTGCATATTGCCATGCTTGTAGTGCCCCTTGGCAAGAGTCACTTCCTGCCAAGGGCATGTTGGATAGGTGGGTCTGTAGGAGAATGCAGGGGAAGGGTGCATGATACCAACAAGGTCTGTGCTGGTCTGCTAGGGGAGGGGACCTGCAACCATCTGGGAAAACTGCTAAGTTTGTGATGGAGGGGACAGATCTGCAGAATGGTGTGGGGGCAGGGTGTGTTGTTAGCAAGCTAGGTGGAGAGTGTTTGGGCTGTGCTGGTTCCCTCAGGTGTTCTGTGTCTAGGTTGGAGATGGGGTGGGAAATGGCATCCACCAGCTCTTTTGTTCTTGGAAAATCTCCCAAAGATCTCTGCCCTTCCAGCACATGCTCTGAGATTAGTAAACAAATCTCCTTCCCATATACCCCAGGTATTTTTCAAACTGCTGCTTCTATGCTATATCTCAGTGGAGCTGTTTGTTGTACGGTCTCTTTTTTTTTTTTTTTTTTAAGATTTTATTTATTTATTTGAGAGAGAGAATGAGAGAGAGAGCATGAGAGGGGGAGGGTCAGAGGGAGAAGCAGACCCCTGCTGAGCAGGGAGCCCGATGCGGGACTCGATCCTGGGACTCCAGGATCATGACCTGAGCTGAAGGCAGTCGCTTAACCAACTGAGCCACCCAGGCACCCTGTTGTACGGTCTCTTTAAGGCAGGGACTCAGTTTGTTATGGCCCTCCTGGCTCTCCCAGAGCTGAGCCTGCTGATTTTTAAAGTTCCAGGTGTGAAACCTTACTGATTCTAAGAACTCATGAGGTTAGGCCCCTCTGGTTTTCAAAGCCAAATGTTATGGGGATTTGTATTCCCAGTGCAGGTCTTCCATGCCTGAGGTGCCTGATGTGGGGTCTGTTCCTCTCCTCTCTCCTTGCTTCTCTCCTTGCCTGTCACATCCCTCCCTCCCGTGGACAGTGTTGTGGGTCCATTTAGCTCCTGACTGTGTCTCTGCCCTTCCTACCATCTTTGATGTGGTATCTTCTCCACATTTAGCTGTGGAGAGTCTGTTCCACCAGTCTTTGGGTCTTTTTCTGGGTTATTATACTGATGTGGGTGTTATCTAAGTGTATCCATGGGATGAGGAGCCCAGGATCCTCCTACACTGTCATCTTCCCTGGAAGTCCTAACATTTGTCTATCTTTATTCATTTTCTGACTTGTCCTGGATTGATAATTTTCCCCCCTTTCCCTCTTCTAGTGTTTTAGAAGATCTAAGTATTATTTCCATTTGTGCAGTGGCTCTCTATTGTGGTGACCCATCAGAATCCCATGTAGAACTTAAAAAAAAAAACAACAAAAAACAATCCAAAAGACTGCTTCTAAGGTCTAAGGCCCAGACATTTGCATTTTTATAAAACATCATAGATGATAAGGATGTAAACCAGCTTTGAGAACCAATATTTTAGTGTTACTTTTAAAATTTCAACATACGTATATTTAAACATATCTTGTTAATATAGATAATAGAAGAATATATATAAAATTTTCCCTTCTTATACATCAAATAAGATGATATTTTTGAGATACTTTTTCTTTGTTCATATATATATCTTAATTGTATTTTATTTAATTGCATTTTACTTCATAAACATATTATCAACAATTAAACAATTATTTGGATGAAACTACACATTTTGCTTGTTTCTTTGCTTGCTTTTGCATTTCTCTTTGGATTTCATTCTGCTTTTTGTTTGTTTGTTTTTGTTTTGCAGAAATGTGTTCTCCAGAATTTTTTTTTTTTAAAGATTTTATTTATTTATTTGACAGAGAGAGACACAGCAATAGAGGGAACACAGGCAGGGGGAGTGGGAGAGGGAGAAGCAGGCTTCCCACGGAGCAGGGAGCCCGATGTGGGGCTCGATCCCAGGACCCTGGGATCATGACCTGAGCTGAAGGCAGACGCTTAACGACTGAGCCACCCAGGCACCCCTCTCCAGAATTTTTTTCAGAAAGGACAAATAAATGTCACAGTGCATTTGGTTGCTAGGTAACTCTTCTATCTTCTTCTGACAATAACACAATTTTTTTTAGAAAATTCCTCCTCTAGCACTAGCCATTTGATGTGACCTTCATGGGGCTGTAAGTCACTATATTCTATGCCAATGACCATGGACATGGGTATCTGATCCATGCCTGGCCAGTCATAGTACAACATCACTTGGAGCACAGAGATTTCTTAAAAAGAGAGGGGTGTAAGATTGAAGTTTAATTAGAGTCTTCCCAAGGATTTAATATATACTGATGTAATTTTGTTTTTACAAAGTAGGATGATATAAAATCAAAGTAGTTTCCATGATGTTTCCTCCTTCATCTATGACGTAGAAGAGTGATGTAGTCAGTGGGAGAGAAGAATGCCACAAGATAGGGAAAAAAATGGATATAGAAGAGAAAAAGAGAGGGGGGGGGGAAAGAGAGATTGAGACCCAATAATAATAGTTGAGACTCTGGATACAGTCATGCTTGCATGACCCCTTTTCTTACCAGTTATATGAGCCATTAAAGTCCCTCTTCTGTTTAAACTTGTTTGAATTAGATTTATTTCACTTGCACCTGAAGGAATCCTGGCAAATACAGGTAGAAAATTTTCTTAGTTGGAAAACGTCTATTTTGCCCTTATACTTGAATGATAGTAAATCCTGAACAAAGAATTTTATGTTTAGAAACCATTTTTCTTTAGCCCCCTGAAGACATTTTTCCATTGCTCTCTAGTTTTATTCTTCTCCAAGGAGTTATGACCATCTAAAAGATTATTACATTTACTTTTTATTATTACTAGAATGTGGGTTCTGTGAAAGCAGGGTTTTGTTAATTGCTATGTCCTTGGCATCTAAAATAATACCTAACACCTAACTGCCCAGTAATTGTTTTTTGACTGCATGCACTGGAAATTCAGTTCAAATTGTAGTTGTGTATCTTAAAAAGCTTGATATATATTGATATGCCCAAGTTAACTAAAAAGGACATTATATATAATGCTTATTCCATTATGTGGATTTATTCCCAACCCTCTATTTATGTTTTTGCAAAGAGATATCTGGGTTAAAGAACTTTCCTATAAATTATTATTGAATTTTAAGCTGAATAATAAAGATTCTAATGCCTAGAGAAGATAGAACAAATATATCACACCCCTTACAGATTTTTGTTTTAAGAAGACATCTTTCTTTGGCTATACATGAAATAGGTTCACTTATTTATTTATTTTTTCAACAGCTAAGGTGATTTACAATAAATATTTTCAAGCCTATATTCAGGTTTTAGTTCTGGATGCTTTATAAGTTTACCACATATTGCTTTGGATTTTAGGACTTCAGAATTTGGTCCAATATTTGAGTATCTGAGTGAGGCTGAATACAATGGGAAGATTATCTTATAATCCTTAAATCCTATACATTATTTATGAATTTGAGTTGTGCTTGATTTTTAAAAATGAGTATTTTGTTGGTTGTTATTCAGCTTTTTGTCTTTTGTGGATTTCTTGGTCATATTCTATTATACTTAAAGAGAGTCTGTTCTTTTCCGTGTGTTAATCCACAACAAAAAGTGACATGTTCTCGTTGGACAGGACAAGTGACAGGTTTTTGTTCTTCCAATATTAACTAAGCACTTTATAAGACTGAAAAGCTATAAATCATTGGTATAGAAGATTTTGATCTACCTCCTACTACTCAGGTGAAAATTTAAGTAAAGATAGTATAGTGAGTACTGTTTTGGTTTTGTTTTGGTGTAAGGAATATTATGATATAATAAGGAAAGATGATATTTGGTTTAAAAATTTTTTTTTTTGTCAAAGAAGTTGTTTAATAGTGTGACAATAAAAATCTTCTCCCTTATGTTGATTAGTGAGGGAAAAACAACCACAGAGCATAAATAGTCTGTGATTGCTGGCATCAAATACAGTTAGAGAATGAAAAACAATAGTCAACCCCCAACTAAACGGAGTGTGAACTGTTCTTGAATAAATCTCTTAAACTGAATGCTTTGAATGTTAGGATTTTTAGAGGAGCTTTTCTTTTTCACTTGTTTCCCTATTTTTTTTTTAAGATTTTATTTATTTATTTGACAGAGAGACAGCAAGAGAGGGAACACAAGCAAGGGTAGTGGAAGAGGGAGAAGCAGGCCTCCTGCTGAGCAGGGAGCCTGATGCGGGGCTCGATCCCAGGCCCCTGAGATCATGACCTGAGCCGAAGGTAGACGCTTAATGACTGAGCCACCCAGGCGCCCCACTTGTTTCCCTATTTTAAATGGGTGAAAAGTGAGTACATTTCTTAAATTTGGAGGGATTTAAGTTTATTTTAAAATTTGAGATTGATTTAGTTAGCTTTAGAGGAGCATAGAGAAGAGTGTGAGTCACAGGACTAGAAAATTCTGAACTTGATCCCCAGCTTGGTGACTCAAATTCCACAACCTGTGTAAAATAACAATGTAATTCCTCTTGCCCTCTGTACATATACCTCTTCCTTGAGCAGTGGGTTTTCTCACACTTCCCATTTTATTGATTGTACTCCTTCTTCCTTTCGAAAATCGTTCTTACTAACCTCAATTTGGGAAAACCAAACCAAACCAAACAAACCAAACAAAAAAACTTCTCTTCACCCATTCAATCTTTTATCCACTCAAGGGCCAGATCGCGAGGTAAGATGATATTTTAAATGAAGCTAAGTCTTAATCCACTCAGCTTTTGGTACCTAATAAATTCATTTGTAAAAGATTGCTGATCCAAAGTTTTTCATGCAACTGATGAATTAGACTTCTAGACTTTGGGCTTTGGGAAGGCTATAATGAAGGAAGGGACCAGAGCTTATGGATCTTAATTGCCTTTTTCTAGTTACCAAGAAAAAAGAATCTCTTTGAATAGGCAGAGTGGGTCAGTGTTCCTTGAATAGTCACTAGGAATGGGATTCTTGTAGCATGGTAGTCGTAACCCAGACCAGTGTTATTTGAACTTGGGGGCACAGAAGAATCCTCTAACCTGGTTGAAAATGCATAATTCTGAATCTTAACTTCAGAGATTTTTATACATTTGGTTTGGGAAGGGTACCAGGAATTTGCGCATGTATGCATATGTGTGTATTCTAGTATGTTTTTGACAAACATCTTAGGTAGTTCTGATACTGGTTTTATAAAGGCCATAGTTTGAAACCTGGCTTAGATGTTAGTACCAGGTAAATTTTTCCATGCACCACAAAAACCTGTCTGTCTGTATTAATAAGCTTCAAACACCAGCTGGTGTTCAAGGCAAATCTGACTCTGTTGTCTTCCACATTGTACCACTAATTTTAATTCTTATTTCTGACACCTTTAGACTTGGTGTTCATGTGTACTTTTTCCAGGATTTGGATTTTTGTTCTTCTCTAGTGACTGTGGCTTGACTTAAACAGTAACCTCACTGTCTTCTGTTACCTCAGGTAGGTATTTTGTACTTCAATGTCTATAAAGTCTGGTGAGATGATCTTCCTTTTAACACTTGTACTTTCCAAATGAACATGTATTATTTTTATGGGAATTCTAAAACAAATAACAAAAAAGAAGGAAAAAAAAAACATGTTCACATCCTAAAATATCACAGGCAATTCTAGCCATAGGAGGACCTTGTGAGAAGACCTTTAACAATTTTGGTACAACTGGTTAGGTCATTTTTCTAGTGCAGCTTCTCTGTTCTAAGTATTTTCCTATCCTTCAGTGCTGCATAAGATTTCCTGGAGTACATAATGGACTCATTATAATAGTTGATGGTCCCTTGCTCAATTTCTTTTGACCTTGAAAGTGAGTTTTTCTCCCACTTATCAGCTCTCCTCTTGAACCCTTGGACCATAACATAGACCTTTATAACCTATGCTACCATTTCTCAAGTGTCAATTTGACCATGTTATTTCATATGCCCACCCTCCCTTCTCATCCTCAAATTTAAACCACTTCAATGGCATTTGGTATTTCTTAAAGACTCAAGTCTTTAAGATGGTCTTAAAAATGTTGATTTTCATCTTTATTTACTTCTCTGGCCTTTTGCACTCTCACCATTTTCTTCCTTCTCCAAAGAAACTGCACAAGCTTTCTTTTTGCTTGGAACTCTGTCCTTCACCCTTCCTTCTATGCCTATTTAATTCCTACTTATGTCTTCAGTTCTTATCACGTCTTGGAGCAAATGCTCCTTGACTTCAAACAAGTAAAACCTTCATATTTTAAATTCTTATGTTACCCTGTACCTCTCCTTTGTAAAACTATAATTTTATATTTATTTGTGTGATTATTTTACAGGTGTCCACCAGCCCACCTAGCAGTCTAAGATCCATGAGTACACTGAATATGTCTGTTTTTCTCAATAGTGGATCCCAGCTTCCAGCATGATGCGTGGCACACAGCAGGGGCTCTTCTGTATTTGTTGAATGAATGATTCCACTTCTGAATTAAAGAATTAAACTGAATTAAAGAATATACATAACAATCATGATAAAAGAAATGAGCATGGCTATGGCAACATTCAGAAGAAGAGGTTGCTCACCTGACTCCACCCCTATATGTCCCAGAGCTTTGCCTGTTATAGTTAGCTAGACCATACAGACCACTAGATATTTAATAATAACTGAAGATGCTTTCAAACTTAGACTACAAAATGACCAGATGATTTGTTTAGAATGTCAACCTGGAATGAGCACTATTTACAGTTTAAATATATGTAGCTAAGTAGGAATATTTGTCTACTTTTAATTTTACGGTATGAAAATTGGCACATTAATTTTCTTTTTGAATCAAGCTAAATCCACTCCAAACTTACCCTCCTTACCTCTACTGACCTCAGTTGGCAGAAGTCTGATCTCAGTTGAGTTTTGATGGCAAGCCCTTCCAGAAACCCTTGCCCTTACTCTTACGGCTACAATGCATCTCACTACAATCTCCCCATCTGTGGTATCGCTTCTAAGCAGGCACAGCTGTCCTGCATTTAGGAAAATCAGATATTCCTGTTTTTCTCCTTTATCTCCTCAGTCTGGCCCCCTCCTCATTTCAATACCACTGATAACCTCCATCTTCTTTTACTCTGGGACCACCTAGCACATTCCCTAAAAGGGACTACTGAAACCCAAAACTCTACTTTCTGCTGGAGGTGAGGAGGTAAGGACTGCTTAGGGTCTTAGAAACGTCATATTGGTTTCCTTTTTCCTTGCCTAGGAAAGAGAAAGCAGATATTAATACCAACTGTTTACTTTATTAATACCTCATTTTGTATATATGTGCATGTATAGTGACTAATAGAGGTTCTGATTTCAGCTTCTATTTCATTTTGATTACCAAGGTGATAAGAATCAATTACTATGGTTTCCTAGGGAGTAATTATGATCTGGTCTGAACAGTATATGGTGTGTTGGACTCCACTCATTTCCTATATTGTCAGGAGTGTGCTGGGACATCTATGTCTTACTTCAGGATTCTTATTACTAACTCTTTCTCTACCTTTGCATTTACGTAGTGTTTGAGAACTGATTTGTTTGATATCCATAGAGTTTTCATTCCCTTGGCTTGATTAATCAGAGATGGTAAAAGGGACATTTCTGTGCTTCAAATGAATTTTGGAGTTAGTCATTTCTGTATTCAGAGTGCACATATGGGGGCGCCTGGGTGGCTCAGTCAGTTAAGCGTCTGCCTTCAGCTCAGGTCATGATCCCAGGATCCTGGGATCGAGCCATGCATCGGGCTCCCCACTCAGTGGGGAGCCTTCTTCTCTCTCTCCCTCTGCCATTCCCCCTGCTTGTGCTCACTCTCTCTCTCTTTCTGTCTCATAAATAAATAAAATCTTAAAAAAGAAGTGCACGTATGTTGCCTATTGAAATTGTGACGTTAGGCCAGTGGTTCTCACTCATGGGTGATTTTGCCTGCTGGGTAACATTTGGCAGACATCTTTGATTCTCACCATTGCAGGAGTGAAACTGGCATTTAGTGGGTGGAGGCCACGGATGCTGCTAGACACCCTACAGTGCACAAGACAGCACCCTCCTGCTCCCTAACAAATAATCATCTGGCCCAAAGTATTTAGGTTGAAGAACCTTGTCTTAGGAAGATTTCTTAACCTTTCTAGATTTAGTTTCCTCATCTACAAAATGGAGATAACAATATGCATTTATAGGACTGTTGTGCAGCAAAAATTAGATTATAGCACTGTAAAACAGTTTTCCATTTAGTAGAAACTAATAGACGGGAATTATAAATATTAGTATTAAATAATATTAGAACTGGAAGGTTTTAGAAAGTGTGTTGACCAGCTGTGTTGTATCATGCAAGTGCTGTGCACCGTTTCAAATGTACTTGGCTTTGCTTTTACACCAGTCACTGTGAAGGTGACCACTTCTGTGCAGGCTTTGATCTGCTTCCCTTCAGTGCAACTTGAGAGCACTTTGTTTCAGGCTTTTCTTCACACTTCTCCTTTCCTGACCAGGACTTCTCTGACATCTCTGACCCCTGTGGAACCCTGCTCTGCATTCGAGCAAGTGCAAACTCTAAGCGGGGCACTGGAGGACACTTAGAGCCATGCTCGACTGATGAGGCTCTAAGCTGCTGAATAGAAGCTTCCTTCCTCCTTTTGTCCTCTAGGTGGACAGCTCTGGGACTGCTCATTTCATGAGGCTCCCAGGAGGTTCCGAGCACCTGTGGCCAACTCGATATCCTACAGATCCTTCTACTGGCTTCTTCTCCTTCCCTGTGTCACTCCTCTTGTCCTTCACTTCATCTCTCTGGGATCATTTCTCAAATATACTGCTTGCATGTAGGCTTTTTTCCTCAACTCTGCTTTTAAGAAACCCTGTTGGTGACACTTCTCATCTAGGAGATAGGGAAATGGAGGCCCAGAAAGTTGAGGTAATTTGCCAAAGGTCACACAGCCCGTGCAAAAGCCACATTGGAAACAATGTGTCCTGACACTTTTTCAGTGCTCTTGTTGCCACAGTTTCTCTCCACATTATAGTTTGGCTTAGCTTATCAAGGCTATTTATGTGCTAACTGTTTTGGTTATTATTAGGGACTGTTAAAATATGACAGGGAGGCATATGCTAATAAAATACGTGGGTTTCTAGAATGCCAGCAAAAATTGTTTATGTCTTGGTTTAAAAAATTATATAAAGATGTTTAGGTGTTCTACCATCTGGAACGTCTACAAAAATATAAAACTGTATCTCAAGTTTACATGATACCTAAATATATACATATAATTATACTTCTATAAGGTTTGTATAACAAGAAGTGTTGTTACAAACTTTCATCAAATTTCAATATTATTCATTATTTTGCAAAATCTGCAGGTCATTTTAAGATGTGAAAAAGCCACTGATTGGCAAAAATGCAATCACACCTAATAGTGTTCAAAATGATTGATTGAATGTGTTGCTAAAAAAGAATTTAGAGTTAGTTCTTAAAGCATCTGTAATAAATCTGACAAACTAAGAATAGGCAGAAATATATTGTTACTTTATGTGGTATCTAGCCTGGCCTGTCTGTAACATTACATTTTCCAGAAGTTGGAAAGAGCATGGTTTTCGTCTGCATAGACAGCTCTTCTGTCACAATCTAATTTGCAGTTGCTCTTAACGAATTGTAAACTCATGCCAAGTGGGAGTTGATATATTAATCCATGTTAATATTTGTGAAAATGCATGTGAACATAGTAAATGAGTCATCATAGGGTCTGGATTACCTTGCTCAAGAACAAAAATATCAGCAGGGTTTCTGCATCTGTGAACTCAGAAAAGCATTAAGGTTCAGCTTACCTACCTCAGTAAGTACTGGACTTATCCCAGTGATGCTGGATCAAAGTGGTGGTTCTGTTCTAAGGAGAGAAGAGAAATAGGGATGGTTTTGGAGAAAAACAATAGGAAATGGGGGATGGGGATTAGATGATGCTGTTAGAAAGTGTTCACATTTTCCACCCAACAGGAACAATTAATTTTCTTTCCTTCCTTCCTTCCTTCATTCGTTCCTTCCTTCCTAGGCTTAGAAAGGCTTTGCAAATCCAGGATTACATCTCAGGAAAGTTTAAGTGATATTAGTGGCTAGGTTGAAAATTTCCCTCAGAATAGAGATTTTCTTGATGATGCTAGTTCACCCATTATCTCCAGGCTACTTACCTTGCCCTTAAGAACCACTTAATATGTGACAAAAGTTTGTGTGTCATTTGGATGTTAAGAATAGTGGCTATACAAAGGCAGTTTTAAAGCAGGGAAAGGATTTCCAATATTTATTATACCAATGAGCAGGAGTTGGAGGAAACTTGTGGCAGAAAAAACACTTTTGATGCTATTTCTATAATACAATTAAGAGATGATGAAAGTTTCATTAGAATGTGTGAGTGGGGGTGGTGAGCACACATTCAATTTGGGAGTAAGGGGAAATTTCTTTGCCTGTTGGTTGAAGGAATATTTTGCATACATATTTTGTATGAATTCTTTGTATGTATGTATGAATTCATACATATTTTATATGACTTCTTCAACATTATTGACTTTTCCTCAGAAATATATTGTGATTTAACATTTATTGGCATTCATTCATTCATTCACTTACTCAGATGTTTTTGGTGCATCAAACATATTGTAGATCCATACACAGCAAGGGGAAAGGATGTAAAGATTACATGGAAACTACTGAATATGGTGACAGATACAGATCTTGATTTCTGCTAGAGGAGATTATAAACTTTCTTTATAAATGGTTATATTTTTTGCTTTATGGAGAAAAACAAACAATAAAGACCCAAGAGATGTGTGTTCTTTTTTTGGCATTAAATTTCTGAGTCACCTTAGATAGGCACTTCTCTAGCTGTCAGATTCCTAGTTTGTAAAGTAAGGAACTTGAAACTTCAAAATGCTATGAGCTGCTCAACACCATTAGTTATTGGGGAAATATAAATGTAAACCACAAGGAGATATCATTTCATACCAACTAGAATAGTTATAATAGATTAGACAGATAATAACAAATGTTAGTCAGGATATGGCAAATGTGAACTCTCATACATTACTGGTGGGAATGTAAAAATAGTGCAGCCACTTGGGGAAATAGTTTGGCAGTTTCTTAAAAAGTTAAACATAAAGCTACTATATGATCCAGCAATCCCACTCTAGGTATTTATTCAAGAGAAAGGAAAACATATGTACACACAAAGACTTGTGAGTGAATGCTTATAGAATTATTCCTGTAGCCCCAAACTGGAAACAATGTCCCTCAACTTGTGAATGAGTAGACAAAATAGGTAGATCCATATAATGAAATACTATTCGGCAAAAAAGGGAACAAACTACTGACATATGCTACTTCATGAATGAACCTCAAAAACGTATAAAGTGAAAGCATTTAGACACAAGAGACTACATATTACATGATTCCATTTTTATGACCTGTTCAGAAAAGACACATTTATAGAGACAGAAAGTAGATTAGTAACTTCTACCTGGGCCTCGGGGTAGGATAGAAGTTTAAATGTCATGAGGGATCTTACTGGGGAGATGAAAATGTTCTAAAACTGACTTATTATGATCATGGTTTTACCACTTGGTAACTTATTAAGAATCATTGGATTGTAACTTGGAAATGAATTTTGAGATTAGTAAAACATACCTCAGTTAAGTTGTTTGAAATATGCTATGAGCAATAGGGAATGGCCTCTGATTCCAGTATTGTTTGAGAGACATGCAGGCAAGAGACATAGTATGGCCAGAGTCAGCACATATTCTAAATGTGATTTCTGTGTTCTGTAGAACCATTACTGGAAGGTCTTTTTGGGGGGAGGTTTTTTTTTTTTTCATTTTTAAAAAATTTAAATTAAATTAACTAACATATAATGTATTGTTGGTTTCTGAGGTAGAGGTCAGTGATTTATCCGTCCTACATAGTACCCAGGGCTCAGTACTACATCATGTGTGCTTGACTATGCACACATGCTTCTCATAGTGTGATTTGATCTGTTTTGCCTCTGACTTTAATATTTCAAATCTATCAAGTATTTGTCCAGGGAGCACCATGTTTTCCTTCGTTTCCCCGGAAGGATAAAGGGGTCCAGGTTACAGGAGTTGGCTAAGGGGATGGCTCTACCTTCAGCATGAGTTTTACTCCATTGTAAAGCTGGCTGCTTAAATAGCTAAGGGAATACAATAGCACCTGCAGAGTCACCCAGGAATTTGTGCAAATTGTCTTTTGATGTTATTCTTTATAAATTAATTAATAAGTTCATAGATGTATTTTTATTTTTATTCTGCTTCCAAGCCATTTTCTTTCAAGTTTTTCATTAATTTCTCTTCTTTAATTATAGAATGAATAAAATGTTTGCTCTTCTTCTCCAAGTTTTTTTATTTCTTTTTTTTTTTATTTTCTCTTGCATTTTCTCTGCTTTTGTTCAGTCTTCTCTTTTTTGGAATTCTTGGTTTTTTTCTTTTTTTGACAGTAGTATCTGACTATGACAATCTTTGGAAAATGTAAACTTTACTAAAGAAAAATATTGGGAAGAGAAACTAAGTATCAGGAAATCAATTTGCTTTTCTGTCTCAACTGTTTATTGATATATGACTCAAGTGAAATCACAATGTTGCAAAGATTTTAGTAAATCACTTCTTGAATGCATTTCCAATAAAGATTTAAAAACTTCTTTTGATCTCATGCTGAACATTCTTGTTTGCTGCTTTCAGTGACACAAGAATACCAAAGTATTTATTAAGTTAGGATAGCTAACATTTAGCTTTTTTCTTCTTTAAAATCAATTATGATTTATTTTGTGTTCTTCCAAAAAAAAAAAAAAAAAGGTGGGAACCCAAAATGTGATTACAAAGAGCTTTGAGTGAAATGTTGAGTGAAATTTTTGCACTCAACACAACAGGCTGTCTGTATACACTGGGGCTAGCAATCCCCCCTGCTTATGTCAGCACTCTTTCGGTCTATCTTAGATTGTAATTCCCCTGGGCATGGTAGTATAGCCAGCAAAACCTAGAGTTTTGTTGATAATTAAATAAGCATTAGCTCTTGATTTTGTAGCACATTACCATAAATAATAATGAAACTTTGTAGGTATTATGTACTCACTTAGGTGAACATTTAGACCTTTATGCAGTATGAAGCCCTACTTAGTAATTTACCATATCCTAGAATTTTAGAGCTTACTAAAGAGTTAATTCTCTTGCAGTCACTCAAAATATTTTGTATTAGTTTGTCTTGGGCAAGTCTAGTGTTATAACGAAACAACACATTAGACTCTAAGAGAAACAAGCTCACCCGACAAACAACAGTGGCTTATCAAAACATACCTGAGGAAAGTTTGACTTCTACTTGATAGAACATAACATACAAAATAAAACCTTGATGATAACAACAAAGATTTATTTAGTGTATATTATGTGCCAGCACATCAAGGAGAAATTCATTTAATTTTCTCAATATTTTAGGTGAGGAAACTGAAGCAGAGATGTAAAAAAAACCCAAAAACCAAAAAACACACTTGCCCAAAGGGCAATAAAGGGGCAAAGCTGGGTTTTGAACTTAGGCAGTCTGGCTCTACTCTATGTGTTTAACTACTACACTCTACTTCCGTGCTAAGTAGATGAGATTCGGCACATGGTGCATTGTAGGTGTTCAGTAGATAAAGAATGAAAAAATACCATACCAAATAATTAAGACTGGACCTACTGGAAATATACTATTACAAACTGGGAAAAGAAAGGGAACAATGCTTTCAAGAATCTGATAGAAAATAATTTACTACTTAAAATCCTCTAATAAGACAAGGTTTAATCAAGTGTGAGTGTATAATAAGAACAATTTTAGTTTCAAATATTCAAAATTACCTTCGATTCATTCTTATTAGAAAGCTACTAGAGGATAGATACTAAATTTTTTTAAAAAAGTGTCATGAGATAAGGAAAACAGTGGATTTATAATGGGATTTTCAAGAAGAGAGCAGGATGAAGGGTGAAGGAAGAACCAAGAGGATAACTCTGTTGTAGGCTCAGAGAGTAAGCAGTTTAGAGTGGAGTAGGCAACTGGGGAGCTCTGGAGAGAGGTTATCAGGAAAAAAAGGAATTGATATGTTTTTGAAATCCTTGAGCATTTGAAAATAATACAATAAATATATGACCTTTCTATCTGGACATTTGGATATAATCAAGAAAAACAATCAGAAAATTGGCAATTATTAAATCCAAGTAGAGAGGGAATTGTATACAAAGGAGTGAATAAAATCTTAATACATGATTTAGCTTGATAATGAATAAGTACAGAATAACAGTAATTTAAGGACTAAGTTGGACAAAATTAAGATAAAACTGCACTATCAGGACAGAAGGTTAGGAAGCCGATTTAGACATAGCAGTTTTGAGTATGTTAAATATTGATCTACTATAATTGAAAGTAAATAGATAATTTCTAAAATTGATAAATCAAGGAATAGCAGTATAAGCATTTTATTGAAAAATACGGATGAAAATATCAGAAGAAGCAAATGAAATAATTAGAACTGTTTGCTATTGAAACTAGGCAGTGTTGAGTACTAAGGAAAGGAATTTATCTTAGCTGGATTGGACTATTATAACAGGATACCATAGACTAAGTGGATTATACACAAAAGGCATTTATTTCTCACAGTTCTGGAGGCTAGGAAGTCCAAGATCAAGGTGTTGGCAGATTTGGTGTTTGTTAAAGGCCTGCTTTCTGGTAGATAGATGAAGCTGTCTCACTGTGTCTTCAGCAGGTGGTAGGAGGAAGGGAGTTCTTCCAAGTGTCTTTTATAAGGACTCCACCCCCATGACCTAATGACCTTTCAAAAGACCCCCACCTCCTAATTTCATCCCAACAGGAGTTGGGATTTAACATGTAATTGAGGGGGGGAGGCACAAAACAGTCTGTGAGAGAACTGTTTTTTTGCTGCAAGCCTATCATAAATATTTTGGCTTGAAAATTATGTATATCCATTACTTTAGAAATTAATGAAAATACAATAAAAATAGATCTGCTGAGGATCAGTAATGGGCTGAAGAAGCTGATAATAAAGATTATGAAATATTGGAAACATTTTTAAAAAGTCTAGAATTATATTCTTTTGTACTATTTAAATTAGAGCAAAATCTCAATATGGTTTCAGCACAGCTCTACATGGCGATGGAAGCAGACTTTGTTAAGGGTTCTGTGATCCTTGCCTCATTTGGCTCTGCTGGGTCAGTGTTCCTGCCTTCCCCTCATTCAGTCTAGGATCTTAGACAAACTATCTTTGAGCAGTCAACCTAGACTCCTTAACTGACCCCTGGGAAGCTTCCCTTGCCTCTTCTAGGTGTTCTTTATTTGGGGGCCTGCCTTACCATACTCTTATCAAGTCATCTGATGTAGGTGACTTTGTCCCAACCAGGAGAAGGGAAGGTGGAGTAACCAAGCCAACATGTCCTAGCTTGCCGGTACTCTGACAGCTGATGTGAGTGTTTGTGGCCGATTTTATAAGATAAATATTGATTTCTACCTTCAATGATTAGAATCATTCTTACTTACAGCTATCCTCCACCCCACTCCATTCATCTCTTTCCTTATTCAACTGAGGCAGAAATGTAAAGAAAGTACACAGGCTTTGGAATCTGCTTAAGTTCAAACACTTATTAGCTGCATGAGTTCTCTAGACTGAGTGATAAATCTACAAGGCAACATAACTGATGAAATTAAATGAACTAGTGTATGTAAAACACCAGGCACAAAATTATAACTGCTATCATTATTATTAATACTATTATTGTTAGTAGTAGCAGTAGATAATCAGTAGTATTTTCATGTCAGGGCTTAAGGGGCAACTTGGCCTTTAGATATCTTATTTTCATCTCAAATGGCAAAGTTAGAGTATCTTTTTTCTATTTGTCACTTTATCATCACAGCACTCATCTTTCAATCTGTGATAATAAGCAATAACCAATTTATGTATTTGTTTTTAAATATTTAATTAATTAATTAAATTAGAAAGAGTGGGTGAAGGGAGGGGCAGAGGGAGAGCGAGAGAGACAATCCCAAACAGACTCTGTGCTGAATGCAGAGCCCCATGCGGAGCTTGATCCCGCAACCCTGAGATCATGACCTGAGCCGAAATGAAGAGCCACCCAGGCGCCCCAACAGTAATCAATTTATTAATGACCTAAAAGATGATAATGAGTCTCCCAAATGTTGTTTTTCAGAATGTCTCTGTTTTATGTTTGTCATGAAAACCTCCAGACAACTCTTTCTCCTCCATTTTCTACATTTCTATCAGTTTAGGATGAGAGGAGAAAGGAGCCACTTTAATGTGGAATAAAATTCATCAAATTCTTGGGGTGCCTGGGTGGCTCAGTCAATTAAGCATCTACCTTTGGCTCAGTCATGATCCCAGGGTCCTGGGATCCAGTCCCACATTGGGCTCCCTGCTCAGCGGGGAGCCTGCTTATCCCTTTCCCCACTGCTTAGGCTATCTCTCTCTCACTCCCTCAAATAGATAAATAAAATCTTTAAAAAAATTCATCAGATTCTTTTTGTGCACCCAATAAAAAGTTCTATCATATCCCATCCCTAAATTGGGCAATAATGTAGAACCTTGCTGGTGTTGCCTCGGGGAAGATGTTATTGAAAGAAGTATTAGGAGAAGGAAGGGAAAAATGAAGGGGGGGGGAAATGGGAGGGAGAGATGAGCCATGAGAGACTATGGACTCTGAGAAACAATCTGAGGGTTTTAGAGGGGAGGGGTGTGGGGGGACGGGTTAGTCCGGTGATGGGTATTAAGGAGGGCATGTACTGTATGGAGCACTGGGTGTTATACGCAAACAATGAATCATGGAACACTACATCAAAAACTAATGATGTATTGTATGGTGACTAACATAATATAATAAAAGAAAAAAAGAAAGAAAGAAGTTATTACCTGTGCCTTTCAAGGTTTTTTGTTTTTTTGTAGTCCTGATTTGCCTAGTCATCCCCTTCTTTCCATGAGAAGTCATCCTCTTCATATGGAAATATACATGTAATTGCTTGCTTTGGCATGGATATAATATTTTTTTTTTCTTTTTTTTAAATTTTTTTATTGTTATGTTAATCCCCATACATTACATCATTAGTTTTAGATATAGTGTCCCATGATTCATTGTTTGTGCATAACACCCAGTGCTCCATGCAGAACGTGCCCTCCTCAATACCCATCACCAGGCTAACCCATCCTCCCAACCCCCTCCCCTCTAGAACCCTCAGTTTGTTTTTCAGAGTCCATCATCTCTCATGGTTCTTCTCCCCCTCCGATTTCCCCCCCTTCATTCTTCCCCTCTTGCTACATTCTTCTTCTTCTTTTTTTCTTTCTTAACATATATTGCATTATTTGTTTCAGAGGTACAGATCTGAGATTCAACAGTCTTGCACAATTCACAGCGCTTACCAGAACACATACCCTCCCCAGTGTCCAACACCCAGTCACCCCATCCCTCCCACCCCACCCCCCACTCCAGCAACCCTCAGTTTGTTTCCTGAGATTAAGAATTCCTCATATCAGTGAGGTCATATGATACATGTCTTTCTCTATTTGACTTATTTCGCTCAGCATAATACCCTCCAGTTCCATCCACGTCGTTGCAAATGGCAAGATCTTATTCCTTTTGATGGCTGCATAATATTCCATCGTATATATATACCACATCTTCTTTATCCATTCATCTGTTGATGGACATCTTGGCTCTTTCCACAGTTTGGCTATTGTGGACATTGCCTTTCTCTGTTTGACTTATTTCGCTCAGCATAATACCCTCCAGTTCCATCCACGTCGTTGCAAATGGCAAGATCTTATTCCTTTTGATGGCTGCATAATATTCCATCGTATATATATACCACATCTTCTTTATCCATTCATCTGTTGATGGACATCTTGGCTCTTTCCACAGTTTGGCTATTGTGGACATTGCTGCTATAAACATCGGGGTGCACGTAGCCTTTCGGGTCCCTACTTTTGTATCTTTGGGGTAAATACCCAGTAGTGCAATTGCTGGATCATATGGTAGCTCTATTTTCAACTTTTTGAGGAACCTCCATACTGTTTTCCAGAGTGGCTGCACCAGCTTGCATTCCCACCAACAGTGTAGGAGGGTTCCCCTTTCTCCGCATCCCCGCCAACATCTGTCATTTCCTGACTTGTTAATTTTAGCCATTCTGACTGGTGTGAGGTGGTATCTCATTGAGGTTTTGATTTGGATTTCCCTGATGCCGAGCGATATTGAACACTTTTTCATGTGTCTGTTGGCCATTTGGATGTCTTCTTTGGAAAAATGTCTGTTCATGTCTTCTGCCCATTTCTTGATTGGATTCTTTGTTCTTTGGGTGTTGAGTTTGATGAGTTCTTTATAGATTTTGGATACTAGCCCTTTATCTGATATGTCATTTGCAAATATCTTCTCCCATTCTGTCAGTTGTCTTTTGGTTTTGTTGACTGTTTCCTTTGCTTTGCAAAAGCTTTTTATCTTGATGAAGTCCCAATAGTTCATTTTTGCCCTTGCTTCCCTTGCCTTTGGCGATGTTTCTAGGAAGAAGTTGCTGCGGCTGAGGTCGAAGAGGTTGCTGCCTGTGTTCTCCTTTAGGATTTGGATGGACTCCTGTCTCACATTGAGGTCTTTCAACCATTTGGAGTCTATTTTTGTGTGTGGTGTAAGGAAATGGTCCAGTTTCATTCTTCTGCATGTGGCTGTCCAATTTTCCCAACACCATTTGTTGAAGAGACTGTCTTTTTTCCATTGGACATGCTTTCCTGCTTTGTCAAAGATTAGTTGACCATAGAGTTGAGGGTCCATTTCTGGGCTCTCTATTCTGTTCCATTGATCTATGTGTCTGTTTTTGTGCCAGTACCATACTGTCTTGATGATGACAGCTTTGTAGTAGAGCTGGAAGTCTGGAATTGTGATGCCGCCAGCTTTGCTTTTCTTTTTCAACATTCCTCTGGCTATGCGGGGTCTTTTCTGGTTCCATACAAATTTTAGGATTATTTGTTCCATTTCTTTGAAGAAAGTGGATGGTATTTTGATGGGGATTGCATTGAATGTGTAGATTGCTCTAGGTAGGATTGACATCTTCACAATATTTGTTCTTCCAATCCATGAGCATGGAACGTTTTTCCATTTCTTTGTGTCTTCCTCAATTTCTTTCATGAGTATTTTATAGTTTTCTGAGTACAGATCCTTTGCGTCTTTGGTTAGATTTATTCCTAGGTATCTTATGGTTTTGGGTGCAATTGTAAATGGGATTGACTCCTTAATTTCTCTTTCTTCTGACTTGTTGTTGGTGTATAGGAATGCCACTGACTTCTGTGCATTGATTTTATATCCTGCCACTTGACTGAATTCCTGTATGAGTTCTAGCAGTTTTGGGGTGGAGTCTTTGGGATTTTCCACATAAAGTATCATATCATCTGCAAAGAGTGAGAGTTTGACTTCTTCTTTGCCAATTTGGATGCCTTTGATTTCTTTTTGTTGTCTGATTGCTGTGGCTAGGACTTCCAATACTATGTTGAATAGCAGTGGTGATAGTGGACATCCCTGCCGCGTTCCTGACCTTAGGGGGAAAGCTCTCAGTTTTTCCCCATTGAGAATGATATTCGCTGTGGGTTTTTCATAGATGGCTTTTATGATATTGAGGTATGTACCCTCTATCCCTATACTCTGAAGAGTTTTGATCAAGAAAGGATGCTGTACTTTGTCAAATGCTTTTTCTGCATCTATTGAGAGGATCATATGATTCTTGTTCTTTCTTTTGTTAATGTATTGTATCACGTTGATTGATTTGCGGATGTTGAACCAACCTTGCAGCCCAGGGATAAATCCCACTTGGTCGTGGTGAATAATCCTTTTAATGTACTGTTGGATCCTATTGGCTAGTATTTTGGTGAGAATTTTTGCATCCATGTTCATCAGGGATATTGGTCTGTAATTCTCCTTTTTGATGGGGTCTTTGTCTGGTTTTGGGATCAAGGTAATGCTGGCCTCATAAAATGAGTTTGGAAGTTTTCCTTCCATTTCTATTTTTTGGAACAGTTTCAGAAGGATAGGTATTAATTCTTCTTGAAATGTTTGGTAGAATTCCCCTGGGAAGCCATCTGGCCCTGGGCTTTTGTGTTTTGGGAGATTTTTGATGACTGCTTCTATTTCCTTAGTAGTTATAGGTCTGTTCAGGTGTTCTATTTCTTCCTGGTTCAGTTTTGGTAGTTGATACATCTCTAGGAATGCATCCATTACTTCCAGGTTATCTAATTTGCTGGCATAGAGTTGCTCATAATATGTTCTTATAATTGTTTGTATTTCTTTGGTGTTGGTTGTGATTTCTCCTCTTTCATTCATGATTTTGTTGATTTGGGTCATTTCTCTTTTCTTTTTGATAAGTCTGGCCAGGGGCTTATCAATCTTGTTAATTCTTTCAAAGAACCAGCTCCTAGTTTCGTTGATCTGTTCTACTGTTCTTTTGGTTTCTATTTCATTGATTTCTGCTCTGATCTTTATTATTTCTCTTCTCCTGCTGGGTTTAGGCTTTATTTGCTGTTCTTTCTCCAGCTCCTTTAGGTGTAGGGTTAGGTTGTGTACTTGAGACCTTTCTTGTTTCTTGAGAAAGGCTTGTATTGCTATATACTTTCCTCTTAGGACTGCCTTTGCTGTATCCCAAAGATTTTGAATAGTTGTGTTTTCATTTTCATTGGTTTCCATGAATTTTTTTAATTCTTCTTTAATTTCCTGGTTGACCCATTCATTCTTCAGTAGGATGCTCTTTAGCCTCCATGTATTTGAGTTCTTTCCGACTTTCCTCTTGTGATTGAGTTCTAGTTTCAAAGCATTGTGGTCTGAAAATAGGCAGGGGATGATCCCAATCTTCTGGTACCGGTTGAGACCTGATTTATGACCTAGGATGTGATCTATTCTGGAGAATGTTCCATGGGCACTAGAGAAGAATGTGTATTCCGTTGCTTTGGGATGGAATGTTCTGAATATGTCTGTGAAGTCCATTTGGTCCAGTGTGTCATTTAAAGTCTTTATTTCCTTGTTGATCTTTTGCTTAGACGATCTGTCCATTTCAGTGAGGGGGGTGTTAAAGTCCCCCATTATTATTGTATTGTTGTCGATGTGTTTCTTTGTTTTTGTTATTAATTGCCTTATATAATTGGCTGCTCCCATGTTAGGGGCATAGATATTTACAATTGTTAGATCTTCTTGTTGGATAGACCCTTTAAGTATGATATAGTGTCCTTCCTCATCTCTTATTACAGTCTTTGTTTTAAAATCTAATTTGTCTGATATAAGGATTGCCACCCCAGCTTTCTTTTGGTGTCCATTAGCATGGTAAATGGTTTTCCACCCCCTCACTTTCAATCTGGGGGTGTCTTTGGGTCTAAAATGAGTCTCTTGCAGACAGCATATCGATGGGTCTTGTTTTTTAATCCAATCTGATAGCCTGTGTCTTTTGATTGGGGCATTTAGCCCATTTACATTCAGGGTAACTATTGAAAGATAGGAATTCAGTGCCATTGTATTGCCTGTAAAGTGACTGTTACTGTATGTTGTTTGTGTTCCTTTCTGGTCTATGTTGCTTTTAGGCTCTCTCTTTGCTTAGAGGACCCCTTTCAATATTTGTTGTAGGGCTGGTTTCGTGTTTGCAAATTCCTTTAGTTTTTGTTTGTCCTGGAAGCTTTTTATCTCTCCTTCAATTTTCAATGACAGCCTAGCTGGATATAGTATTCTTGGCTGCATATTTTTCTCATTTAGTGCTCTGAATATGTCCTGCCAGTCCTTTCTGGCCTGCCAGGTCTCTGTGGATAAGTCTGTTGCCAATCTAATGTTTCTACCATTGTAGGTTACATATCTCTTCTCCCGAGCTGTTTTCAGGATTTTCTCTTTGTCTCTGAGACTCGTAAGTTTTACTATTAGATGTCGGGGTGTTGACCTATTTTTATTGATTTTGAGAGGGGTTCTCTGTGCTTCCTGGATTTTGATGCCTGTTTCCTTCCCCAAATTAGGGAAGTTCTCTGCTATAATTTGCTCCATTATACCTTCTGCCCCTCTCTCTCTTTCTTCTTCTTCTGGGATCCCAATTATTCTAATGTTGTTTCGTCTTATGGTATCGTTTATCTCTCGAATTCTGCCCTCGTGATCCAGTAGTTGTTTATCTCTCTTTTTCTCAGCTTCTTTATTTTCCATCATTTGGTCTTCTATCTCACTGATTCTTTCTTCTGCCTCATTTATCCTAGCAGTTAGCGCCCCCATATTTGATTGCACCTCATTGATAGCCTTTTTGATTTCTACTTGGTTAGATTTTAGTTCTTTTACTTCTCCAGAAAGGGTTTCTCTAATAACTTCCATGTTTTTTTCAAGCCCAGCTAGTATCTTTAAAGTGATGATTCTGAACTCTAGATCTGACATCGTACTAATGTCCGTATTGAGTAAGTCCCTGGCAGTCGGTACTACCTCTTGTTCTTTTTGTTGAGGTGATTTTTTCCGTCTTGTCATTTTGTGCAGAGGAGAATAGATTAATGAGAGAACAAAATGCTAGCAGGGTAACAACGTCCCCAGAAAATATACTCTAAACAAATCAGAAAAGACCTGAAGCAGTGGGAAAAGAAAGGGAAAGAGAGAAAAAAGAAAAGGAAAGAAAGAATGAAAAAAGAAAAAGATAAAGATAAAAACAAACAACAGCAGAACAAAACAAAACAAAACAAAAACAGAATGTGATCAAATATGATCAGGCTGGATTATAGATCAGTGCCACACACTATATTTTGGGTGTATTTTGGTCTGTTAAAAGAAAGTCCCTCCCAAAATTTTAAAGAAAGAAAAACTTATATATGTACAAAAATAAGGGTTGATATGATGAAGGGATGGAATATGACTGTAAAGACGGAAGTTATAAAAAATTTTAAAAAAGAATTTGATAAGTTGTTTGAAAAAAGAAAGAAGAGGATTAAA
>NW_022589745.1:12990121-13009560 GCF_004348235.1 Phoca vitulina | reverse complement strand
AAAGAAAAAAGGGAGAGAATGTGATCAGGCAGGGGAGTAGAAAAAAACCATACACTAGAGATTTAGAGTATATTTTGATCTGTTAGAAGAAACTATCTCAAGATTTTAAAGAGAGAACAACTTATATATATATATGCCAAAAATACGGGTAACTACTATGAAGGGATAGAATATGACTTTAAAAATGAAAAATAAAAATGTTTTTTTTTTAAAAAAGGGATTGATAAGATGTTGGTTGAAAAAGGGAAAAAGAAAAATTCAAAAAAAAAGAAAAAAGGAAAAAAGAAAAAAAGACAGTTAAAAAAAATAATTAACTTTGAAAGACTAAAGAATCATGGTAAAAAAGCCATGAATTCTATGTGCAGTATTCCCCTAGCGCTGGAGTTCTGCCGTTCTCATTGATTGGTAAACTTGGTCTTGGCTGGCTGTTCTCGCTGATCTTCTGGGGGAGGGGCCTGTTGCCGTGGTTCCCAAATGTCTTTGCCGGAGGCAAAATTGCCCCGCCCTTGCCGGTCCGGGCTAAGTAATCTGCTCGGGTTTGCTCTCCGGAGCTTTTGTTCCCTGCAAGCTCTCCGTACAGCTTTGGAGGCGGAGAGTGAAAATGGCGGCCTCCCAGTCTCCGCCCCGGCGGAGCCGAGAACTCGGGGTCCCGCTCCTCAGCGAGCCCCCAGAGAAAAGCAGTCAGTCACTCCCGTCTCCCCGGTCTCCGGCCACACTCCGCGCTCACCCGGCCTGTGACCGCGCCTTTCTATCTGGCACCCGACCCCGGGTGGAGTCTCCAAACCCAGCAGATCCCCGCGGTGCGCTCCCGCACCTCTCCTCCCGGGGGAAGAAGGTGAGTCTCCCCGGATCTGCCGCTTGTTGGGTCCCTGCTGGAGGAGCAGTGGCCCGACTGTGCCGCGGATCACGGTTTATGACAACCCCGCGCTGAGAGCCCGCGCCTGGGCTCCGTCTCTGCAGCCGGCTTCCCTGCTCCGATACCTGGGAGCTCTGCCGCACTCAGGCACCCCCGGTCTTTCTGTGACCCCGAGGGTCCTGAGACCACACTGTCCCGCGAGGGTTCCACCCCCCACTTCGCCACCAGAGTGAGGTCCCTCAGCGGAGCAGACTTCTAAAAGTTCCGATTTTGTGCTCCGTGGCTCTATCACTTGCCAGAAGCGGCCGACGGAGGCCCCTCCCCCGCCGTGTATCCTCCCGAATAACGCCTCGGATTCACTTCTCCGCACGTCCTACCTTCCAGAAAGTGGTCGCTTTTCTGTTCAGAGAGTTGTTGCTATTCTTTTCTTCGATCTCCTGTTGAGTTTGTAGGTGTTCAGAATGGTTTGATCCCTATCCAGCTGAATTCCTGAGAGGAGACGAAATCCAGGTCTCCTACTCCTCCGCCATCTTGCTCCGCCCCCTGGCATGGATATAATATTGAGTTAGAACCTTCCAATTCATCATGTGATAAATAACAATAGTTGTCCTTGAGATTTTGATATTCTTTATTATTCCATAAAGATTTTAGTTTCAAGATAAAAATATTTCATGCTGAGAATTTAGGTTTTTTCTTTCTCCTGAACTTTTTTTTCTCATAACTATGTATATAATCTTGTAAACTTCTATGTGTTAAAGCAGGTTTAATGGGAGTAGACAAAATTATTTAAAATTTTACTTATGAAAGGCCAGACTAGTGTTTAATTTTATAAGATCTACAAATAGAAAACCTTGCATGAGCAAATCAGCTTTGTTCATGAAGAACAGATTATTTAGATGCCATATCTGATAGTTAATGTAAACACATGCTCATTTATTTCCCAAATATTCAGAGCCTCTGATCATCTTTGAAACACTTCCACTTCCAGCTAAAAAGGCATTTTAATACTACTTCCCAACATCTACTTTCTTCTGACTATGCATGAAAAATGTCTTTTGAGAAAAGTGACTTTTGTTGAACTTTGCAAGAAAGTCAGATTTATAGAGGTGATGGTCACAGGTTAGGTAATTCAATTATTCTGGTTTGTGAATTTGATTGTCAGTAGGTCAGGAGTGGGATTAGTAAGGAGACAAGATTGGTTAGATAGGCTGAGATCATTAGGTTTGATGTTGAATGCAGGTTCCATATAGCTTTGATGAGAGGACAAAAGGGCTAAAATATATCATCCAGCACACTGAAGTTGACTTTTTTAATATTCAAAATTGAAAATTTAGAAAGTATTGCTCCAAATGTGCTAAACTGAGCATTTGTCTGAATTGAAGAATGAGTACAGGATTCCTACACTCATTTTATTTTCTCAAAGAATTGGTTTTGTAGGGACGCCTGGGTGACTCAGTCAGTTAAGCGTTGGCCTTCAGCTCAGATCATGAACCCAGGGTCCTGGGATGGGGTCCCACATTGGGTTCCTTGCTCAGCAGGGAGCCTGCTTCTTCCTCTGCCTGCCGCTCCCCTTGTTTGTATTCTCAAGCTCTCTTGCTCTCTCTCTCTCTCTCGTGAATAAATAAAATCCTTTAAAAAATCTTTTTTTTTAAAAAGAATTGGTTTTGTAAGCAGCCAGTGACACTTGTTTCTTATTTCTATTTCCAATAAATGGTCAAGAGGGCAAGCCAAACATGTAATGAGTACCTCTATGTATTTAGTATCTTCTGTGCTCAGTGGCATATGTTCAAGGTTTTTCCTTCTTTTCTTCATTTGGGAAGATAAAACATGTAAATATGGAAATAAAGTAATAATACAAGATGGAAAGTGATAAGTGTTAATTGACTGATAGAGATAAAAATTACTTTCAGGAGAGAGGTCAGAGGAAGGAGAACTAACCTAAGTCTGGGGTGGTCAGTTATACCTTCACAGAAGGATTGGCATTGACTTGGACTTTGGCTTAGAATTTTGATGAGTAGAAAAAGGGGAAAATATGTTTTTGGTGAAGGAAAAATGTAAGTAGAACAAATTGGCTGGAGGGGGCGGATTTAGTTAAAGGAATAGTAGAAGATAAGGTTTATGGCTCAGAAATGGGAAAACCTGGAATGTGTTTAGAGAATGGCAGTAGCTTGCAATTGCCTTTGATGGAGGGGTGGGAAGCAAGAGTTGGAAAGATAGATTGGGAGCGTGGGGAATATAAGGGACAATTTGTGGTAGGTACTGAATGTTCCTGACTCACAGTTGTCATCTTATAAATATTTTTTGAATAAATAAATTCTCTATTAGATGGAATACAATTGGCTTAGTACCTAGGTTGATCTGAGTTTCTTGAGCAGCTAGAGTTGTCATATATTTCAGCCTACCACTGATGCCTAGCAAGCATCTGCAGAAAAGAGAAAGGAAGACATTTAAAATCAATGAGCAGCTATTTATGCAAAGGAAGGTAAAAACTGGGAGCTTTCAAAGACAGGATAAGTGTTACACGTTAATTTCATGGTAAAATTTTTCTTAAATTTTGAAATGTTTCTATGTCAAGTTATAAATCAAGAAGTGAGATAACTTGGAAATAGAGAAGTAAATCAGTGAATATTGAAATTAAAGGCATCTGGGTGAATGGAAGAAGAAAGGTTTTGGTTAAAAATTGGATGGAATAAATTTGAAGTGAAGAATTGAGTGAAATGGGAATTAGTGAGTGATTTGTTGAGTAAGAAGAGTGCACATCTCCAGTATGGAAAAAGAAAATACATTTGAATTAGACAGACTGGATTTTGAATCTTCATCATCCAATGACTTGGGCAAGACACTTAACATTATTGAACCTTAGATTATATTCAGGTCATAAGGTTGTTGGGTTTAATGAAATGTTGGATATAAAATATCTGGCACTGTACCTGGCACCTTGTAGTTCTCAATAAATAATGGTAACCTTCCTCCATTTCAACCACTTTCCCTTCTTCCCTCCCCTTAGTATCATAACTGCTGAGCTTCCACACTAAAGTTCTGTTAGTAAAACGCAGAACATTTTGATTCACAAAGTCAGATAGAATTTACTTCCTGGATATCTACCCTGCTGCCTGGATGTCTTTTCATATTTGATCTGAGTAAAGACCAAATTCCATCTGGAGTTTATAAAACATCTTTCACTTGTCATTTTCAAACAGATTTTCTGCATGTGTCTACTAGATGGTTTGAAAGCTGTAAGGAGGAATAAAATGGTGTGAATGAATTCCAAGGTGATATGTAGAGTTCCCCATTGCAATGAACAGTTTTTTGTTATTAAAATCACCAAAGCTTATAATCAAAATTACCAAATGGATTTCCATAAGGAAGGAATAGTATGATTTTTATTAATATACTCAATTTCCTCACTGTTACTAACAGGATAAACTCAACATTCTTAGTGTGACAATTATGTTCCTTCCGATCTGATTAAGGCTTTTATTTCATCCTTACGCATTTTTTTCAACCTTATTATTTGCAAACTGTGTTTCATATTCTCATCTAAATTTCACAGCTTCCCGTTAACCATGTATTAAGTAGTGAATGTACTAATTCAAACTCGGTCTCTGTGATTCAACATTCTTGTTTTCTTTCCACAACAGAATGCTTTTTCTCTTTTGTATTCTCTACTAGATGTCTTTTTCTAATATATACTCTGTACCTTCCCATATCTGTGCTTTTGTTCACAATATTCCCTTTGCCTAGAGCAGTTTTTTTCCTGCCTGTTGTTGTATTTCTTTCGTGGTTCAAATGATACCTTTTCAGTGAAGACTTCCCCGATGCTTCCAGTTGGAATTTTAGTTCCTTTCCCTATACTCCTGAAGTACTATGGACCTTTATTATAGCACAGTATCCAAGTTTGTTCTATTAGAGTTAATTATTATGACAGAAGCAGTAATTTGTTCCTCTAAATATCTATTTTCTTTAATAATATATAGAACTAATTTTTAGCTGGGCTCATGACTGCCTGAAATCAAGCAATATTCTCAACCAGTATCCTCAAATAGAAATGGCTATATATGATTAAGTTGTGGTTATTGGGATGCAAGTGGGGGTGTCACGTCATGTGTGTTAAAGGAGTCCTTACTGGGAGGGTGCTTGTCCCTCACCCCTTCCTGCTGGCTGCAGTGTATTTGTCATCTCTGAAATCAGCCAGCCATCTTGGGCCATGAATTAGGAGCTGTATGTTGAGAAACCAGGAGGATCAAGAGAGCAGCTTAGGTCCATGATGATTCTAAAACTATCTTACTAGCTCTAGTCTATGGCTAGATTTCTTTCATGTGTGAGAGAAACTTATATTTATTTAATTCATTGCTAGTTTAGGATTTCTGTTATTTGAAACTGAATATGATTCTACTTGGTATAATTTTTATTATTCCTAGACAGCGTCTCTTCTCTACCCCAACCTGCCTTCCTCTCCTTGTTATGTTCAAGAACTGTTTGAGGTTAGGAGCCATGTTTCATTCATTTCTCACATTTGAATGAACATATGTTAGAGGGTTAGACATTCATTCATTTATTCAATACATTACTATATGTCAGGCACTGTGTTAAGCAAGAGCAATTCAACCAGAGTTCCTGTCCTGACAGAGCTCATAATCTAATTGGGAAGACAGACTCTGAATAAGCAATGTTAATAGTGAATCTCAACATTTGCTGCACATTATTTTTACCTGGAATATTTTTAAAACTACTGAGAACCATGTCACTCCTCTACCTCCTATCTATTAAACCAGAATCTCAGGTGATGGTGTCTGGACATCCATGTTTTAGGAGCTTACCTGGTGATTTTAATGTATATTGAAGCCGGGGCGCCTGGGTGGCTCAGTCGTTAAGCGTCTGCCTTCGGCTCAGGTCATGATCCCAGGGTCCTGGGATCGAGCCCCGCATCGGGCTCCCTGCTCGGCGGGAAGCCTGCTTCTCCCTCTCCCACTCCCCCTGCTTGTGTTCCCTCTCTCGCTGTGTCTCTCTCTGTGAAATAAATAAATAAAAATCTTTAAAAAAAAAAAAAAAAAAAAGAACAAGCACAGCTTGGTAGAGGGAGGACAGAGGGGGAGGGAGATGGGGCCCCTGGCATGGGGCTCAATCCCAGGACCACAGGATCATGACTTGAGCCAAAGGCAGATGCTTAACCAACTGAGTCAGCCAGGCACCCCATAACTGGTTTTATTGAATGTGAAATCTACCAAATTTCATGTCAAATTTTGAGTTATGTCCATTCAGTGTGGAATACCGTATCCCTCCCACACAAAATTTTATTTTTCATGACACTGAATTATTGAAGAGACTAGATCAGTTGCCTGGAAAGTAGAATGTTTGCATTTGGGCTTGTCTGTTTGTTTCCTATGGTGTCCTTTGTTTCTTTACTCCCGTATTTCCTGTAACTGTAGATTATGTCTAAAGACTCAGATTCAATTAATCATTTTTGGCAGAATTCTTCCCAAGTATACTGATCATATCAGGAGATACAAAATGTTACTACTAGTGACCTTAGATTTGATTACTTGGTTAAAGTGGTAATCACAAGATCTTTCTATTATAAAAGTAAGTTTTCCCTTTTGCAATTATTAGCTAATCTGAAGGGAGAAACTTCAGTACAGTGTGAATATTCTGCTCCCCATCAACTTTCCATGTAATGGTTTTAGCTTCCATTGATGATCCTTGACTGAATAATTTCCTCTAATTACATTTTAAAACTATCATTCCCTCTGTATTTATTACATATCATTCTTCTGTAAAAAAGGGTTTTCATTCAACAATGACAATAAACTACATATTTCATCCTTAAAAAGTAAGGTAAATCCTTAATTCTTTCCCTCCAATCACCAATTTTCAGAGTAAAGAGAATAAAAGTTACCTCTGATGGAAGCAAGGGATTTTCCTTTTTTCCTCCCTCTGTCCCTTTTTTTTCTCTTCTCACATTTTCATTTTTTTTAGTGTGTATCATATTGTTCTCATGGATTTTAACTTATTCAATGTATTACAATTAACTACAGTTACTAATTTTGATGCACAAGTTATCTTTTTTTTTTTTAAATTTTTTTATTGTTATGTTAATCCCCATACATTACATCATTAGTTTTAGATATAGTGTTCCATGATTCATTGTTTGTGCACAACACCCAGTGTTCCATGCAGAACGTGCCCTCCTCAATACCCATCACCAGGCTAACCCATCCTCCCACCCCCCTCCCCTCTAGAACCCTCAGTTTGTTTTTCAGAGTCCATCGTCTCTCATGGTTCTTCTCCCCCTCCGATTTCCCCCCCTTCATTCTTCCCTTCCTGCTACGTTCTTCTTCTTCTTTTTTTCTTTCTTAACATATATTGATGCACAAGTTATCTTAAATGTGGCCATTGAGAGCACTTTTACCCTGGTTCTTATGTCCATTTGATATGTTCCTTTAGGCTTTGAGTTCTTCCTTGCTTTCTGACACAACATAGTCCATGTTCAACTTGTACTTTCCCTGAGCCATACCTGGAATCAGCCATTTCTCCAAGAAGACCTGGTCTCCTCTCAGTTTTTAGAAACTGTATATTAAAACAAAACAGGGGCGCCTGGGTGGCTCAGTCGTTAAGCATCTGCCTTCGGCTCAGGTCATGATCCCGGGGTCCTGGGATCGAGCCCCACATCGGGCTCCTTGCTCTGCAGGAAGCCTGCTTCTCCCTCTCCCACTCCCCCTGCTTGTGTTCCTTCTCTCGCTGTGTCTCTCGCTGTCAAATAAATAAATAAAATCTTTAAAAAAAAAAAAAAAACAAAACAAAACAGGGGCGCCTGGGTGGCTTAGTTGCTGAGCGGCTGCCTTCGGCTCAGGTCATGATCCCGGGGTCCTGGGATCGAGCCCCGCATCGGGCTCCCTGCTCAGCGGGAAGCCTGCTTCTCCCCCTCCCGCTCCCCCTGCTTGTGTTCCCTCTCTCGCTGTGTCTCTCTCTGTCAAATAAATAAATAAAATCTTTAAAACAAAACAAAACAAAACAAAACAGAACTGTGTAGATGGTGTTATGCAGTTGTACTATTTTGTATCTGGAGGAGCGTAGGCTTCATGAGTATGTGGTCAGTGTAGTCACATAGGACCCCATGTTCGGAAGAGCTTGTGGTTGGGGTTGTCTCTGTGGTTGCTATCTTAAAACTCTTAATAATTCTATCTCTGACTATGTGTTTTGTAAATGAAGTCAATGCAACAATCGAGTATGCACTGGGATTTGGAGCCCTGGTTGATGCCAAATCTCACTTTCTGCCCACCTCTCTGGAATGAGACCTTCTGCCTACTCTGGGGTCCCTGTTGTCCTGCTCTCAGATCCTTCATCCCAGTGTCCTTGTGCAAGACACATGTTGTCCTTTGCTCGTAGCAGGGGCCTTGGTGTAGACACATAGTGGGCCATGGCCTGGTGTGCTTGCCTTGCAGCATCTTGTGGTAGGGTATTATGGGCCGTTCTCCTTGCCCTGGCTGGCAGCACCATAATTTGTCTGTTGGGCCGCCAGCTTGAGGCTTCATTTACATAGGAATAAGCCTCTCACTCATTCCTAATCTAGATACCAAACATGTCCTGATGTAGAGGATGAAAGATCTTTGGGGCTTTCTTAATCTGTCTCAGTTGGGGTAGCAAACTGTTGGGAAGGGTAACAGCCTGACTTCCTTAGACGCTGCCTCTACGTGGTACACAGTACATCAGTTCAGGGACTTGGTTTGAGAACCATGAGTACTTGAGCTTAAATTTACAAAAAAAAAAAAAAAGAAATCACACTTAGAGACTAGAATGAAAGTTCACTGCAGGAAATATTTGCAGTCAGTGGAAAAGTTTGTGTATGCTTGAAAAAGTTTATTCATCACTGAACAGTGTTTTGATGATGGGATTTAAAATGCTTTTGCAGTACATCAACTAATATAAATTATAGCTTACTGCATATTACATGCATAGAGAAGAAGGAAGGACACATAAACATGAAAATTTATATTTCATGTGTTCGGATAACAGCTATCCCCTCATTTTAAAAATGAGGAAACCACCTCAATGAGTTATAAGATGTACCAAGTAACTAAAGCTAGGCTTCCAGACTCCTCTCTCAATCCTGCTGTTTCTAGTTTATTCTACTGCGTATGGCAATATAAGATAGCATGTGAGAAAAGCCAATTGAAAAAAGAAAAGAAAGGAAAAGCCAATAGAGTGATGCAGATTGTCAAGTGGTGCCATAGTGGTTCATAGGATGGAGTAATAACTATAGATTGGAGAAGTTGCAAAACACTTTGCTGGCTGCTAAGGGCTTGAGTTAGATCAGTTATACCCCTCTCCCTTCCCATATATTCCTGATTGCCACTTATTCTGGTCAAGTTTTTCCATAATTCTTGGCTTCTGATTTATAATTTATATGTTTATTTATTTTCTAAAAAAAAGATCTATTTTTTAGAGAGAGAGCATGGGGGAGGGACAGTAGGAGAGGGAGAGAGAATCTCAAGCAGACTCCCTCTAAGCATAGAGCCCAGCGTGGGGCTTCATCTCATGACCCTGAGATCGTGACCTGAGTCGAAATCAAGAATTGGACATTTAACCGACTGAGCCACCCAGGCACCCCTAATTTATATATTTATTAAATTTATTCTTTAATGTCTGTCTCCCCTGACTTCACAAGAACATAAGTTCCACAAGAGCAGGAATTTTTGTCTGTCATTTCACTGATGTGTTTCCAGTGCCTAAAACCATGCCTGATGCATGGTGGGAGCTTAATGAGTATTTACTGAATGAATAAACCAATGAGTGAGCAAGTAAGGAAAATAATCTCCTAAATTTAAGAATTTATTTATGTTGGAAAGTAATGAGAGACAAGAGAGGCAGAAGAGATAGAAGCTGGAATTAGAAGAACCTTAAAAGATAATGAAAAGAATTTGGAGCTTGTCCTATCATGAAGACATAATTTTGTCACTGACTCCATGAACACACATGGGTTTTCATTTATCAAATTATGGTCTGTTTATTTTTATTATAATAGGTACTTTCCTCTCAGGTTCCAGGTGATGTGGATGTTTGTTTTAATTATAAGATAGACTGAAAATATTATTTTGCCATACTGAACTGCTGGAATAGTGGAAAAATCTCTGGAAAATAAGTTTTGTTTTGATTCTGTAGATGTGTATGCACCCATTTATAAATGGGTATTATGTACTTTGAATTAACATGTACTTATGCCAAAGTACTAAGTAAGTCCTGATGTTACTTGTAATGTATTCTTGCCCTAGGCAAATGTTTTCGTGTTTCAGTAGGCCTCAGTCAATTTGAGTTAGAAATTGCCAAAACCTTTCAATAAGACTTTACCATATGTAGCAATTCATATTTTCTTTTTTTTTCTTAGTAAAGATTGTTTTCTATTGCATTTAGATGTGGAAGGCCTTGAGTTTTATTGTGTGATAAAAGCAGTCAACAAGGAAATGCAAATGCACTGGGAACATTTGGATAATTACCATTATTTGACTTTAACCCCACAATCTTTTTTTTCCCCATCTGGGGAAACAGTTACTATCCCTCTTTTAATTTAAACATATCTAGAGGATCATTCATATTAATAAATTACAAAAGTTTTTTGGCTGATCTTACATAGAACACAGATGCCAGAGTGATACACATTTTTAAATAACCAATTCTGATTTTTTCCCTGAGACTTCTAAAGCAATTATTACCAATATGAAGAAGAAAGGGAGGCCCATTTAAAATACCAGTGGGTGATTCATACTTCAAGCACTAAAAGGAAAACTTATATTAGAACATTATATTATAAATGATAAAAGATAAAATTAACAAAATTGACCAATATGATAAGTCAAAACCTAATAAAGAAGATCCTTCACATACAAAAATAAACAACCATCTTTCTCCTCACAATAAAAAACAGGTAGGTTCAAAAATGAAGAGAGAGAACTCACAACCCTCCTCTCTCTCCACTCACATATACACACCAGAGAAGAAACCACTTGATATGATTTCTGTTAGTACAGGTCAGTTTTGTTTATTCTGGAATTTTATATAAATGGAATAATAGAGTATATACTTTTTTGTGTCTAGATTTTCACTCAGCCTATGCTTTGGAGATTTATTCATGTTGTTGTGTCTATTAATTATCTGTTCCTTTCTATTGTTGAGTATTTTTTTCATGGTGCAATTTACGAAAGCTTGTGTATCCATGCACTAGATGATGGCTCTAATTGACAGACCTACTACAAAGTTTTTTTTTTTTTTGTACAGGGCCCTTAGTGGGCATATATTTTCATTTCTCTTGAATAAATACCTAGCAGGGGGATTGCAGAATCATAGGGTAGATTTATGTTTAATGTTTTAACAAATGGCAACACAGTTTTCCGAAGAAGTTGTACTATTTTACATTCCCACCAGCAATATTTGTGAGTTCCAGTTGCTCCACATCCTCTCCAATGTTTATTTTACTTTAGCCCTTCTTGAGGGTGTGGTGGCACTTTATAGTGGTTCTAATCAGCATTTCCTGATAACTGATGGTTTTAAGATCTTTTTCCTGTGCTTATTGGTTCTTTGTAAATCTTTTTTTGTGAAATGTTTAAATGGTTCTGCATGTGTAACAGTAATGATTTAGAAGAAAAAGCAGAATGTAAATTAATTTTAAAAAGCTCACTTTAATTAAAGAGCCCCCATTAACACTGACCTTACTGTCTGCCAGCCGGTTATGTACTTGGTCCACATTACTTTCTGTAAATTCCCTATGAAGTAAATATTATTACCTCCATGACTAAATAACTTGAATATACTTAAATTACTAGCAACTTTAAGAAAAATATATTTATATGAGCTCAACATAATAAAATTGAGTCTCTACTTAAGCAAATCCAATATAGGAAATATTTACTAGTACAATATGTTTATATTAAGCATAAGAGAGCTTAAACTATTTGTTTTAGAATACTTTTATTTTCTAATTTTATTCATCTAGATTGGTTATTACTATTAATTATTAAATAATTGCAATTATTTTTTCCTGCAGTTAATACAAATCACAAGATTGCATTGTATATACTAAATTTTTATTTTAAAGTATTTGTTACACATTCTGCTGTTGTAAAAACCATATTTCTTTTTTTTTTTTTTTAAAGATTTTATTTATTTATTTGAGAGAGGGAATGAGAGAGAGAGAGCATGAGAGGGGGGAGGGTCAGAGGGAGAAGCAGGCTCCCTGCTGAGCAGGGAGCCCGATGCGGGACTCAATCCTGGGTCTCCAGGATCATGACCTGAGCCGAAGGCAGTCGCTTAACCAACTGAGCCACCCAGGCGCCCAAAACCATATTTCTGATTGAAGGTCCTATTTAAAACTTTATAAGTATAGTTTTAAATATTTTCATATTACCAATAATATGAAAAAATAAAAACTCTCTTATAAAAATATATCATTTAATGTAAAAAACATATAAATGATGAAACAGAAGAAAATAAAATGTTATTATGTAGGAAAAATGGATTTTAAATTAAATATACCAAAACCCAGGGGTAACATTAAATACCAAGTGAACACAAGTAAACAAGAGAAATGGCTTTGAGTCCTTTAGAAAACTTTTAAGACACTTACCCTACATCTCCACAAAAAAATTCTTTCATGACTGAGTCTAAAACGAAGAACTTTAACTTTATTTGGGAATCACTGATATTAAAAACATTCTGGGACATGCTTTTGTGAGGAGAATACATTGGCCATGGAGAATATTGCCTTAGCCTTGGCCCAGAAGATCCTTTAAAAAAAAAAAAAAAGATTTTATTTGAGAGAGAGAGAGAGAGAGTGCGAGCGCGTGCATGAGCAAGTGAGTGCACAGGGCGAGAGGCAGAGGGAGAGGGAGAGAGAAGCCCAAGCAGGATCTGCGCTGAGCGTGGAACCTGAGGCAGGACTTGATCTCAGGACACCGAGATCAGACCTGAGCCAAAATCAAGAGTCAAGATACTTAACCAACTGCACCGCCCAGGTACTCCGAAGATCCCTTTTTAATAAAGCAATTCTTTGACCCCTTTTTCCTGGATAAAGCAGGCCCAATGGGGAAATCTGTCCAGTGGGTGTTAAACAAGTAATGAGTCAGAAAGCATTTTCTTTTATGTTCAGACCAACTTTTAATAATCAATTCAAAACCTTTTTACAAAGCCATTGCATAGTCTTTTGGGGTTTAATATAAATCTATCAAAGTAAAGTATTACAACATTTTTCTGAACAGTACTGGGAGCATGGGGGCAGGGAGTGTGTGAGGAGTCCAGATACCCTGTTTACCTTCATTAGCGTCAGGATAGATGAATTCAGGTTACCAAGACTGATTCTAGCTTTTTTGTGGTTGATCTTGCTTTTTTTCTAATGTGAGTGAATATACTTTTTAGAAGTCCTTGAAACGGAGTTCTACCTTCTCTATCTGCCTAATGATTTCAGGACAATAAACTTGATATTATAGTTGACATTGACATAAACTCCGGATGTTTAAGAGACTTTTATATTTATGATTTCAAAAGCAACGACCACCAGGCTTGTGAAGTCAATTTCACATATGTAATAGGTACCTGAGACCTGAAGAACATACGGCTTGATCAATGTCATATTACCTGAGAAAGTTGAATAACTGGGATTAGAACTCGGGTATATTCATTCTTTCCAAAATTCTACAAAGCCTTGAATGTTAGACAGCCTCTTCTAGGTGAATTCTTTTGTCCTGTGCAGGTTATAAGATTGGATATTTGCTTGCCAAACTGGAAAAAGCCATTTCTCTGGATATTTAAGCTTGTGAAACACCAAGGAATACAATTTTTATTATAAATATAGAGTATAAAGTGTTTTTATTTTTTAACTTAACTAATGTTTTTCTTTTGCTTTTCTAGACTCAGATAATTATAAATAAGTTTCTAACCAAATGAATGTCAAGATAGACATTTATAACTTGTACAGGACACAGTGCAATTCATTGTTTAAGATTGTCCCATACTTTGAAGGGTATTGAGCGTCACTAGTTTCTACCCACCACCACACCATATCCTTTTCCCTCACTGTAGCATATATAGACTTCTATTACAACATATCAAGCATTTTACTAAATTTGTTCACTCTCAAATGTGTGGCTTCTCCCAACCTGTACATTCTTTGAGAATGTACACTATGTCTTTATTTTTCTATCAAGAAAAGCAAACACAGTTCTGGGATCTTCAAGGTACCTTGATATATAAATATATAATATGTAAGTATATTATATATTTATATACAATACATAAATATATATATGCTTTATTTTTATAGCAGTTGTAGACTTACAGCAGAATTAAGCAGAAAGTACAGAAAGTTCCTCTATACTCCCTGCCCCACGTATGTACAGCTTCCCCCACAATCCACATCCCCCACCAGAGTGGTGCATTTGTTACAGTTAATGAACCAACATTGACACATGATTATCACCTGTGTCCACAGTTCACGTTATTAGGGTTTACTCTTTGGTGTTGTATATTCTACGGTGTTGTATATTCTATTGGTTTGACAAATAATATAAATCTACCACTAATGAATCATTCAGAAGAGTTTACCCTAAAAATTCCTTGTGTTCTACCTATTCATCCCTTCCTCCTCTTAAAGTCCTGGCAACCACTGATCTTTTTATTGTTTCCAGTACTTTACCATGAGCTGCCCGAGTTTAGCTGGGCCATTCTTGCTTAAGCTCAAGCTTACTGCTTGAGAATATGTCTTGGGATTCAGTAAGGTGGTAGCTGGCAATGCAACCATCGAAAGATTCATTTGGGCCAATAGTCCAAGACAGTTTCTTTACCCACATGTCTGGAGTCTCAGCCGGAATGACCGGAATAGCTGCGGGCAGGCCAGGCATCTCTCTTTCAGTGTGGCCTCTCCACATGCCTATCTCAGGCTTCCTCACAACATGGCAGGATAGTTGGACTTCCTACATGGCATCTGGCTTCCCCCTGAGTGAGTGTGCTATGAGAGAGGATACAAAAGCTGTCATTTCTCTTAAAGGCCAGGTCCCAAAGTGGCGCAGTATTATATCCATTTTATTCTATTGGTCAAAATAGTCACAGGTTCAGCCCACATTTAAGGGGGTGGATAAATAAACCCTAGACCCCATCTCTTGATAGGGGAGTGACAAAGAATTTATGGCATCTTTAATCCACCAGGATGGATAACAGCATTTGAGTTATGTCTGGAATGGAAATTGATAATTATGACAGACAAAAATAGGATTAGGAAGGGACATTCTAGGCAAAGGAAACTGTGAAATTATATTCAGGAGATGGAAAGTCCACAATATTCCAGTTTCCTGGAGTGCAGTAAGTAGAAAGTAACTTGGTGAAACATAATATAGGTTAAAGTCAGATAATGGCAAGGGTTTTGGTTTGTTTTTTGTTATCTTTTTTAAGATTTTTAAAAATTTATTCATTTGAGAGAGAGAGAGAGTGAGAGCACAAATGGGGGGGAGGTTCAGAGGGAAAGGGAGAAGCAGACTCCCTCCTGAATAGAGAGCCCGACAATGACAGTGGTGAGGGGCTCCATCCCAGGACCCCGCGATCATGACCTAAGCCAAAGGCAGACACTTAAACCAACTGACTGAGCCACTCAGGCACCCCTAAAGTCAGATAATGTGACTTTTTGAATAGTTTTTAATATCACAGTAAGGAGTTTCCACATGAATCAACGGTCAGTAACTATAAAAGAATGTATAGTTTAGCCATCCAACTTTTGTTAAATCTTGATGAGAGAAGAGCTTACTACTTGTGCAGCAATACATAGTTTTATAAGTAATTTTTCTGTTAACCTATTCACCACAGCAAAGATAACGTGAACAGGGTTGTAGAGCACATTACCACCTTCAAGTCTTTTCTCACCCTTGTCTCATTACCCTTAAAACCAAAAATCTAATGCCTCCCTCCTCTATGTTCCTGTAGTACATTCTTCAATTTTAGCACTAGAGCCAGTCACAGCACATTGTTTCATGCTTACTTCTGTATGTGTTCTACTGCTTCAGTTCCTAGACACATTCCACAGGGGCCTTTCCTTATTTAGTGTCCCATCCTGGTGAATGGCTAATTTAGCTCAGTAACTTCAAATTAACATGTGAAAACACAATTGCATCTCTTAGTTGGCTGGACAATTGATTCCTCTTATAACTCTCCTTGATTACCTGAAGTGTGGATTTGGTTTAGCTAATCGTATCTTATCCTTCCTCACGTAGTTAAGCAGAAAGAAGAAATTAAAATGACAATCACTTCTTTATCTTTAAAAAAAAAAGTTTTCTTCTGATGGATGGTTGAAGTGCCTTTCCTACTGTTTCATTATACACCTGTATTTTCTCCTTGTAAATTTCATTTTATGAAAGGATCAAGAATGCTACATCGATGACAGAATCTACTTTTAGGTAACAGGCTTAAAGAAATGTTATGCTTAGTAGAATTGAGCTATTTTATAAGTGGAGGTTAGCTCATAATGATTTTGAGTAAAGTACAATATAAAATTAGATGATAAGAAGAGAAGACGTATATGAAAGAAACTATTAATTGATCTTCTCTTGAGCATGAACCCACCCATACACATATACTTAAACAATTGTCCTTTATACTATTCGAAATAAGAAAAGCAAATAAAATTATAGTTACTACGAGTGACCTACAAAAAGACTCATTATGAACAATACAGCAAAGGATTCTTCTTCATTTTAACTGTATCTATTCTATAAAATGTTAGAGTTCCTCTAATAATTTAATAACTAGATTAATAGTTTAATTAATTAATAATTTAATAACTAGATTAAATCTTATATGGAATTAATTGTGTTCACTCAAGCAGTTGCTAGGTCATATACCCAGAAATTAGTCTTAGCAGCTTAAAATCTTACTTTTTTCCTTTTATGTATGATTATGATATTCTCACTTAACCCTATTTCTCTCTAATCTGCTAATCTGTAAAGAAAAACAAAGCTGGAGGCATCATAATTCCAGACTTCAAGCTATGTTACAAAACTGCAGTCATTAAGACACTATAGTATTGGCACAAAAGCAGACACATAGATCAATGGAACAGAACAGAAAACCCATGGGGTGCCTGGTGGCTCAGTCGTTAAGTGTCTACCTTCGGCTCAGGTCATCATCTCAGGGTCCTGGGATCGAGCCCCACACCGGGCTCCCTGTTCAGCGGGAAGCCTGCTTCTTCCTCTCCCACTCCCCCTGCTTGTGTTCCCTCTCTCGCTGTCTCTCCCTCTGTCAAATAAATAAATAAAATCTTAAAAAAAAAAGAACAGAAAACCCAGAAATGGGCCCACAACTATAGGGTCAACTAATCTTCAAAAAGTAGGAAAGACTATCCAATGGAAAAAAGACAGTCTCATCAAAAAACGGTGTTGGGAAAACTGGACAGTAACATACAGAAGAAGGAAACTGGACCACTTTCTTACACCATACCCAAAAATAAATTCAAAATGGATGAAAGAGTTAATTGTGAGACAGGAGACCATCAAAATCCTAGAGGAGAGCACAGGCAGCAACCTATTTGACCTTGGCCATAGCAACTTCTTACTAGACATGTTTCCAGAGGCAAGGGAAGCAAAAGCAAAAATGAACTATTGGGGTTTTATCGGGATAAAAAGCTTCTTCACAGGGTGCCTGGGTGGCTCAGTAGGTTAAGCATCTGCCTTTGGCTCAGGTCATGATCCCAGGGTCCTGGGATCAAGCCTCGTTGGGCTCTCTGCTCAGTGGGGAACCTGCTTCTCCTTCTCCCTCTGCCTGCCTCTCTGCCAGGTTGTGCTCTCTCTCTGTCAAATAAATAAATAAATAAAATCTTTAAAAAAAAAAACCTTCTTCACAGCAAAGGAAACAATCAACAAAACTAAAAGACAGCCTATGGAATGGGAGAAGATATTTGCAAATGACATATCTGATAAAGGGTTAGTATCCAAAATCTATAAAGAACTTATTAAACTCAACACCCAAAAGCCACATAATCCAGTTAAAATACGGGCAGAAGACACGAACAGACATTTTTCCAAAGAAAACATCCAGATGGCCAACAGACACATAAAAAGATTCTCAACATTACTCATCATCAGGGAAATACAAATTAAAACCATGATGAAATACCACTGCACACCTGTCAGAATGGCTAAAATTAACAACACAGGAAACAGCAGATGTTGGTGAGGATGTGGAAAATGGGGAACCCTCTTACATTGTTTGTGGGCATGCAAACTGGTGCAGCCACTGGGAGAACAGTGTGGAGATCACTCAAGAAGTTAAAAATAGAACTACCCCATAATCCAGCAATTGCACCACTAGGTATTTACCCAAAGGATACAAAAATACTGATTCAAAGGAGCACATACACCCTGATGTTTATAGCAGCATTATCAACAATAGCTAAAGTATGGAAAGGGCCCAAATGCCCATTGACTGATGAATGGATAAAGAAGATGTGTGTGAATGGAATATTACTACTTATCCATCAAAAAGAATGAAATATTTCCCTTTGCAATGGCGTAAATGGAGCTAGGGTGTATTATGCTAAGCCAAATAAGTCAGAGAAAGACAAATACCATATGATTTCACTCATATGTGGAATTTAAAAAACAAAACAGATGAACAGAAGGGAAGGGGGAAAAGAGAGAGGGAAGCAAACCATAACGGACTCTTAACTATGGAGAACAAACTGAGGGTTAATGAAGGGAGGCGGGTGGAGGATAGGCTAGATGCGTGATGGGTATTAAGGAGGGCACTTGTTGTGATGAGCACTGGGTGTTGTATGTAAGTTATGAATCACTAAATTCTACTCCCAAAACCAATATTACACTATACATTAACTAACTAGAATTTAAATAAAAATTTGGACAAAAAAGGAGATTGCTATGATGGGCTGGCATGCTATATTTGAACATGATTTTGCAAAGAAATGTTGGGAATTCAAGTTAAAACTGAGAGAGAAGTTCAAGATATATTGTTTTTCAGTCAACCTCCAGGCTTCAAGAAAGATGGTATGTCTTCCTTAAGTGTATTATTAGCTAAAAATGATTATCTTCCCTCTGCGTTTAAAAGTATATAGTCTCAGGGTTTTTGTCTTTGTTACCGTAATTCAGAATGCCTTGGGTTATAATAGGTTTAATTGAAATGAGACAAAGTCTTGAACTCTTTGAATAAAAATTCAGCATTTCATGGTATTTTTGTGACATGAATATATAAAAGAGAGGAAAGGGAATTCCAAAAGTGCTCTTCTAGTTCAAAAAGGAAACCTCACAACTATTTATATTTTCAGGAAATAAGGATGCTAAGTTGGGTAGTATTACCAGGGCAAATAATCATTGAAATGTTAAGAAACAAATCTCATTGATATGAGGAATTCTTAATCTCAGGAAACAAACTGAGGGTTGCTGGAGTGGGGGGGAGTGGGAGGGATGGGGTGGCTGGGTGATAGACACTGGGGAGGGTATGTGCTATGGTGAGTGCTGTGAATTGTGTTAAGACTGTTGAATCACAGACCTGTACCTCTGAAACAAATAATACATTATATGTTAAAAAAAAAAAAAAAAAGAAG
>NW_022589745.1:12842939-12990021 GCF_004348235.1 Phoca vitulina | reverse complement strand
GGGAAAAATGAAAGGGGGGAAATTGGAGGGGGAGACGAACCATGAGACTCTGGACTCTGAGAAACAAACTGAGGGTTCTGGGGTGGGGGTGGGGGAATGGGTTAGCCTGGTGATGGGTATTAAAGAGGGCACGTATTGAATGGAGCACTGGGTGTTATACGCAAACAATGAATCATGGATCACTACATCAAAAACTAATGATGTAATGTATGGTGATTATTATAACATAATAAAAAAAGATTAAAAAAAAAAGCAGAAACTAGCGGTGCCCGTCTTGCTCAGTGGGATAGAGCATGGGACTCTGGATCCTGGGGTTGTGAGTTTAAGCCCCGTGCTGGTTGTAGAGATTACTTAAAATAAAATCTTTAAAAACAACAACAAAAAAGAAACAATCAGAATTGAAAATCTGGAGTGCTAACAGGTTATATTTCTCAGAGCAGGGCAATAATCTCTAAAGTGCAGGTGTCCCAAAGACCCCTTCATACAAATAACACTTTGAAGGACAGTTTCAATAACCTAACACAGAACAGATTATACTTTGTAACATATATTTCATAGGAGTACAAGATCAACACTTCTAGATGTTATTTTCCATTCACCATTTTATCAGAACTAGCTGTATGTGGTAGAATAATATACATATTTTTCTGCAACTGTATGGAGAGAAACATTTTATCCTTTCCATATTTCTGAGATTTCTTACACCAGCATTTAGGAGTACATGCAATTTCAAATCTTAGCACTGTGGTATCATCACACAGCACCAAGAGGGGAGAGAAAAATTGGCCTAAGAACACTACAATTTAAAATGTCGAAAGGAAAAGGCACAGAGAATTTTTACAAAGGGAACCATGAGACATCTAATGTTTTGCATGCACAATTCTTTTCTTTGTTGACTGTAATCAACACTCCATCTTAAATTTGGATATGTGTAGTCTTTCCTAAATATCTTATTGCAGCACAATACTTAGCATCCCAGTAAGCATGTTTGTGATGCATCCTTTTAAGGCTGCATTAGCTTGTAGCATTTCATAAGCAGTACTTCTACATGTAAATGAACACTATCCTGTTTATTTTACTTTGTATTTCTTAATTCCCTACAAGGCTACCAGCTGATATAAATAGGTTCTGATCCTCAATGCAGTGTAACTTGCCAACTTTCTTCTGTATGGGGGCTTGATAAATCATGGATACACTTTAAATGGACAGAAACACAGTTGGAGGGCTCCTTACAAGGAATGAAAATAATCATCCTTTGAGGGCTAAGTTGAAATTCCAAGTCACTCTCTCCGTGGAGACCAGGTTTAGAGAAGCAGTCCTGGTATTTCTCTGTTGTTTTAAAAGTTTGGTTGGGTTCTTGACCTCTCCAATAGAGCAGGTAACTCCATAGGATGAGTATGTTGTTCTCTGAGATCATTTTGCCTCCGCTCTTTCACAAGGAGGATGAAACTCCCTTGTGGATCATTGGGGGTTAAAGCATTGCAAAGTTTTTAAAACTTCAAGTTCTATGGAGAAACAAAGTTGTGATACACTCTGCAAACATCACATTTTTATTGCAATATTGGATATAGTTACTAATGCTGGTTTTCAAAAACAATTTCTTCATTTCTATTACAAAAAAATTCAGACAACAGTCACTAAGTATAGGTCAGGCACTCCCCCTTTGTTTGGGGCTAAGTGGGAAACTACTAATTCTATAAATATTAATTCTGACCTCTATTGTGGCCAAAATGTTTAGGAAAGGAAATATTCCCCTACAGAAGGAAGATTGTCACCTCAGGTGAAAGATGCTGTCATGACAGAGATTTCTCTTTCAGTGCTACATGCCATGGAGAGCAGGCCCAGCATTTAGAAACATTTAAGGAATGTGTTGTTGCTGTATCTTTGCCATGGAAATGAAAACAGTAGCAGTAACTACGTGCAGGTGTATATTTTTGTGTGATACAGTTCCCCACAGTTCTTGAAAATAAGTTCTTTGCTCTTACACTTGATGCTCGATGATCAAATTAATAAGGTCAGATGGGACAGTACAGTATTTAGAAGTTTTTAGAATATTCACTGTAGCACCCTGTTACTTCTGGTTTTAGGAGCATTTGTAAATTGAAGCTTTTACACTGATAGGACAAAGGGGATTAACAATCCTGTTCAGTCCCTTTATTGTGTGACAGTTCTCTAGTAAGGATGTATTTTTCAATGATAGAGTAGTCAAATCAGTTCTTGGAAGAAAAAGGTAAGAACAATAGTTGGGATTTAAATCTTTTCTTTCCCTCCCTTCCTCCCTTCCTCTCTCTCTCTTTTCCTTCCTTCCTTCCTTCCTTCCTTCCTTCCTTCCTTCCTTCCTTCCTTTTCTAGACAACAGAGAATGCCAAGGTGATGTGATATATGAAAACAAAGGTAGGACTTGTTAGGGACAAATAAAGTCACAAATATGGCATTCTTTTTAATGAATATGTAGGTTGAATGCTCCTTCCTTGGATAGTGTTAGTCTTATATAGACTAAGTTTGGAAGTTTGGAACAACTTTGATACAAACGTTGAATTTCTATTTAGGATTAGTTTAGGATTACCAGGTTTCTAAAGAGTCTCACACCTCTATAAGGAGCTTTATATTGTTTGTTATCATGGGTCTGGACTCAACTGAATAAAATGGACCATTGGTGCCTGTGTCTAGGAGAAAAAAGCAAATTAGTAGCAAGAAACCTATTACTGTAGGTGGCTTGAATCTAAGACAGTAGGTCTTGACACTTAACTATATACTAAAAGTCAGCAGGATGTGATGAAAACCTTTCAGTGAAGTCCTAGTGATGTCCTCTACTAAACCTCTGAGTGAATTCAGTTATGTCTTGATGTGATAGCATTGTTTGTCCAGGGCTACTGGTAGAGCTTCCTGTATTATGAATGGAATATGTTCATATGACTTATTAGTGTTTTGCAATAATAAAGCACAACATTTTATAAAGTACTTAGATGTTTTTCCCATGAGTGGTCTCTGGGAAATGCATCAGAAGCACCATAGAGGATTCATTAATAATTTAGGTGGGAAGTTCCTAGTCTTCTGTTTACTATAGATCTCATGTTCTTAGGAACTTTGAGGAGTGCATCTGATCGCTTCAGTTCTTTGTCTGTACAAACTTTGGTCAGTTTATGTTTTCAGGATTCATTGTAATATTCTGCTACCCATGGATGTGGAGAATGAAGTCATGGATGAATCTAGGACTTCACACACTTCCTTTACAATCTATCTTTAAGACACATCCCCCACAACTTTTAAAAAATTTTTTTATTGTTATGTTAATCACCATACATCACATCATTTGTTTTTGATGTAGTGTTCCATGATTCATTGTTTGTACATAACTCCCAGTGCTCCATGCAGAACGTGCGCTCTTTAATACCCATCACCAGGCTAACCCATCCTCCCACCACCCTCCCCCCCAGAACCCTCAGTTTGTTTTTCAGAGTCCATCGTCTTTCATGGTTTGTCTCCCCCTCCGATTTCCCCCCCTACATTCTTCCCCTCCTGCTATCTTCTTCTTTTTTTTTTTCTTAACATATATTGCATTATTTGTTTCAGAGGTACAGGTCTGTGATTCAACAGTCTTGCATAATTCACAGCGCTCACCATAGCACATACCCTCCCCAGTGTCTATCACCCACCACCCCAGCCCTCCCACCCCACCCCCCACTCCAGCAACCCTCAGTTTGTTTCCTGAGATTAAGAATTCCTCATATCAGTGAGGTCATATGATACACGTCTTTCTCTGATTGACTTATTTCGCTTAGCGTAACACCCTCCAGTTCCATCCACATCGTTGCAAATGGCAAGATCTCATTCCTTTTGATGGCTGCATAATATTCCATTGTATATATATATACCACCTCTTCTTTATCCATTCATCTGTCGATGGGCATCTTGGCTCTTTCCACAGTTTGGCTATTGTGGACATTGCCGCTATAAACATCGGGGTGCACGTACCCCTTCGGATCCCTACATTTGTATCTTTGGGGTAAATACCCAGTAGTGCAATTGCTGGTTCGTATGGTAGCTCTATTTTCAACTTTTTGAGGAACCTCCATACTGTTTTCCAGAGTGGCTGCACCAGCTTGCATTCTGACCAACAGTGTAGGAGGGTTCCCCTTTCTCCGCATCCCTGCCAACATCTGTCATTTCCTGACTTGTTAATTTTAGCCATTCTGACTGGTGTGAGGTGGTATCTCATTGAGGTTTTGATCTGGATTTCCCTGATGCCGAGCGATGTTGAGCACTTTTTCATGTGTCTGTTGGCCATTTGGATGTCTTCTTTGGAAAAATGTCTGTTCATGTCTTCTGCCCATTTCTTGATTGGATCATTTGTTCTTTGGGTGTTGAGTTTGATAAGTTCTTTATAGATTTTGGATACTAGCCCTTTATCTGATATGTCATTTGCAAATATCTTCTCCCATTCTATCGGTTGTCTTTTGGTTTTGCTGACTGTTTCTTTTGCTATGCAAAAGCTTTTTATCTTGATGAAGTCCCAATAGTTCATTTTTGCCCTTGCTTCCCTTGCCTTTGGCGATGTTTCTAGGAGGAAATTGCTGCGGCTGAGGTCGAAGAGGTTGCTGCCTGTGTTCTCCTTTAAGATTTTGATGGACTCCTGTCTCACATTTAGGTCTTTCAACCATTTGGAGTCTATTTTTGTGTGTGGTGTAAGGAAATGGTCCAGTTTCATTCTTCTGCATGTGGCTGTCCAATTTTCCCAACACCATTTGTTGAAGAGACTGTCTTTTTTCCATTGGACATTCTTTCCTGCTTTGTCGAAGATGAGTTGACCATCGAGTTGAGGGTCCATTTCTGGGCTCTCTATTCTGTTCCATTGATCTCTGTGTATGTTTTTGTGCCAGTACCATACTGTCTTGATGATGACAGCTTTGTAATAGAGCCGGAAGTCCGGAATTGGGATGCCACCAGCTTTGCTTTTCTTTTTCAACATTCCTCTGGCTATGCGGGGTCTTTTCTGGTTCCATACAAATTTGAGGATTATTTGTTCCATTTCTTTGAAAAAAGTGGATGGTATTTTGATGGGGATTGCATTGAATGTGTAGATTGCTCTAGGTAGGATTGACATCTTCACAATATTTGTTCTTCCAATCCATGAGCATGGAACGTTTTTCCATTTCTTTGTGTCTTCCTCAATTTCTTTCATGAGTATTTTATAGTTTTCTGAGTACAGATCCTTTGCCTCTTTGGTTAGATTTATTCCTAGGTATCTTATGGTTTTGGGTGCAATTGTAAATGGGATCGACTCCTTAATTTCTCTTTCTTCTGTCTTGTTGTTGGTGTATAGGAATGCCACTGACTACTGTGCATTGATTTTATATCCTGCCACTTGACTGAATTCCTGTATGAGTTCTAGCAGTTTTGGGGTGGAGTCTTTGGGGTTTTCCACATAAAGTATCATATCATCTGCAAAGAGTGAAGTTTGACTTCTTCTTTGCCAATTTGGATGCCTTTGATTTCTTTTTGTTGTCTGATTGCTGTGGCTAGGACTTCTAATACTATGTTGAATAGCAGTGGTGATAGTGGACATCCCTGTTCCTGACCTTAGGGGGAAGGCTCTCAATTTTTCCTCATTGAGAATGATATTCGCTGTGGGTTTTTCATAGATGGCTTTTATGATATTGAGGTATGTACCCTCTATGCCTATACTCTGAAGAGTTTTGATCAAGAAAGGATGTTGTACTTTGTCAAATGCTTTTTCTGCATCTTTTGAGAGGATCATATGGTTCTTGTTCTTTCTTTGATTAATGTATTGTATCACATTGATTGATTTGTGGATGTTGAACCAAACTTGCAGCCCAGGGATAAATCCCACTTGGTCGTGGTGAATAATCCTTTTAATATACTGTTGGATCCTATTGGCTAGTATTTTGGTGAGAATTTTTGCATCCATGTTCATCAAGGATATTGGTCTGTAGTTCTCCTTTTGGATGGGGTCTTTGGTTTTGGGATCAAGGTAATGGTGGCCTCATAAAACGAGTTTGGAAGTTTTCCTTCCATTTCTATTTTTTGGAACAGTTTCAGAAGAATAGGTATTAATTCTTCTCTAAATGTTTGGTAGAATTCCCCTGGGAAGCCATCTGGCCCTGGGCTTTTGTTTGTTGGGAGATTTTTGATGACTGCTTCAATTTCCTTAGTGGTTATAGGTCTGTTCAGGTTTTCTATTTCTTCCTGGTTCAGTTTTGGTAGTTGATACATCTCTAGGAATGCATCCATTTCTTCCAGGTTATCTAATTTGCTGGCATAGAGTTGCTCATAATATGTTCTTATAATTGTTTGTATTTCTTTGGTGTTGGTTGTGATCTCTCCTCTTTCATTCATGATTTTGTTTATTTGGGTCCTTTCTCTTTTCTTTTTGATAAGTCTGGCCAGGGGCTTATCAATCTTGTTAATTCTTTCAAAGAACCAGTTCCTAGTTTCGTTGATCTGTTCTACTGTTCTTTTGGTTTCTATTTCATTGATTTCTGCTCTGATCTTTATTATTTCTCTTCTCCTGCTAGGTTTAGACTTTATTTGCTGTTCTTTCTCCAGCTCCTGTAGGTGTAGGGTTAGGTTGTGTGTTTGAGACCTTTCTTGTTTCTTAAGAAAGGCTTGTATTGCTATATACTTTCCTCTTAGGACTGCCTTTGCTGCATCCCAAAGATTTTGAACACTTGTGTTTTCATTTTCATTGGTTTCCATGAATTTTTTTAATTCTTCTTTAACTTCCTGGTTGACCCATTCATTCTTCAGTAGGATGCTCTTTAGCCTCCATGTAGTTGAGTTCTTTCTGACTTTCCCCTTATGATTGACTTCTAGTTTCAAAGCATTGTGGTCTGAAAATAGGCAGGGAATGATCCCAATCTTTTGGTACCGGTTGAGACCTGATTTATGACCTAGGATGTGATCTATTCTGGAGAATGTTCCATGGGCCCTAGAGAAGAATGTGTATTCTGTTGCTTTGGGATGGAATGTTCTGAATATATCTGTGAAGTCCATTTGGTCCAGTGTGTCATTTAAAGTCTTTATTTCCCTGTTGATCTTTTGCTTAGATGATCTGTCCATTTCAGTGAGGGGGGTGTTAAAGTCCCCCACTATTATTGTATTGTTGTCGATGTGTTTCTTTGCTTTTGTTATTAATTGGCTTATATAATTGGCTGCTCCCATGTTAGGGGCATAGATATTTACAATTGTTAGATCTTATTGTTGGATAGACCCTTTAACTGGATAGAGTGTCCTTCCTCATCTCTTATTATAGTCTTTGGTTTAAAATCTAATTTGTCTGCTATAAGGATTGCCCCTCCAGCTTTCTTTTGGTGTCCATTAGCATGGTAAATGGTTTTCCACCCCTTCACTTTCAATCTGGGGGTGTCTTTGGGTCTAAAATGAGTCTCTTGCAGACAGCATATCGATGGGTCTTTTTTTTTTTATCCAATCGGATAGCCTGTGTCTTTTGAGTGGGGCATATAGCCCATTTACATTCAGGGTAACTATTGAAAGGTATGAATTTAGTGCCATTGTATTGCCAGTAAGGTGACTGTTACTGTATATTGTCTGTGTTCCTTTCTGGTCTATGTTGCTTTTAGGCTCTCTCTTTGCTTAGAGGACCCCTTTCAATATTTCTTGTAGGGCTGGTTTCGTGTTTGCAAATTCCTTTAGTTTTTGTTTGTCCTGGAAGCTTTTTATCTCTCCTTCTATTTTCAATGACAGCCTAGCTGGATATAGTATTCTTGGCTGCATATTTTTCTCATTTAGTGCTCTGAATATATCATGCCAGTCCTTTCTGGCCTGCCAGGTCTCTGTGGATAGGTCTGTTGCCAATCTAATGTTTCTACCATTGTAGGTTACAGATCTCTTCTCCTGAGCTGCTTTCAGGATTTTCTCTTTGTCTCTGATACTCGTAAGTTTTACTATTAGATGTTGGGGTGTTGACCTGTTTTTATTGATGTTGAGAGGCGTTCTCTGTGCCTCCTGTGTTTTGATGCCTGTTTCCTTCCCCAAATTAGGGTAGTTCTCTGCTATAATTTGCTCCAGTATACCTTCTGCCCTTCTCTCTCTTTCTTCTTCTTCTGGGATCCCAATTATTCTAATGTTTCATCTTATGGTATCACTTATCTCTCGAATTCTGCCCTCGTGATCCAGTAGTTGTTTATCTCTCTTTTTCTCAGCTTCTTTATTTTCCATCATTTTGTCTTCTATATCACTAATTCTCTCTTCTGCTTCATTTATCCTAGCAGTTAGAGCCTCCATTTTTGGTTGCACCTCATTAATAGCCTTTTTGATTTTGACTTGGTTAGATTTTAGTTCTTTTATTTCTCCAGAAAACATTTCTCTAATATCTTCCATGCTTTTTTTAAGCCCAGCTAGTATCTTTAAAATCATCATTCTGAACTCTAGTTTTGACATCTTACTAATGTCCGTATTGATTAGGTCCCTGGCAGTCGGTACTGCCTCTTGGTCTTTTTTTTGAGGTGATTTTTTCCAACTTGTCATTTTGTCCAAAGGAGAATAGATGAATGAGAGAACAAAATACTAACAGGGTAACCATGTCCCCAGAATATATACATTAAACAAGTCAGAAAAGACCTGAAACCTGGGGAAAAGAAAGGGAAAGAAAGAAAAAAGAAAAAAGAAAAAGAAAAAGATAAAAACAAACAAAAACAAAACAAAACAAAAAAAATAGAATATGATCAAATATGATCAGGCTGGTGCATAGATCAGTGCCACATACTAGATTTTGGGTGTATTTTGGTCTGTTAGAAGAAAGTGCCTCCCAAAATTTTAAAGAAAGAAAAACTTATATATGTACAAAAATAAGGGTTAATATGATGGGATTGAATATGACTGTAAAGATGAAAATTATAAAAGATTTTATAAAAGGAATTGATAAGAAGTTGGGTGAAAAAAGAAAGAAGAGGATTTAAAAAAAAGGGGGGGAGAGAATGTGATCAGGCAGGAGACTGGAACAAAGCCATACACTAGAGATTTAGGGTATACTTTCATCTGTTAGAAGAAACTTTATCCCAAAATTTTAAAGAGAGAACAACTTATATATATATATATATATATATATATATATATATATATATATATAAAAAAAAAGGATATATATATATATATAAGGGATAGAATATGACTAAAAATGAAAAATAAAAAAGATTTTTTAAAAAAGGGATTGATAAGATGTTGGTTGAAAAAGGGGAAAAAATTTTCAAAAAAAAAAAAAAGACTGTTAAAAAAAATTAACTTTGAAAGACTAAAGAATCATGGTAAAAAAAGCCATGAATTCTATGTGCATTATTCCCCTAGTGCTGGAGTTCTGCTGTTCTCATTGATCGGTAAACTTGGTCTTGGCTGGCTGTTCTTGCTGATCTTCTGGGGGAGGGGCCTGTTGCCATGGTTCCCAAATGTCTTTGCCGGAGGCAGAATTGCCCCGCCCTTGCCCAGTCCGGGCTAAGTAATCTGCTCGGGTTTGCTCTCAGGAGCTTTTGTTCCCTGCAAGCTTTTCGTACAGCTTTGGAGGATGAGAGTGAAATGGCGGCCTCCCAGTCTCCACCCCGGAGGAGCCGAGAACTCGGGGCCAGCTCCTCAGTGAGCCGCCAGAGAAAAGCAGTCAATCACTCCTGTCTCCCTGGTCTCTGGCTGCACTCCGTGCTCACCTGGGCTGTGACCCAGCATTTCTATCTCTGGCACCCAACCCCATGTGGAGTCTCCAAACCCAGCAGATCCCTGCGGTGCACTCCTACGCCGCACCTCCCGGGGGAGGAAGGGAAGTCTCCCCGGATCTGCCGCTTGTTGGGTCCCTGCTGGAAGAGCAGTGGCCCGACTGTGCCGCGGATCCCGGTTTATGGCAACCCCGAGCTGAGAGCCCGCACCTCAGCTCTGTCTCTGCAGCTGGCTTCCCTGCTCCAATACCTGGGAGCTCTGCCGCACTCAGGCACCCCCGGTCTTTCTGTGACCCCGAGGGTCCTGAGACCACACTGTCCCGTGAGGGTTCCACCCTGTGCTTAGCCACTGGAGCGACGTCCCTCAGCGGAGCTGACTTCTAAAAGTTCCGATTTTGTGCTCTGTTGCTCTATCACTTGCTGGTAGCTGCTGATGGAGGCCCCCTCCCCCGCCGTCTATCCTCCCGAATATCGCCTCGGATTCACTTCTCCACATGTCCTACCTTCCAGAAAGTGGTCACTTTTCTGTTCAGAGAGTTGTTGCTATTCTTTTCTTCGATCTCCTGTTGCGTTCGTAGGTGTTCAGAATGGTTTGATCCCTATCCAGCTGAATTCCTGGGACCAGACGAAATCCAGGTCTCCTACTCCTCCACCATCTTGCTTAGTCCTTGAAGTCTGTTTTACATTATCTTATAACCAATTCCATCAATATTTTTTAAATATTTTATATTAAATATATTATATTTAATATTTAACATTTTTGACAATGTAGCTGTTTTTCTGTCATAATAAATTTCAGCATTAAGTCCTATTTTTCTTATTTATTTAATATCTGTGAACATTGATTTTAAATACGAGATATTAGAGTCCTTATAAAAGGAAAATATATATGATTATTAAAAATGCATGCCCTGTGCTTGCTTCGGCAGCACATTTACTAAAGTGGGAATGATGTAGAGAAGATTAATATGGCCCCTGCACAAAGATGACATACAAATTTGTGAAACATTCCATATTTTAAAAAAATGTATGCCCTAATTTATTAATCTTAAAGTGAAATTAAATTCTCCAAATGGTTAATTATAAATCGTAAAGAATATACTTTAGATAATCAAGGGGAACAATCATAAGAAATGTATAATTGAAAATATATTCCCCAAAACACAATATACCATTCATATTTGTTTTATTAATTTAAATATTATGGCACACATTTCATTTCCCAATTTTATGGATACAGGATATGGTTGAGTGTTCATTTTTTACAATTAAGTTTTTGATCTATTAGATGACTAGTAGATGAATTCCTGTAACTAAAAGATATCTCAAATATTATCTGGGGTTTAATCCTCTAATTTTCAGGATAAAGAGATTTAAGTTCATGTTAATTTATTTAAAGTCATCATAGAGCAAATTAACAGCAGAATCATGATTGGAAAGTGAGATTCTTAGGGTATTTGTTCAATGTCATGCTGGTGGTTAGAAACCAGAAAGCCCTCCAAATGGGAGAAGTGGGACCCAGCCCACATGGGTTCAGATCAGGGCTCAGAACTTTGGGTTGACCCACTCTGCTCGTCCCAGACACTGGAGAGGGATTTAAAGAATTTCCAGGGCGCCTGGGTGGCTCAGTTGGTTAAGCGACTGCCTTCGGCTCAGGTCATGATCCTGGAGTTCCTGGATCGAGTCCTGCATCGGGCTTCCTGCTTGGCGGGGAGCCTGCTTCTCCCTCTGACCCTCACCCCTCTCATGTGCTCTCTCTCTCTCTCTCTCATTCTCTCTGTCTCAAATAAATAAATAAAATCTTAAAAAAAAAAAAGAATTTCCAAGCAGGCACTCCGAGGAGAAGGGTCCTATAGAGGTGTGGGGCCAAGGCAGGGGTTCTGCTTGCTTGGATTTAAAGACAGTATTGCTCCCATGGCACTTGGAGAGCCATAATTAAGCAAACAAATACACTGTTAATAAAAGCTTGCACAAAGAGCAATTGGAACTCAAAGAAAGAAACAATTTATTTTTTCTGTTAAAGGAATAGGAAGGCTTCGTGAATGGTGTATGATTTGAGGAGGGTCTTCAGAGATGAGTAGGACTTTTTTAGGTTTTCCAATCAGAAAGATCATGTGTGTGAAATTCTGGTTATGTGAATAGACTTTGTCTTAGTCATTTGGACCACTACACCAAATTATCATAGACTGAGTGGCTTATAAATAACAGAAATGTATTTCTCACAGTTCTAGAGGCTGGGAAGTCCAAGATCAAGCTATCCGTAGATTTGGTATCTGGTGAGGTGGTCGCATGTCTTGGTTCATAGATAGCTGTCTTCTCATTATGTCCTCACAGGACAGAAAGAAAAGGGAGCCCTCTGAGGTTTCCTTTATAAGGGAACGAATCCCATTCATGAAGGCTTTGCCCTCATGACCTAATGACTTTCTCAAATCCCCATCACCAAATACCATTCCACCAGGATTAGGTTTTAACATATATATTCTAGGGAGCCACAAACATTCAATCCATACAGACTTGTTAGATTTGAGAAACAATGAAAATTAGCTGTGGCAGGAATGTGCTTTGAGTCAAGGATTAATAAATGAAGACAGAAGGGTGAAAGATAAAGAATTCAATATGCCAAGTTGCATGATTGGGAATGAAGGATTACATTGTGCCTAGAGACAGTGGAGTCCATAATGGAAGCCCTAAACTAGAATGAAAGGGTGCATGAAGGCATATGGTAGGGGTGAAGTTGTAGCAGTGACAGGGTCCAGAAAGGAAGGATCTTGTTTCCTATACAAAAGCAATTATTATCAAACTGAATGTATTTAAAGGTCATCTCAAATGGGCTAAAACAACAAAGTTTGCATTTTGGTTGAATTAGAAATAGCCAGAGCCAACTTTATTTGACTCTCAGTCCATTGAATTTTGTTTTTTTCTTTCCAGAAAAGGAGAGAAAAAAATAGATAATTGACAAAGTAAATAACCAGCACATTTCAAAAACTAACAGTGCTTTCTACAATAAATATGCCTTATGAGTCATGCAATTCTCTAAACATATTTACAAATTTTTGATAATAGCCCAAACCTTGAGGTTAAAGGGTTACATACCAGATGGGTAAATACAGGTTTTGTATAAACACAATTTGATATCAAGGGAATAATTTTTTTTTAAGATTTTATTTATTTATTTGAGAGAGAGAGAATGAGAGACAGATAGCAAGAGAGGGAAGAGGGTCAGAGGGAGAAGCAGACCCCCGCTGAGCAGGGAGCCCGATGTGGGACTCGATCCCAGGACTCCAGGATCATGACCTGAGCCGAAGGCAGTTGCTTAACCAACTGAGCCACCCAGGCGCCCAAGGGAATCATTTTTTATTTTGACTATCAGTAAAACACAACAGAACATATCTGTAATCTATGATAAACATGCTTGAGTTTAATCTCACTCCAAACATTTGCCTCAACTAAAGTTTCTTTTTGTTTAGATCACTGGGTCTTAAATATTCTGTATCAGACAGCTTTCTCAACAGAAAGTAAAACAAATTTCAGCACAGTACCTGAATTAACAAAGTACTATTAGCTCTAAGGAGATGATTTCCTCTTTGGGCAAACTTGTGGTCTATTATTCATGTTTAATCAAGACTGAGTAAGGAGAGATAAAATTCAATTAGTCTGAGATTTGCTTTAACATAATCTAAGGCATGGCTGTGGAAGAGAAAGAAAATATGACTATAAATGAAAAAGGTTGACAAAGTGTTGGTAATTATGGAAAATGGGTGTTGGTATATGGGCATAAATGTATTTTTTTTATTATGATGTTATGTTAATCACCATACATTACACCATTAGTTTTTGATGTAGTATTCTATGTATTTTTAAAATAAATGTTTCTCTGAGTTCTAGGAGCCATTCTAGCAGATTAATCCAACCCAAGGAGAAGGTTGTGGGAACCTCCAATCTGTAGCCAATTGGTCAAAAATACAGGTAACAACCTGGATTTTTAGTTGGCATCTTAAGTGGGGAAGGCAGTCTTGTAGGGCAGCCCTTAACCTATGGAATCTGATGCTATCTCCAGGTAGATAACGTCAGGATTGAGTTAAATTGTAGGATACCCAGCTGCTGTCCGGAGAATTGTTTGTTGTTGGTGTGGGAGAACTCTATCACTTACCACCGCCCCCCACCCACTGGAATTGGTACTAGAACCTAAAAGACCTCCCAGTTTGTGAAGGAGAACATCACCAATATAATTTGGGGCTACTTATATATTTAATTCCAATCATATCACCTGCTCTTTAACTGAATAGTTACTACCCTAATTTTTTTTATCATTCTCATGTTTTTTAAAAATAATGAATTATGTAATGTAATTGTTTAATTTTGTTTGTAAATTTTGTAAAAATATTAGTTAACTTTTCATATCACTTTTTTTTTATTCTGCATGTTAATGCATAAAGGCACAGTTCATTCATTCCTTTGCTGTAAAATATTTCATGGTGTGAATATTGATATTTATCCAGTCTTTGGATAATAAAGCTATTCTATACAATGAAGCTATGAAAATTCTGCTATGTCTCCTAGAGCACATGTAGAGAATTATGTCTAGGATATTCCTAGTTGAATCATAGGTATGTATATTTTCAGTCTATCAGGTAATGCCAAATTATTTTCCAAAGTATTTTAAGTAACCAATTTATATTCTCTACTGCAGTGTGTGAGTGTTCTTATTGTTCTACAAACTTGCCAAGAAACTTTACTTTTTACTAATTGGTAGGTGTGTAATATCTTATTATGTCTTCAATTTATAGTTCCTTGATTACTAATGAGGCTAAACAACTTTTTATTTATTAACCATTCACATTTCCTCTGTAGAAAAGGCCTGCTATTATTATTATTATTGCCAATTTTTCTATTAGGATGTTTATCTTTTTCTTATCTACTCATAGTATTTATGATATTAAGCCTTCCTTAATTACATGGGTTGTAAATATCTTCTCATATTTTGTGGTGAGTCTTTTCACTTTTTATGGTATTTTTTGTTGAATAGAAGTTCTTATTCATTTATGTGTTCATTGATTCACTGATTTATTTATCCATTCATTCAACAAATATTTACTGAATATTGGAGTACTTTGGAAAACAAAACAAAACAAAATCCCTGCTCTTGTTGAGTTTCTTCAATAAAGGAAGACAAACAACAAACAGTGCACTAACTAAATTATGAGTATGTTTGAAGCTAATAAGTATTATAAGAAAAAAGTAGAGTAAAGAGATTGGAAGTTGGAGGGGATATCAGTAGACCTCATTGGGAAGGTGACTTTTAAGCAAAGACTTGAAGAGGGCAGGGCATTAACCTTGAGATAACTGGGGCAATACCATTCCTGGCTGAAGGAAATAGTCAGTTCAAAGGTCTTAAGTTGTGTTCAAGGAAAAAGAAAGAGACCAACATGGCTGGAGCAGCATAAGTGAGGGAAAGAGGAGTAGAGTGGGCCAGAGAGGTAAGAATGTACAGAATGGGTAAGGTCTTTTAGGCCATTGTATGGTCTCTAATTTTATTTTGATTAATATTGGACTAATAAATTGCAATGGACAAGGGTTGCTATAACCCTGGCAAGAGATCATAGCACTTGGATCAGTGGTAATACTACAAGTGGTGAGAAATCATTGGATTATAGATTTCTTTTTGTGAAGAATTTATTTTAAAAAAGGAATTTGCATAAGGAATGAGAGGAGAAAAGTCAAGAGTAATTCCGAAGATGATTCCAAGATTTTCGACTTGAGCAATTTGAAGGATTAATGCATTAATTTATATGTGACAGGTTTTAGGGGAAGATTCAAGAGTTTATTCTGGACATGCTAAGTTTGAGATGGTTATGAAGTTTTCATTGGATAGGTAGTTTTATATGTGAGTCTGGAGTTTAAGAGAGCAATTTGAGCTGGCGATATAAATTTGGGAGTTCTTGGCAAAAAGTGTATTTAAAGCTATAAAAGGTGGGCTCCTGGGTAGCTCAGTTGGTTAAGCATCTACCTTTAGCTTGGGTCATGATCTCAGGATCCTGGGATGGAGCCCAGCATAGGGCTCCCTGCTCAGTAGGGACCCTGCTTCTCCCTCTCCCTCTGCCCTCCCCCCCAACTCATGCTCTCTCTCTCTCTCAAATAAATAAATAAAATCTTTTTTTAAAAAAGCTATAAAAGGCATGAGACCACTAAAGGAGTGAGTATAGATAGAAAAGAGAAGACTGCAAAAGTCTGAGTCCTTGGGCACAAAACTAAGAGGTCAAGTAGATAGCAGACTTGTAAAAGAGCAACCAGTGAAATATGAGGAAATTCAATAGAATATAATGAAAGAAATAACAAATAAAGGAGAGAGTGATCAACTGTAGCAAATACTGTTGATAAGCCAAAAAGAATGGAGATTGACCATTGTACTTATGAATGTGGAAGTCAATGGTGACTTTGACAGAAACTGTTACAGCAGAGTGGTAAGATGAAAAGATAGGAAGAGGTGGTCAGAGAAATGCATAAAATTGAGATTATGAAGGGGCTGCAATTGTTAGTAATAAATCCCAAGGCTTGATGATGGGAAAGGAGTGGCTGAGATATTGTGAAAGATATGATCCTTCCTTTTTATAGTTTCCCATGTTTTTTGTCTAGTGATTCAACCACCACTGATGGTCACTGCATAGTCATTATTTCATTAAGGCTTGCAAAATGGTGATATATTAAATCTATTATTCCTTCTTCATTCATTAAATGGAATATTTCTTTAAAAATGTCTTAACTATCTGGTTATCTGATGTACAATTTACATTCTGGAATAAATGCTTGATTCTTTTATTTAACAGCTTTCAGTATAATGTGTTTGTTGCCTAGAATCCTTCTTAGGTGGCCTATGAATTCTTGTTTAAACATTATGAACTGATAGATTTTAACTATTTGATATGTCCATTGCAGTTACTGTTTTTGTGCTCAATTTTCCCATCTTTGGCTGATATTGGGCCTCCTCAGTTGTTCCCTGAGTCTTTTAGACATGGCCACATTGTCTTTAATAGCTTCATTTCTTTCTGATATGACAAGGTGTCCTAAGACCAACATTGATATTTTCTTTCTCAGGTCTGGCTCAGCCAATTCTCTGAGTAACCCTTGTCCCTTTTAGTGAGAAATAATAATTACAAACCATAATCTTTTTGCTAATTGTAAATATTTATTTTTCTACATATCTACATTTAAAGTCTTTCTGAATATTTTATATATTTGAGAGAGAGAGAGCATGCACACACAAGCAGGGGGAGGGGCAGAGGGAGAGGAAAAAACAGATTCCCAGCTGAGTGGGGAGCAGGACAAGAGAGACTCAAGAGACTTGATCCCACGACCCCAAGATCACTACCTGAACTGAAGTCAGACGCTTAACTGACTGAGCCACCACCAAGGCACCCCAGAACCTTAGAAGATTCTGATGCAGTTGTTCTGTGAATCACACTCTGTGAGACACTGTACTACGAATTTTGTATTTTTATCATACAGGCAATAAAGAATTAGCAAATAGTATCAATCAGGGATATAAACCCATCAGTTTTAAGATTACTCAGGTAATACTATAAAAAAGAATGGACTTGGGGCGCCTGGGTGGCTCAGTCAGTTAAACGGCTGCCTTCGGCTCAGGTCATGATCCCAGGGCCCTGGGATCGAGCCCCACATCAGACTCCCTGCTCGGCGGGAAGCCTGCTTCTCCCTCTCCCACTCCCCCTGCTTGTGTTCCCTCTCTCGCTATATCTCTCTCTGTCAAATAAATAAATAAAATTTTTTAAAAAAATAATGGACTAAAGTGGGAGAAACATGGTTAGAAGACTAGTAAGGAAGTTCTTGAAAGAGTTCTAATAAAAGATGAGAGAGAGAGTACGTGGCCACTAGACATTTCTGAGGTAAAATAAAATACGCTATCCCATAAGTGACGTAAGGGAGAGGGAAGAGTCAGTGATGACGCTGAAGGTTAGTCCTGTTGGGTTTTGAAAGGTATTTGATTTCAGAGAGATGAATTCTGTTCAGGGCTCAACTTTTCTATATTTAGAATTTTATGTTTTCTTAGGAAATAGTACTTGAATATGCAATGAAAATCACCTCATGACATTTTCTAAAAGAATATGAAATACATACACACACATATAATAGGAAGGTCCTTTATGCCCTATCATGCTTGTGTATACTCTAAGCTTGATATTTGGAAGGTAAATGTTATGCAAGATCATTATAAGTGTTTTCCCTTTTGGCATTTGGGAGAACCACAACAGATTTTTTTAAAAAGTAGAATTAGAAAAAGTCCAATTCATAAAACCAAATGTCATAAGGGATCAAAAGCAGCTCTGCGACTATGATTCCTGAGGTAAAATCAGGATGATTTTCTGACGGTTTCCAAAATAACCTAATGAAAGAGAAATACTATTCCAAATACAGTTGAGCAATAAGCAGCAAAATATAGGACATCAGTTGCTATACTTTTTATTCTAAACCTCATTCAGAAGGGTGTTTAAAGCTAATCATACTTACCAAGAACATCATGTGGTCATCTTGCTGTAGGGAAGTCTTCCAATGCAATGATGAATTTGGGGTGGTATAAGCAGCACAAACTAGCAATCATATCACATCTGTGGTCTTCTTGGCTCTGAAAACACATTTAAGGAATAATTTTAAAAGTCATTAATTAGAATCTCTTCTAGAATTTACACTGCACACATATGTGATGAATTGTTTCCCCCTTCACCTTTTATTTCCTGGAATGTATACTTTCTGTGAAGCTTTCCATAACCATTCTCCATTGCAATACCTCACAAGTCTGTAGGAGAGCTAAGTCCTCGAGGAGGCAGTTTTAAATGATACCATGTAACTCTCTGTTTGTCATAGGAATTCATATTAAGTGAGATTCAGAAACTTTAATAGAGAAGTAGGAAACACATGAATTTTCTAGCCCAGCTTTTAAAGGCAAAAGACAGATTTTTATTTGCTCAACAAGTTGTGTCAGCCTTAAATTTTCAGCATGGATTATTTTTTGAAAAGCCAGCGATAGATACATTTTTAAAATTTTCCTTAAGTGTTTAGCCAGTCTATTTATAGATTTTCCATTCTGGGAAAGACCCATAACTCTCTCTGATATGTTTTTTTTCACTTTGCTAACTAAAAAAAACCCTCAAATACTGAAGATCTATTGAGGTTCTTCAACAATGACAATGTCATAAAAGACTAAGTTGCTGTAAGAAAAGAACCTCACTTGGTAATGATTTTATGCTGAAGTGATTTATAACAGGGAGAAGGTCATGACTCGTTGGTGTTGGGTGGAACTTTGGAGACCGGCTGGGGGGGTGTTACCAGTTGTGGGGCCATGTCTCGTTTTATTCACCTATAAAATGGAGAGTAAAATGTCTATCTCATAAGGTTCTCTTGAGAATTAAAGGAGATGATATAGGTAAACTTCTTAGTGCACAGTAGACTTTCAATAAAATATATCCACTATACATTAAATACTTCTCATAGTGCAATTGCACAGCTTGTCATAAAAAGAATTTATTCTAGTCTCTATGGGGTAATCTTGTTCGAAGTCAGTGTTGAATAGTTTTTAAAATCAAGATATCATTCACTCCATTGTTGTTTGCTGTTAATTGCCTTCCTCTGTGGAACCAGTGGATTTAGAGTCAGTCCCTCCCCAGGGTGTCTCATGGTTGCTGGTTTTCAATAGATGCTTTGAATCATGGACTCCCAGAGCATTGAGGGATCTGGGGATCATCTTTCAATTTAACTATATTTTTGTATGTATGTGTGTGATTTTTCACATGAGAATCCTGAAGCACATATTAAGAGAAGAAAGTAACATAGATGCTGGAGTCATACCTGAATTTAATTTCAAACTCTGTCATTAACTAGCTGTGTATAACTGGGTAAATCACCTTATTTCTCTGAGACTATTTCTTCATCTGAAAAATAGGTAAATGGTTGTAAAATTAAATCAGATATCATATATAAAAAACCTAGCAGAGTGCCTGATACTGTAGAGCTTAATGTTAGTCTAAAGAAACTTATCCAAGATCACAGTGCTAGTAATGTTAGAAGATTTTTGCTATAATCCAGATACCATGATTCCAAGTCTAGCATTTTTTCCATAGCCTTAAATGGGAGACATTGTGAGCAAGGAAGTTAGGTCTGCAACAAAGGCATGTATAAAGAATTCTCAGATCACAGAATGATAAATGCTTGCTTTCACCATAAATAAATGTACAAGGCAAACAACAGACAAGGTGAGAATAGTTTCAATCTATATAACCAATAAAAGGTTAGTATCCCTTGAAGATAAGTCTCCAATAAATCAGTAAGGAAAGGACTTGTTGGATGAATGGATCAAGACTATGATTAGAATGTATGCAAGGAAGGAAGTTGGTAAAGTAGGAGTTTACAATAGGGCATTTGGGGTCTAAGTATTGCTGAGTTTAGTGAGACAGCTGCTCTTTCTCACTCTATTTGCTAATAGCCCCAAACACCTCTGCTGTCTCACTGCCAGTCAATAGAAAGGTCTAACACAGTGCCTGGCATGCAGTACCTCCTTAATAAATATTTGTTGGATAAATGAATTAATGTTACCCCAACCTTTACCACTTGGTGCCATTCTAGTGGGAAATCTGCTTCTGGTACACCTCTGTTGTCCAGAGAGAGACAATTCTGCCACTGCCACCAGTTGATGTAGTTTCCTGCCAATGCGGTGGTGCTGACTTGTAGAAACTCCACTACTGTTCCTACTCCTTCTGTGCACATTTCCATAGCCCATTCCCTCTTTCCCATGCTTTTTACAAAATGAAGAGACTAGTTCTTCCTTCTGTATTATTTATTTTCTGCTTGGCTGGGGGCAGTGGAGTGGGTAGAATTCCCACAGCAAGATTGCCTGGTTCCCAAATTCTTCAGCAATGATTGTGCAGCCCTTTCAGTGAACATCTGTAGTTCTATTACTCTCCAGAGAGCACACATGCCTCCAGCGCATTTCCAAAAGAACTAGGCTGGGTAACAGCTACCATGTTCTACCTTCTCTTACCTCTTCCTTGTGATCTTTGTGCATTGTTTATGAGTTGGGTTCACTGTCACACATTAATTCTTTCCTTTTCGTGAATTTTCTTTCAGTGGCTTTATAATCTCTTCTGCAAACTGGGTTTGTCAATAGTGACCTCTCAGTCGGTTGGACACATCTTGTATATGTTCATACTAGTCAATATTTAAGATTTTTCTCCTGAAGTCACTCATCTCCTATGTAAATGGGATCATAGGTAAAGCTACAGTTTCACTCCATTCACTGAATATTACTAAGTCTCAGCCTAGATGTGGTAATAATAACTACTGGCAGAGTTATGAGGATTAGTGAGATAGCATAACACCAGGCAGATGGTAGGTAGGCTTCTCAGTAATGGAAACCATATCATCAGAGATTGTGAGCAGATTTGCTAGAGCTAAATAGAGGACTCAGTGTTAAAAAAAAAAAAAAAAAAAAAAGATTATGGCAGACTATCAAGGCAAGGACTTAGTCAAAGAGAAAAAAAATACTGGATTACAAAAAAAGAAGGGAATAGTATTGACAAAGCAAAAGTAAAGCTGCTAGAATTTGGTTGTGAGGTCAGTATAGAAGCTCTTAGACTAATTCAATGCTGCTGACCCTACTAAATACTGGGCTGGGGTTCTTTGCCATCCTGTGCCAGTGATGATCTGTGTCCCACCAGCCAACTAGGATGCTATCCTCTTTGCCCAGTTGATGGTAGGTAAGCCAACCCTAAATCCTCATTATACCAGTTGTTTCCCTGGACCCTCTCTGGTACCACTTTTATTGTCTGGGATCTCTGAGAAACAGACTCAAAAATAGGATTAGACATGTAGGTGATTTGTTAGGGGAAATGTATATGAAGAAAAATGGGAAACTAGGCGAGACTGGGAGAACTATGAGACTGTAATGATGTTCTGACTTTCGTAAAGGAAAGAGTGTAGTTTTGATGGAAAAATCAGACTGTATGCAGTTCAAAAACAATTTGAAAGGTTGATGCTGACTCCTTGAGCCAGATAGCAAAGCCTTCTTTCAGAGGAGTTCTATATCACCTAGAAATAGACCTACCTGCCTTGGTATCCTTACCACACCTGGTCATGTCTCTGTGCACATGCAGTAATGGATTTTTGAGTACAGAAGCTGGGGTCTTTGGTCTATTATGCTCCTCACAGTCAAAGGTCTGAGATGTGCACTTCTATAGCCATTTATCTTCATTAAGTATACGTGTTAAAATGTTTTAGAAAAACTACTAAAACAAAAAAGGGGGAAGATTTTTTAAAATAACAAAAGAAGGAAATAAATAAAAGAGACAGAAAACCAGGACAAATAGAAAGCACAAACTGTGATACTACAAATATATCCAATACATCAGTAATTCAAATCAATGAAAAAGGACTGATTTCTTCATTTGAAAGGCAAAATTTGTCAGATTAGAAAACAAACACATATATGCTTTTACAAGTGTCACACCTAAAACATCAGGATCTAGAGAAATAAACAATAAAAAATGGGAAAGATATAAAAGACAAAAACAAACCACAAAGATACTGGTTTAGCTATATTAAAACCAGAAGACTTCAAGGCCAATATATAGATAGATAGATAGATAGATAGATAGATAGATATAGACATAGATCACTAACAATAAATGGTTCAACCCCTCAGGAAGGCATAATTCTAAACTTATTTGCATACAAAAGACATACTCAAAATATATAAAACAAAACTTGGTAGGATTCAAGGGAGGAATTAATCTATCATCATAGAGGGAGGTTATAATATATGGCTCTCAGTATATGAGTTCAGACTAAAATATATCATCAAGGATACACAATATTTAAACATTACAAATAATAATCTTGACCTAATGGACATAGATGGAATATTTTACCTAATAATTATAAATTTTTTTCAACTACATAGGGTATTTATGAAAACTGACCACACACTAGACCATAAAGCATGATTCAATAAATTTCAAACAATCCACACATTAGAAATAAATAATCAAAAGCATATTAGAAAAAATGAATGCAGAAAAGAAAAGAGACTTTAAAATAACTCATGCATTAAAGAGGTAAACATTATGAGCTAAGTACTCAACTTAAAAGTTAGAAAAACAGAATAAACTCAAAGAAAGTAAAATAAAGGAACTGCTAATGATGAGGTAAAATTAATAAAAATTGAAAATGAAGGTACAGTAGAGCAAATCAACAAAGAAAATAGTCATTTTTTGGACAAAAATAAAATAAACAAACATGACAAGATTGACCAATAAAAAGATAATGAATGTACAAATAAATATCATTAGGATTAAAAGTGGTCATAACTATATATTTTGTAGACATTAAATACATAATATAAGAATATTATAAAAAACTTTATGCCAATAAGTTTAAAACTTAGATGGAATTAAAGAAAAGAAAAATTTAACTTACCCAGAAAGAAATGGAAAAAATCTGAATGTTGCTATAGCGATAGAGAAACACCAAGTCAAAATGGTTATCAATGAGTTCTACTACTCATTGAAGGAAGAAATCATTCCAAAACTTCACAAACAACTTCAAAAGATAGGAAACACAAAATAAAACTAAAAATGGAATAACCTGAATTGATTTTATGAAGTGACAAAGATCTGATGATAGGTAAGAAATCAAGAAACAATAAAGAACAATAGCAATACTCTCATCAGAGACACATGTAGGACATAGGTAAGACCAAACAACATAGTAAGGGGGATGTATTGTAGTATTTTTGTTATTGTTAAGGAAAATGTCTTTGCATTTGCTTTTGTTTTTAAAGTAAACAGATGGCTTACAAAGTCTCCCAGTGTCTTATTCTAAATTCTCCAAAGTTGACTGTCAGAGAAATGAAGTTCTCTTCAAGGTCAACATTTTGCCCTTCAAACAACATTCTGAACTATAAGTCTCTTTGTGAATGTTTGTTTTTAATTATTATGTGTCCTATGAGTAAATTAATAAAATAATTTATAATGTTTATAAGTAGTAAATTAAGTTTGGACCTAATTGCTTTGGTGAAAAGGTAGCCTCACTGTCCTTTGTAAATTAGCTTGTTCCAAAGTTCTCCATTCATTTAGATTCTTCTCTTTCAAATATCAGTTCATGTCCTATCCCTTCCACAGTGTTCTCTCCAACTCTTCCAGTTCATAGATCTTGTCTTCCTGAAAATCGTTGTTTTTATTGTTTCTACCAAAGAGATAAGAATAATAAATGGCAATCCAATTTACTGCAATTAATTCACCAGATGATCAATTTGCTCAGCTTTGCTAAAGTCTTCTCCCCACAGAATTTCACTTGACTGAATATCAATGTTTCATGGGATTCTTATAGAATGCAAACATGGCTCAAAATTCAAGGGATGGACTTTTTCTTAAATCTTTCCCAATTTCTGCAGGTTTACACCTTGAACCTATCTCTGCTTTTCAAAGTGAAATGGCTGTGAAAAACCAGGTTTTGGTACTTGCCAGTTTTTGATGAATTGGCTATTTAACAAACTATCTTTGGAAAACTGATGTTTTGGCTTAGAGCCCCCCTCCCCCCATTTCTTATGTTCCAGATGCAGCATTCATCAGGAAACATAAAGATGAATAAGGGATGGTCTCTGTCTTTTGAGAAAAGAATTTTCTAGTCCATCTCTCCAGAGCTTAGCATACTATCTAGTATATTGTGAACAGGAAATAAATTTTGAATAAATGAAAAAATAAATGAGAAACTCAATGTCTGATAGGGGGTCCAGGTCAAAAATAATTATAATATAGGGTGATATTTGCAATATTAGATGTATGTTTAAGGCAACTGCTGTTGGCGGAAGCATAGGTAGAAGCAAGAATTGGAGACACAAGATCTGAAAGTATGCTATGTGTTTTTGCAAAAACATATAAAAAGTAAATAAGGGAGAGAGGTCATTCCAAACAGAGATACTGACTTGAACATGGAAGGGGACCCTGGAAATGTAATCACAAGTATATTATTTTCTATTGCTGCCTAACACAGAACCACAACTTAGCAGCTTAAAACAGCATGTCTTTATTTACTTTTTAAAAGATTTTATTTAGAGAGAGAGAGAGAGCACGAACAGGGAGACCAGTATCCTGGACATGGCTAACTTAAATTCTCTGCTCAGAATCTCACAAGACTGTAATTGAGGTGTACCTGGGCTGTGTTCCTTTCTGGAGCTTGGGATACTCTTTCAAGTTCATGTGGTGGTTAGCAAAATTTATCTCCTTATGGTTGAAAGATCAAGGCCCTGAAGACCTGGAGGCCCTGCCATGTGGCCTCTTCCATTCACATCACAGCAACTTGCTTCTTCAAGGCCACCCAGAAAATCTCTCTAGTGCATGCTAGCAAGACAGATTCATCTGTATTTCACAATCTAATCATGGGAGTGATGAATCTCCCTGCCTTTGTCATATAAAGTAACCTAGTCACAGGAATGGCACACAATCTCCTTTGCCCTATGACATTGCTTAGAAGCAGGTCACAGGTCCTGCCTAGGCTCAAGGGAAGGGGATTCCACAAGAGTTTGGACACCAGGGGGCAGAAATCCTTGAGGGCCCCCTTCAGATGTGTTCACCACAATGAAAGAGCGGGTTGGTAGTGAGCCAACAGAAAATGAATCTGCCAGTTTCATGGGTGGCAGGAATCAGATCTTGAAACTACTTGGATGCCATGTGTGAAATCCAAAATAAATAGAATTAAAGACACACTAAGGCTTAAGGTTATGCTTGTATCTTTGGGAAAAAAAGCTTTCTTAAGAAAATTAACAGAATAAATAAGTTTGTACAGAGAATATGTTAATGTGTCTTACTGTAAATGTAGAACTATTACTGAAAATGTAGAGCTATTTCTTTTAGAAAGAAAAAAAAAGTAATATATCATTTTAACTTTCTGCTCAGGTAGCTTAAATTGGTTCACTTCTAAAGTTTTGTTCAAAAGAGGATGCACAAACTTTGCACAACCTTTCCTGTCTTTGAGTTATACAACATCAATTTATTTGGAAAACCTTTTTCTTGCTGATCTGTTGGAGCATTAGAGAATCATAAAGATCTGACCTGCCTGTTGACTTTTTTCTTTCATTTCTCTCTTTAAAAAAAATAGCTGTAAGGCAAGGGTGTCCACCACCCACTCGTTTTGGAGGTACCTTTGCTTTGGGCTTCAAACAGTCAGGTTAAAAGGAATTGCAGTTATATTGGGCTGCTATGTGTACCACAGAAAACTGCCAGGCAAGAATGGGTATCATTTTCTTATAATTTGATGAATCTGTTCTTCCCTGATGAGAGACTTTCAATGACCCTCCAATGATTAGAGTCCAAATCTTCTTTCCCCTAATTTTTAAGTGATGGAAAATGGAAAATATATATAACATTATACAAATGTATAGAGAATAGTTTAATAAATGCCCATTTACCAGCACCCATTTTCTATACTTACCAACATTTTGTCAACCTTTTTCATTTATAATCATATCTTCTTTCTTTTCCACAGCCATGCCTTAGATTATGTTAAAACAAATCTCAGACTAATTGAATTTTATCTCTAATATACTCTAGTGTGTATCTCCAAAAAATAAGTACTTTTTAATAGAATAACCACAATGCCACTGAAGTATGAAAAAATCAGCAGTAATTCTTTATTTTCATCAAACATCCAAACAGTTTTAAAATTTTCTTAATTGTCTCATTTTCTTTTGACAGTTGGACTATTTGAATCAGAATTCTAATTAAGTCCACACTTTGTGTTTCATCCATAAATCTCAAGTCTTCAAATAAATAAATAAAATCTTTAAAAAAATTTTTAAAAAGGGCACCTAAATGGCTCAGTCGTTAAGCATCTGCCTTCGGCTCAGGTCATGATCCCCAGGTCCTGGGCTTGAGCCCCGCATCGGGCTCCCTGCTCCGTGGGAAGCCTGCTTCTTCTCCCTCTCCCACTACCCCTGCTTGTGTTCCCTCTTTAACTGTGTCTCTCTCTGTCAAATAAAGAAATTAAATCTTTAAAAAATAAATAAATAAATCTCAAATCTTTTTTAGTCTATAAGTACTCTCTCCCCTCCTTTAAAAATTTTCTTACAAAATTTTTGTTGTTGTTTTATTGTTATTGTAGAAACTGGGCAATTTATACTGCCTGGATTTTGCCAATTGCCTCACCATTTAATTGAACTTACCATGCTTCTCTGCCCCCTTTACTTAGGTTTTGGGTTGACCCTAGTGAAATTATATTTTTGTAGGTCAGAATAGTTAAGTGTTGGCAATTTTATGTGGTCCAACTTAATAATTAGATATGGAGGTATAACTAGATTTGGAGGTATGATCAGATTTATCTTCAAATTTTTAGTAAGAATACTTCATAATAGTCAGAATTTCATATTTCATTACCTCTGATGGAATTAAGTGGCTGATTTCTTTCTTTTTGTAATGTTAAGATTAACCAGTGGACTCAGGGATCATGAGCTTGATGAAGCCATTATAAAGTTCCCCATCAGTTTTTCACCTAAAGGATTCAGAGCCATTGATGATCATTGCTTTGATCCATTGTTTCGTTAGAAGTTGCAAAGTGGTGTTATAATTTATTAATTAACTGTAATTCTTTGAAAAACATTCACTTTCCATCATCAACTATTTGGTTACCCTGAGGAATAGCTTATATAGGAAAGGCAAGACAAATGCTCAGTTCTCTGAATTTAGTTAATACTATTTGGAATTATGTATTGTTCATCTAGCATCTTCCAATGGTGACCAATGAGCTGGTTTTTAACTTTTAATTTTTAGAATTATTTTAAAAATGATGGCTTTAAATTTCATGAAAATAATAGTTGATTTGGGTACTCAACTTGTCCTGCATTTAGTTTGTTAAGAGTCCCTTCAAGTTGGCTTTCGAGTTTTTTCTGATACAACTGCAGTAGACCTTGATTTTCAAAAATGAAAAATGTTATACATTTATTGCTCCAGATATAGAATCAGCAATTTCTCCTAGATACATAATTTGCTATGGTGGGAAGAGCCATAGAGATAGAGTTGGGGAAATAAGAGTGTCCATTTGACTGGTCATCATTTCTAGATCTTTTTAGTGGACAAAAGTAAAAAATACATAATTTTAAAGAAAGTACACCATAAACTTATACTGATGTCTTCAACTAATTTATTATTTTAGGGCTTTTACTTATCTTCTTGGATTCCACACTTGTGTCTCCTCAAATGGCAAAAATTTTATTCCCAATGCCACCAACATTATTGCCCACTTATTATATCTTACATACACATCAACAGTTCAGAAAAACAACACCTATATTACTACCCCAAACAGATTAAGATTTCTTTGCAGGTTTTTTTTTTTTTTTTTTTCCTGTTAAGACTATATCCTTTTTAGAACAGTCAAGTTACTGGGTTTTTTTGTTTGTTTGTTTTTAAATTACTTGAAAGAATTCTCTTTGTGTAACAACTCAGTAAATTTCATTTGTCTCATTTTGTTTCCAACTCTTAAGAATTACTTTTATTTTTTTGAATAATTTGTTCCCCAGTTTTGTAAAACATTTATATGATTCTATAAGATAGCATAACAATATTTGAGATAATCTTTGTTCCTTCTTGCAGCTTGTCACAATACAGTGTGTAGATGTACTATAGTTTATTCAACCTATCTCCTATTGAATGAGCATTTGAGTTGTTTCCATTCTTTTGCTGTTAGAAATAATGACATAATGAATAGCTTGTGCATATGGAGGTGTGGGACTATCAGTGTAATTACATTACAATCCTTGACATGAGATTGCTGATTCAAATGGTAAAAACGTATGTATTTGGGTTTTTTTAAATTTAATTTTATTATGTTATGTTAGTCACCATACACTACATCATTAGTTTTTGATGTAGTGATCCACGATTCATTGTTTGCGTATAACACCCAGTGCTCCATGCAGTACGTGCCCTCCTTAATACCCATCACTGGGCTAACCTATCCCCCCACCCCCCTCCCCTCTAGAACCCTCAGTTTGTTTCTCAGAGTCCATAGTCTCTCATGGTTCATCTCTCCCTCCAATTTCCCCCTCTTCATTTTTCCCTTCCTTCTCCTAATGTCTTCCATGCTATTCCTTATGTTCCACAAATAAGTGAAACCATATGACAATTGACTTTCTCTGCTTGACTTATTTCACTCAGCATAATCTCCTCCAGTCCCATCCATGTTGATGTAAAATTTGGGTATTCATCCTTTCTGATGGCTGAGTAATATTCCATTGTATATATGGACCACATCTTCTTTATCCATTCATCTGTTGAAGGGCATCTCAGCTCTTTCCACAGTTTGGCTATTGCGGACATTGCTGCCAAGAACATTGGGGTGTCTATGGCCCTTCTTTTCACTACCTCTGTGTCTTTGGGGTAAATACCCAGTAGTGTAATTGCTGGGTCATAGTGTAGCTCTATTTTTAATTTTCTGAGGCACTTCCACACTGTTTTCCAAAGTGGCTGTACCAACTTGCATTCCCACCAAAAGTGTAAGAGGGTTCCCCTTTCTCCACAACCTCTCCAACATTTGTTGTTTCTTGCCTTGTCCATTTTTGCCATTCTAACTGGTGTAAGGTGGTATATCTCAGTGTGGATTTGATTTGGATTTCCCTGATGGCTAATGATGATGAACATTTTTTCATGTGTCTGTTAGCCATTGGATGTCTTCTTTGGAAAAGTGTCTGTTCATGTCTTCTGCCCATTTTTTGACTTGCTTATTTGTTTTTTGGGTGTTGAGTTTGAGAAATTCTTTATAGATCTTGGATACCAGGCCTTTATCTGTAGTGTCATTTGTAAATATCTTCTCCCATTCTGTGGGCTGCCTCTTTTTTTTGTTGACTGTTTCCTTTGCTGTGCAGAAGCTTTTTTTCTTGATGAAGTCCCAAAAGTTCATTTTTGCTTTTGTTTCACTAGCCTTTGGAGATGTATCTTGAAAGAAGTTGCTGTGGCCGATGTCAAAGAGGTTACTGCCTATGTTCTCTTCTAGGATTTTGATGGATTCCTCTCTCACATTGAGGTCTTTCATCCATTTTGAGTTTATCTTTTTGTATGGTGTTAGAGAATGGTCGAGTTTCATTCTTCCGCATGTGGCTGTCCAATTTTCCCAGCATCATTTATTGAAGAGATTGTCTTTTTTCCATTGCATGTTTTTTCCTGCTTTGTTGAAGATTATTTGACCATTGAGTTGAGGGTCCATATCTGGGCTCTCTATTCTGTTTCATTGGTCTATATATCTGTTTTTGTGCTAGTACCATGCTGTCTTGGTAATCACTGTTTTGTAATATAGCTTGAAAACGGGCAACATGATGCCCCCAGCTTTGTTTTTCTTTTTCAACATTTCCTTGGCGATTCGGGGTCTTTTCTGATTCCATACAAAGTTTAGGATTGTTTGTTCCAGCACTTTGAAAAATGTCATTGGAATTTTGATTGGGATGGCATTGAAGGTATAGATTGCTCTGGGTAGCATAGACATTTTAACAATGTTTATTCTTCCAATCCATGAGCATGGAATATTTTTCCATCTTTTTGTGTCTTCTTCAATTTCTTTCATGAGTGTCCTGTAGTTCCTAGAGTATAGATCCTTTACCTCTTTGGTTAGGTTTATTCCGAGGTATCTTATGGTTTTTGGTGCTATTGTAAATGGAATCGTTTCTCTAATTTCTCTTTCTACAGTTGCGTTGTTAGTGTATAAGAAAGCAACTGATTTCTGTGCATTGATTTTGTATCCTGCCACATTACTGTATGAGTTCTAGTAATTTGGGGTGGAGTCTTTTGGGTTTTCCACCTAAAGTATCATGTCATATGTGAAAAGAGAGAGTTTGACTTCTTCTTTGCCAATTTGAATGCCATTTATTTCTTTTTGTTGTCTGATTGCTGTTGCTAGGACTTCTAGTACTATGTTGAACAACAGTAGCAAGAGTGGGCATCCTTGGTGTGTTCCTGATCTTAAGGGAAAGGCTCTCAGCTTTTCCCCATTGAGGATGATATTCACTGTGGGTTTTTCATAGATGGATTTTATGAACTTGAGGAATATTCCCTCTATCCCTATACTCTGAAGAGTTTTAATCAGGAAAGGATGCTGTATTTTGTCAAATGCTTTTTCTGCACCAATTGAGAGGACCATATGGTTCTTCTCCCTCCTCTTATTAATGTGTTCCATCACATTGATTTGCGAATGTTGAACCACCCTTGCATCCTGAGGATAAATCCCACTTGGTTGTGGTGGATGATCCTTTTAATGTATTGTTGGATCCTATTAGCTAGGATTTTGTTGAGGATTTTGGAATCCATATTCATCAGGGATATTGGTCTGAAATTCTCCTTTTTGATGGGGTCTTTGCCTGGTTTGGGGATTAAGGTAATGCTGGCCTCATAGAATGAGTCTGGAAGCTTTCCTTCTGTTTCTATTTTTTGAAACAGCTTCAGGAGAATAGGTATTATTTTTTCTTTGAATGTTTGGTAGAATTCTCCAGGGAATCCATCAGGCCCTGGATTCTTGTTTTTTGGGAGGTTTTTGATCATTGCTTCAATCTCGTTACTGGTTATTGGCCTATTCAGATTGCCAATTTCTTCCTGCTTCAGTCTTTGTAGTTTATAGGTTTCCAGGAAGGCATCCATTTCATCCAGATTGCTCAGTTTATTGGCATATAGTTGTTAATAATAATTTCTAATAATTGTTTCTATTTCCTTGGTGTTAGTTGTGATCTCTCCCCTTTCAATTATAATTTTATTAATTTGGGTCCTTTCTCTTTTCTTTTGGATAAGTCTGGCCAGTGGTTTATCGATATTGTTAATTCTTTCAAAGAACTAGCTTCTAGTTTCATTGATCTGATCTACTGTGTTTCTGGTTTCTAATTCATTGATCTCTGCTCTAATCTTAATTATTTGTCTACTAATGTGTGGCTTAGGCATCGTTTGTTGCTTTTTCTCTAGTTCTTTAAGGGGTAGAGTTAGTTGGTGAATTCGGGATTTTTCTATTTTTTTGAGTGAGGCTTGGAGGGTTATGTATTTTCCCCTTAGGACTGCCTTTGTAGTATCCCATAGGTTTTGGACTGATGTGTTTTCATTCTCATTGGTTTCCATGAATTGTTTAAGTTCGTCACTGATTTCCTGGTTGACCCAAACATTCTTGAGCAGAGTGGTCTTTAGCTTCCAAGTGTTTGCATTTCTTCCAGAATTTTTCTTGTGATTGAGTTCCAGTTTTAAAACATTATGCTCTGAGAATATGCCGGGAATAATCTCAATCCTTTGGTATCAGTTAAGACCTGATTTATGATCCAGTATACGGTCTATTCTGGAGAAAGTTCCATGTGCGCTCGAGAAGAATGAGTATTCTGTTGTTTTAGTGTGGAATGTTCTGTATATATCTATGAGGTCCATCTGGTCCTGTGTGTCTTTCAAAGCTCTTGTTTCTTTGTTGATTTTCTGCTTAGATGATCTGTCTATTGCTGAAAGTGGAGTATTGAGGTGTCCTACAATTAACATATTGTTATCAGTATGACTCTTTATTTTGGTTAACAGTTGGCTTATGTAGATGGCTGCTCCCATGTTGGGGGCATAGATATTTACAATTGTTAGATCTTCTTGTTGGATAGACCCTTTAAGAATGATATAGTGTCCTTCTGTGTCTCTAACTACAGTCTTTAGTTTAAAATCTAATTTGTCTGATATAAGAATTGCTACCCCAGCTTTCTTTTGAGGTCTGCTGGCATGGAAGATGGATCTCCATCCCTTCACTTTCAGTGTGGATGTATCTTTAGGTTCAAAATGAGTCTCTTGTAGACAGCATATGGATGGGTCCTGTCTTTTTATACAATCTGCAACCCTGTGCCATTTTATGGGAGCATTTAGGCTGTTCATGTTGAGAGTAATTATTGAAAGATGAATTAATTGTCATCATGTTGCCTGTGAAGACTTTGTTTTTATAGATTGTCCCTGTAAATTTCTTTTCTATATTACTCTTGGGGTCTTTCTCCTTTTATAGAACCTCCCTTAATATTTCTTGTAGGGCTGGCTTAGTGGTCACATATTCTTTCAGTTTCTGCATCTCTCCATCCATTCTAAATGACAGCCTTGCCAGATAAAGTATTCTTGCCTGCATGTTCTTCTCATTTAGTACCCTGAATATGTCTTGCCAGCGCTTTCTGGCTTTCCAGGTCTCTGTGGATAGGTCTGACGTTATTCTGATGTTCCTCCCTCTGTACATAAGGAATCTCTTCCCCCTAACTGCCCTTAAGATGGTTTCCTTGGTTCTAAGATTTGCGAGTTTTACTATTACATGCCGGGGTGTTGGCCTGTTTTCCTTGATCTTGGGAAGGGTCCTCTCTGCCTCTAGGACACGAATGTTTGTTTCATTCCCCAGATTAGGGAAGTTCTCGGCTACGATTTGCTCAAATATATCTTCTAGTCCTCGCTCTCTCTCCACCCCCTCAGGTATTCCAATAATTCTGACATTGGAACGTTTCATGGTGTCACTTATTTCTCTGATTCTATTTTCATGGATTCTGAGTTGTTTTTCCCTGGCCTCCTCTTTTCCCTTTTTATCTATTAATTGGTCTTCTAGGTCACTAATTTGTTTTTATGCCTCGCTTACCCTAGCTGTTAGATTACCTAGATTAGATTGGATCTCATTGATAGCATTTTTAAGTTCTGCCAATTCAGCTTTCATTTCTGCCCTTAGAGACTTTATGTTGCCATTAATTAATTTCTCCATTCTAGCTATTGTCTTCACAATTGCTAGCCTGAATTCCATCTCCGACATCTTGGTTATATCTGCATCCATTTGTAAATCTGTGGCATAAGTCATAGTCTCTGAGTGTTTCCTATTTTGGGGGTTCCTCCTCCTAGCCATTCTGTTGAGGGGTGGTTGAGGGAATGTATAGAGTCCAAATTATTGACCACAGCCCAAGCAAGATGCACCTGTTTTCTGGGGACCTTAGGGTTGCTGGCCTCTTGTTTTCCCAGGCTATCTTCTGAGGGAGGGGCCTGCCATGCTGTTACTCAGGCACCCCTGTTTGGGCAGAGTTGCCCTGCTCCCCTGTGGCGGGGGATGGGCTAAGTTGAAACTGGTTTTTTGGGGCTTTTGTTCTCTGGTGGCTTTCCCTGGTGGCTTTCCATGTCTCTTCTGAGAGTCAGAGCAGAAGAGACAGTTCCAACCCTCTGCCTCAGAGCAGAGAGATTGCAATCTGTTCTTCAGTGAGCTCTCCAGGTCACACTGTCTCCATTTCTGTCTGTGCTGCTATAAACTACAATCCTGGGTTGTGCACCCCTCAGCAGCGCTTCCAACCCTTGCCTCCAGGTTGGGGCACATCTCTGTCCTCCCAGGGTCTGAGATGGGGCTTTAAGTCAACTCTTACAAGACTTCAAAGCTTTTTCCACTGAGCTCTTTGGCCTCCATCAACTAAAAAGACTGTGTCAGAAATAGTCCTCAAGAGCCTCTTCTTCAGCTTGAAGAACAAGTTGATAGGATTTAAGAAGAATAATTTGGAGTCATTGTGGTTTTGGTGGGCCTATAACACAGGTCTTGAACTTTCTGCTCAATTCAAACACACACAAAAAGTGTTTTTCTCTGATTATTGTTGATCTTGAAAGAAGGATGACAAACTGCCTGCTAATAAATAAACCACAAAACCCAAAAGGAATAACAACTCTCCAAGCTGTTTTGAACATCCTGATCAATAACTAGAATAATAGTAGTCCCACCTGACTAATGCATCTATTTCAAAGCCACAAATAGATTTTCAGAGACCAAAGAAAAGAGCAGTACTTGTTGGAGGAGGTCATTGAGAGGACATGACTGCCATTTGACCTGTGAGCTGGACCTGGGCAATCCGAGTCTTCTTACCTCCTACCCTGTCCTTGGAATGTATGTTCTGCCCACTGTTCCCACAGTGGGAGCCATTTTCAAGGATGTAGCCTTAAGAGACCAATGTATTGTTTGAGACCATCTATATGGTATATATACCTGAACCCCATTAATGCCTTTACATAAACTTAAGATTCTGGCAGCCAGATGCAGAGATTTCATCTTGTGGTGCCCGTGTTAAGCCTGGGATATAAGTTTCCTTGCTTATTAAACCCACCACCTTCCAGTCTGGAGTGGTCTGCTTCTTTGGTCTCTCCCTGCCCTTTGTGTATGGAGCTGGTTTATGAAGACACAGTATGGCAAGTTTTCCCATCTGTGCTAGGAGCTGCTACACATGGTGCTTTCATGACTCTTCCTTTATGGAGAGGTATCCTAGCTTCATGAATAGGCTCAATGGCTTAAACCCAGATTTCTAGTTTTTCTTTCATTACTTTTTACTGGGCGTGTAACTTAACCTCTTTGTCTTCTTAAATCTTTCCATCCTGCTGGGAGGGACTGTGAGAGAATTTTTACCAAGACTTTTGTAATCTGGGGATGAAATGTGCTATGTAAAGCCACTACCAAGTTGTCATTAATCATAACCAGGACTTAAGTCAGCTGTCAGTATTTCAAGGAGGAACAAGTCTACAGGGTGAAATGACAATCCCTTCATGAGCTCTACAATGCACAGAACTTGCTGACACTAATACTGCAGCTAGCCAAAGAGTGGAAAATCAAGATAATGACTGCAGGGGAATGGAAGGATGTCAGCAGGCTGGGTCAGGTAACAAAGTCTTCATTAAGGAAAGGATGATTTGAAAGAACCTGAATAACTGGAGGCCTTTGTGAAAGTAGAGCTGCAGAATCCTTCCTGTCTGTATCTGGCCCCATGAGAACCTGACCGACATTCACATGTATGGATATGTGACAGTAGAAAACAGTTAATGCAGAGTCTCTTGGAAAGCTCACTGTTATCTTGACTGTTCACTCAGATACAAATTCTGCCCTGTTTCTTTAAAGTGTTTTGTACCTGGAACATCAGAAGTGCTCAGTAAATGTTACTGTTTTATTTTGAAGCAGCAAAATGCTGTTCACATTGGTCACCACAGGCTTAAGGATGAAGCACATAACATTGCTTCACAAATAGGGGCTAAATGCAAAACAATACGCGTATCTGTCTCCACCTGAGTTGATGAAAAATACCTTTGCCTTATTTTTTCCACCAGAAAAATAGTTGGGGGCACCTGGGTGGCTCAGTTGGTTAAGCGACTGCCTTCGGCTCAGGCCAGGATCCTGGAGTCCCAGGATCAAGTCCCACATCGGGCTCCCTGCTCGGCGGGGAGTCTGCTTCTCCTTCTGACCCTCCCCCGTCTCATGCTCTCTCTCTCTCTCTCTCTCAAATAAATAAATAAATAATCTTTAAAAAAATAGTTGGAGGATTCTGGAACTCACTCAGTTTTATTCTTGGAAATAGACTTGATTCTAGTCCAGACTTTGTTTTTTGACCATTGCTTCCAAAGAAAAAGTCATTACACAGCTACGGTAGAACATTCATTCCCTGGACCTTTTTATAGAATTCACTGGGGCAAAGGTTTTCTCGTCAAACCAGATGATTAGAACAAGCACAGAAGAGGCTGGAAACTCTTCTCCAGACTGTGGCTGCACACGCACATCAGATTTTCACAGTATGTATTATTCTTTGACTTCCCCTGACTTCTTCCTCTTCCACCAGCTGGCTTGCTTGGTATTTAGGCAGCTGAGCTTCAGCAGCTCAGATTTCCTCCTTCTGCTTGGAAGGCTCTAAGCCTTCTCAACATTGCTCCATCTTTTTATTATGTGGGACTGACCACCAGTTACGAAAGAACACTCTAGATCTCCCTAGGGAAATAAGCAGGGGAGAGTGCATGCTAATCACCATTATGATGTCTCAGTTCTTCCCATTATTTTCCTATTCCCAGTTTAAGCTGAACTATTTTAGGGTATCTCTGGAGGCAGCTTTGCCAGCAGAATGACCACAGAGGACACTAACAACAGGTGGTGTTTGTTGAAAGTTTAGCTGCTATCTGGTGCTTCAGCAGGCATTTAACATACATTATCTCATTTAAAACATAAGCAAACTTTGAAGGTCAGAGAGATTAAGAAGCTTTCTCAGGATCACACAGCCAGGATGTTGCCAGGATTCATGCCTAGGCTTGTACATCATATATATATATATTTTAAATAATTATGCTGTTTGCTATTAGTACTGTCAATAATAACACAATCAGGATTCCTCAGGCTATGAGGCTGGTCACATTCTTCCCTTTGTGTTAGGCAGTGGATATAATTAAATCATCCCAAGATTAAAAAACCAACAAACTTAACAAAATGGTTAAGATACTAGAGTATTAAAGTAACTCTGGATGCTGCTTTTGCCATTTAATAATTTTATCTTTATTTTATTATTTAGCTAACAAATGGTAGCAGGTTCAAATATTTCCCCTTGCTGGGGATATAATTTCCAGAAGGTGTTCTTTGCAAGGGAACTGAACTCAATGTCATTAAATAGCAATTACCATGAGCTCCTGCTTCTGTGGCATCATATTTAATAGGGCTTCACGGGATACTGTCATAATGATGTGAAATGGGGTTTTGGTTTTTGTTTAATTCCAAAAAGAAAGTGTGTGCTTTTAAAAATCTACCAGACTGTTTAATAACATTGTTTGGGTCTCCAGTGAGCAGCCGATGCTGATTTTAAAGAGACAATGCAGCTGCCAAGAAAAAGCAATTGCAGGACAGGAAGCTCAGGTTGGAGAGAAGGAGAGCTGTAGCATTATGTAGTTGGGGTACCCCACAGCTTCCCACAATACTGAACAATAGATTTCATGCTTTCTTATCTAAGCAACAAATTGGCACCAAATATGAAACACAAACCTAGGAAATGAAAGGAATCTAGTGAACAAGTCATTTAAGAGATGTCCTTCTTTTATGTGTAATCGAGTGATGAGCAAGGGTGTCCTCTCTGATCCTGGTGTTGATTTCATGACTGTGATGATCCAATATCCTGCTGAAATGTTTGCAGATTTATGGGTGAGGAAGGCTCAGGTTCTCATGGTTGTGAGTTCAGTCTTCTTCCAAGCTGCGTGATAAGTTGGGAACTATTTCTCAAAAGCAGATAGCTTACTTATATGTAGGTATATGGTTATTCTCCAAAATTTGAAAGGACTTCTGCTCCTGATACATGTTATAAGATCCTGAGTTACAAGGGCATATATCAGAGCCATTCTCACTGAGGGCAGGGTTAGTCTGAGTATCTTCTGTTGCTCTGGGTCCCATCTAGACCCATCAGCTTTTCAAATTACTTGGTGAAATGATCCAAGTAGAATATCCATATGTGTAGTATCTTTCCTCTTTATCTAACGATGTCTACCAAACACTACAGTTTTTTTTCTAAGCAACTTGCTTCTCTCTGTTCCATCACTATAACGTCTTTGATGGAATGAATCAGCATGATGTCCAACAAGATAGTGAGACGCTGGGGAGTTGACACAGAATTAATTGTGTTGGCACAGAACCGGGGAGTTGACGGCCTATAGAAAAGCTATACTTTTGTCTCCCACCAAGTGAAAGTAGACTACATTTAGTGTTCTTTGTTTATGGGAATGGATTAAAATGCATTTGTTTTATCAATCACTGCAAACTAGGTAGTGATAACTCCACTAACGAAACAACCTGGCAAGTAGCTGCAATAGGCATTATCACCAATTTCCTAATTCCATCAATGTTTTGCACTGGCCAAACTAGAGCTGAATGGGGGATATGTTAGGAATCATTACACATGTCTTTTCAATATTTTATGGTGGCATCTCTATGGTTCCCCCAGGGATCAAATATTTCTTTTGAGTTATATTTTGGTAGGGATGGGGTCAATGCTTTCATTTGGTCTTTCAAATCATAACAGTTCCTTCTCGATAGGTCAAGATCCATATGAGGATTCTGCAAGTTGGAATCAGGATGGGGATTCTACACATTGTTGAGAATATTTATTCCAAATATATATATATATATATATATATATATAAAACTTATGGCCTGAAGTATTAACCATGAGATAAGGTGGACATCAGTAAAACTCTATTTGAATAAAGGATCAAGGGAAAATAATCTATAGCTGTCACCAGTATATTGTATAGCTACTTACACTATTATCTTATTGGATCATTGTGATGATTAAAGACAATGGATGAGAAAGAGCTTATTTATTTATTTATTTATTTAATTTTTTTTACTTAAGTAAGCTCCACCTTGGGGCTTGAGCTCTCGACACTGAGATTAAGATCTGTGCTGAAATCAAGAGTCAGATGCTTAACTGACTGAGCCACCCAGGAGCCCTGAGAAAGAGCTTTTTAAATATCAGTTTCCTCTCCCACCACAATGTTATAAATTTCTTAAAGGCAGGAATCAGGCTTTATCTATCTCTATGCTGCCAAATGTGCCTGGCATATAGCTTGGCTCATAGAATTGGAAATCAGTAAATGTATGTTGAATTGAATTGAATAAACTTTACATTGCATATCCAGATTCCTCCTAGTGTTAGAGAGTGGTGAACATGACATGAATGTTGTATTGGAATAAAGGAAACTAGATAATCTTGAGAAATATTTCTGTCAAAACTTGACATGTCCTGTAATACATGGAAAAAGGACATACTTAATGAGAGAGTTTAAATCTAATCTGTCCAAGCTCATAGAGCTAGGAAAGGGCTGACTTTACTAGCTCCGGGACTTTGACACATCAGCGAATTCACCCAAACGTTAGTTACTTCATTTGCTGGGTTGTTGTAAGAAGGTGATGAACATCAAGTACTCAGTGTCGAACAAAGGCCCTGGCTCAGTAGATGACAGCTAATAGATGATGTTATTATTGGTAAACTGCTGCAGGAGAGACCTTTACATTCACCAGAATTATTAAGATTGAAGATTTTGCTGCTTTTAAATATTTAGCCAAATACTCATATATTGCTCTCTGGCACTCTTTTACTACTTCTATGCAGATCTCCTTTATCCATTCTCCTTTCTTCTCTTGATGTTCTTTCTTCTACTGAAAGATTATAACTTTCTTTTTTTTTTTTTTAAAGATTTTATTTATTTATTTGAGAGAGAGAGAATGAGAGAGAGAGAGAGAATGAGAGAGAACACATGAGAGGGGGGAGGGTCAGAGGGAGAAGCAGACTCCCTGCCGAGCAAGGAGCCCGATGTGGGACTCGATCCAGGGACTCCAGGATCATGACCTGAGCCGAAGGCAGTCGCTTAACCAACTGAGCCACCCAGGCGCCCTATAACTTTCTTTTTTATTCAGTGTTCTCTGAGAATATGCCTGGCTTTCACTAGACAGGGAGTCCTGGGGAATTAGAGTCCCAAGAATGACTCTGGCCAATGAGGATGAGGAGTTGGTGGATTAATATTCTGGCTTCCTTGCCTGTCTGTGGGACAATTCTCAGATGTGTTTCACATTCTCATAGAAGGTCCCCAGTGGGTTTGTGCCTTGTGCTATTCAGTAGTGCACATTTATTGGCCTTTCTCCCATTTATAAGTCACTTATCCATCCCTCACGTCACTAATTAGGACCACCTTTCAAGTATACTTCTTGAACCCAAATTCTTGCCTCAAACTACCAGTCCTGCCTGATCATCCTACTCTGATCTTATTCCTTAAAATCTAGTGGAGATGATTAGTCTCATTTGTAATACAAATATTTTACTGATTTTACTTCAGAAGATCATTTTATCTACAAACTCAGAAAGTACTTCACCATCACCTTATCTTGATGCTATAATGCTTCAGAACAGGCATTGATCTGATAAAGCTACTTCTTAATAAGATCACTGGAGGCAAAGTGAAGCTTTTGTTTAGTCTAAAGAAACTGGTGAAACAGAGACCAGTTTGAGTCTTCTACATTCTTGGCAGAATCCCCATGAAAGATGAGGAGGACCTGAACTAGGCTGTGGCTGTGGACATGTGGGTTAGGGACAACAGATAGGATAGAAATCTAAGAAGTTGAACCCATAGTAACAATACCCTGTCTTTTCTTTACTCTGTGTTCCAGAGTTATTAAGATTTTACTCTACAGAACCAAACCCCTGGCTTAGGAGATGGAGGATGCTCAAAATTGTAGACCTGTCCAGTATTTGCAATGGCATTGAGCCTCAGCACTCAGCGAGGCAGTGTGATACAAAAGAAAGCTGTGGCTGGTAAAGCTTTTATATGAAGAAGCTGAAAACAACAGGGAGGAAGTGGTAAACTCAGAGTCATGCTTCTTGAGGTAGGGGTGGGGAGCTGAGTTGAGGCCTCTGTCGTTGGCTCCTGGTACTTTGTTCTGTCCAGGACTCTGTGTAAACGGATGATCACATCAGTGCTGATCTTTGGGGAGAACTTGGATCTTCAGCCTTGACTTTTCTTCTATTTGGATTGTATTTACTAGAACATTACTGGTCATGATGTGTTATTTCTTTTTGACCTATTATTATTATTAATTTAAAATGATTTTTATTTAACAGTTCTTGAAAGTGTTATGCTCCACACTGATTCATTGATGATAACATAAAAACCTGTTTTTGTCTTGTGCTATTTTATTTCTCTAAGAGAAATACATTATATTCTTTGAATCTTACAACCTTCTAGAAATGAAAATAGAATAGTTATTTTCCCTATATTACAGATATGAAGACTGAGTAACAGAGAACACATTTTGTTGGGAAAATATCTGGAGTGGGAGACAGCCTGATTGGAATTTGGATTCTGCCACTTGTCCTAGGCAAATTTCTTAGCCTCCTTGTGACTCAGTTCTCTCATTTGAGGATTAGATGAGGATTAAATGTATCAATGTAATTCAAAGCACTCAAGAGAGTGTCAAGCATTATTATCATTCCACCTATAGTTGTTGAGGAAGCAGTAACTAACAAGGTCAAAATCTTACAACCAAATGCAAATGCAGGAGATTTTAAATAGCACACTTTAAAAATGTAGAGCCCATGTCCACCTTTACCCTCTTCAGTGAGTGGATCAAGTAAGAGACTATTTCTTATTGGCTGGGGTAGCTTCTGGGCAAAGCTTCTCTGTTAGCATGCATGGAATCCTTTGCAGTATAATCATTGGTCTAATGAATTGCTGTATTCTTTTTTGTAAAATTTTATTTATTTATTTGAGAGACAGAGAGAGAACACAAGCAGGGGGAGCAGGCAGAGGGAGAGGGAGAGGGAGAAGCAGGCTTCCCACTGAGCAGGGAGCCCGATGCGAGGCTCGATCCCAGGACCCTGGGATCATGACCCAAGCCAAAGGCAGATGCTTAACTGACTGAGCCACCCAGAAGCCCCTTTATTCTTTCTTTCTTTTTTTTTTTTTTAAGATTTTATTTATGTTTATTTGAGAGAGAGAGAGAACACAGGCTGGTTGGGGGCAGAGTTAGAAGCAGACACCCCGCTGAGCAGGAAGCCCAATACAGAGCTGGATCCCAGGACCCCGAGATCATGACCTGGGCAAAGGCAGATGCTTAACCAGCCAAGCCACCCAGGAGCTCTGAATTGCTGTACTCTTTTCAAGTGATTCAGCCAACCCACCCCCCCAAATGTTGACAAAGCATCAATTCCCAGTCACTTCCCAACAGTGCTGCCATTACCTACCATTTCAGGAAGACAGAGAGCTTACAGGGAGCAATATACAATTATTTTCAGGAATTAGATGGCTGTATCTGAACTTGAAAGAGATCTCTCTCTCCTTCCGTCTCCATCTCTTTCTTGCATATAGAGTAAAATGTTATGGATGTGAGTTGAAATATCACCTATCAATGTGAAATTTATGGAGAGAATTTTAATAAATATGCATATAATTTCAAGTGTTATTTATTGATGAAAACATAGAAATGAATTAATTGAAACTAATTTGCACAGTTTGTGGTTTGATGGTGGGAAATTAACAGCAAAAATATGGAGTCTTCTTAGTGTAAATGTATTTTTGATCTTAGGAGTATCTTTTGGTTTACATCATGTTGGTAAATGTATAAATCTTACCATTTGTCATCACAAAATATAGACTATGTCTGGAAAGTTGTATTGGAGGATGATAGATTTTTTTTTCTTTGAATCAATGAAAATGATTTTATTATTGTAGAGACAGGATTTGTCTTATTTTTATGAACACATTACATTTTTATTTAAGTATGGATTTGGATTTTTTTCTTTGGAGTCATACCTTTTATTAAACTGACTTGATATTATTTTGTGGATTATTTCTCCCTTTAATATTATGGTGAAGTCCTTTTGCTTTAAGCTCTGCAACTGCTATTTATATTTCTAATGGAATATTAGATCTTGGAGGCTTCTAGGGTTTCTCTTACTGTAATTGTCTACTATTAAAAGACTGAATTGTTGGTCTTGCAGGAGAGGAGAACATCCAGTTCAATTGTTGTGTGTTACAGTTTAATATCCATCTCATAAAAACTGCTGAAAAATCAATTTTCAATTTGCAAATACTTTGGATTTTAGGCATTGGTTTGTGAGAAATCTGTATCATTTTTGGCAGTTTTCTTTTATACAATAATGGCAAATTGGTATCAGTTGTTATATTATTTTTCTATTTCTTTAAAAACGTTGGAGTATTAAACTAGTTGTCAGGAGACTTGAGATTTAGTCTTGCATTTGCCTTTAGCTCACTTTGGTGACCTACTTAACCTGTGTGCCTTGGTGTCTTTACCTATAATATGAAGAAAGGAAAGGGGTTAGGTCAGACTAGAACATCTCAAAGATTTCTTTTTTGTGCTCTGATCTTACCAATGGTATATTTTGGACTACATTTGGCAGACTTAGGTTGTCATGATAATAATGGATTTGTTGAGGATAAAAAGGAGGATGAATTAGAGGAAATGCCCCAGGTCAGATGGGAGCTAGGGGATTAAACTGTCTATAAAGGAATATTTGAATAGAGGCTACTTGGTGGTGCTATGCATGGGACAAACTGGCTTGACAAAAGTGGGGAAAGTATAGCAATATGTCACTAAGAGGATTGAGGGGGTAAGTGGAGGCAAATTCTAAGAAGGAGCAGTGCAGAGAAAAATCAGTCAACAGGTCATACTTAGGGCTGGGTGATATACAAGTATGGCTTTGGATGAGTGGGCATAGAAAGAGGTAAAAGCAAAAGGGTCTAGTCACAGGGGGATGGGTTGGAAGAGGATGAGATAAAAGATAGGAAATGTTGCAATTGGGAATCTATAGGGTTGCCTGAAGCTCATCTGTCATACAGACATTGGGTCTGCTGGCAAAAAATACTAATTTTAAGCTCTACCAACTTTAGGTGTCATTGTGTCTAAAATTAAGAGTGTCTTCTTAGGGATTGTGAATGAAAAGAGAGGGGAAGAGTGATCAGAACCACCATGCATTAGGAGCCACATCTCCCTCTGCAAGACCTTAGTGCTTTTTTTTTTCTTTATTTCTACCAGCCAGAGAGAATCAGAGAAATGATGGAGGAGGAGGATAAGTACTTAAGGAAGGAGATTTTAGAAACTGAAAGGATCTGTTTTAGCTAGGTTGGGAAAGATGTTTCCTTGGTTACAGATCTTTATATGTGGTAGAATTATGGTGAAAACACTTTAAGGAAAATTACTTGATTGCTGGAAGGTATCAGAGTTTTTCAACAAATATTTCACTGAATAGAATGGATTGAGCACCTGCTATGTGCAAAGCTTTGAACTGAGCGCTCTGGGGGATATGAAAAATTATACTCCATTGTTCTCGCTCCTGAAGCGTTCATACTAGAGATGGAGAGACAAAGCACACCAAACAATGATTAAATGATAGAGCAAGATTTAAATATCCATATAGAATGCTGTGGTATCCAGAGGGATTCCCTCCCTTCACCTCTGAGTTTGGGTCAATTGAGAAATATGCCAAATATAATGCATATTAGGGCAATAGATTACCTTTATTTCTAGTAGATAAAGGCTGGACTGAAGTACACACAGTTTAGCATAGATCCCAATAGGCAGCCTGACATTAAAGTCTAGAATTAGACTTACACTCTTAGCTACGCAGTGCCTCTTTCCCCATGGAACAGAGAGGAGCAACTCTTTGTGGGAGAGCTCATTTCCAAGAAGAAAAGAGAGGAGCTGAGCCTATAATTATGAGCTTATTCTTCCCTACTTTGCCCTGAGATGAAGTGAATAGGGGTAGAGAGATGTCAATAATTAAACTCTTTTCTTGGGAAAGATTCACCCTGAGTGGGAAAAAAACATTTCCCTTAACAAAGGATATCAGTAAAAGAAACAAAGAAAGTTTATGCAAAGTGCTGAAGAGGGGGCCATGCTTTAGATGCTAGAGATAGAAAGGATTCTTGGGCCAGAGTGTATTGGGAGTTTTGTGGAAGAGAAAGGATTTGAGCTGGCTTTTCAGTGGTGATAACTTTTATTTAGCATGGAGAGGATCCTGCTGGTGGCAGTGGTGGGAATGATGTGGGCAAAGTGTTGAGAATACAAGAAAGGATGTGAACACCAAAGTAAGATGATGGCACTGGGAATGGAAAGAAACAGTAGAAGTAGGAAATAAGGAGATGCTATTGAAGGGAGAAAATGAGCTTAAGGGCAGGGGTCCGTGTTCTCATTCTCCTTTGGTGACCTTAGTGTGTCAATTAACCTCTCTAGGTCTTTCTCAGTTTCCTCACCTGCAAAATGGGAGAGCTTGGATAGGTAGGCTTCTCTGGGTTTTTGTTAATTAGCATGGCCCAACTTGCTGGGAGAGGCTATTAAGATAATCAGGTAGAACCAGAAGAGTGAAGACCAGAACAGATGTATGGAATTATCCTTCTATATTCCTGAGAGATATAGAGATAGAGAAACCTTTCAGTAGTCAGTGGAATTCTCTGAGAATGAGGTTGTGTTGTTTCCTGGGAGCTAGTGACATCTATGGGGGGAAACTGCCTCCATAGCACATTATGTAAACCGAATGGGGTGGGGGGTGAGGAGGCTCAAACCCTTTTGGCTTTCAGGTCCAGATCCAGGTAAGGAGCACTGGGTATAGACCCTGAGCCATATCTGAAATGGCAGAGAGCTAAGAGGGAGACCAGCGGAAGTCTTATTCCCTCCCCTCTCCCCATGCCAGCCCACTGCAAAACAGATTTGTCTTGGGTTAAGGAGAGATTTTTCTCTTGCACTCTTAAGTTATGCATTGAGAACATTCTTTGGATCGCTTGCTCTTTCCAAATTCATAAACTTACTAAAATTTTGCATATTTAAGGTAGGCCTGAGCTTCAGTGTCCTTACTGTATTTTTCTAAATCATCGGTCTCATTACTTTTAGTGCACATTGGTGAGATTTTATTACACATTTTTAAAAAGCTATCTTTTCGGTGGACTCTGAAAAACAAACTGAGGGTTCTAGAGGGGAGGGGGGTGGGAGGATGGGTTAGCCTGGTGATGGGTATTAAAGAGGGCACATTCTGCATGGAGCACTGGGTGTTATATGCAAATAATGAATCATGGAACACTACATCAAAAACTGATGATGTAATGTATGGTGATTAACATAACATAATAAGGGCGCCTGGGTGGCTCAGTTGGTTAAGCGACTGCCTTCGGCTCAGGTCATGATCCTGGAGTCCCTGGATCGAGTCCCGCATCGGGCTCCCTGCTCGGCAGGGAGTCTGCTTCTCCCTCTGACCCTCCCCCCTCTCATGTGCTTGCTCTCTCTCATTCTCTCTCTCTCAAATAAATAAATAAAAAATCTTTAAAAAAAAAAAAATAACATAATAAAAAAAAGCTGTCTTTTATCTCAGATTTAAAAATGCACGTATATTCCAAGTGGGTCTCATTCTAAAGAAGAAACAAAAGGGGCTAGGTGAGGGGAAAACAATCCAGAAAATAGTTATTTTCAAACATGATAAAATTAATACAGCATGCATGCATAGTCCATGGTACTTTTAATATGAATTGATGTCTAATTTAGTTCAATTGCAAACAAATAACAATGCCTGATTGATGTGCAGCCCTGAGTGCTCTGATAAAGCTGGTTTCACTGTGTTTATAGTTCATTCATTCATTTGTTCGTTGTCAAATATTTAGCGATCCCCATTAGGCACTAAAGCCTGTGTTAGGTGCTGAGGATACAATGGTGAGCGGAACAGTTGAAATTTCTGCCTTTCTGGAGTAGTTTTAGGATGGAGTAGAGGTGGGGGGGAGCCAATGTGAGCAAATCTTATAAATACATAATTACAAACCATGAGACTTGTTATAAAGGGAAGTATAGATGGCTCAGTAATTTTTGATCAAGCCAGCAATGGATTTCCAAGGCCTGAGAATGCAGACACCTGTGTTCCAACCTCACTGTGTCAGGGCAGAACTCAATCCTCGATCCCCCTTCTAGAACATCCTGCCTTACCTTTCCCTCTTCTGCCAGGGAACTCCTGTCATCCCTGCAGTCCAGCTCAAACGTCAGTGTCTCGTTAGATAGTGCGACATGGTGACTCTGAGCCGAGAGTGAAGATTACCACTCCCAGCTTATTTCCAACCAGTCCTCTAGTAACTGTGTGACCTTCATATAGGCAGTGACCGGGCTCTGTGCTGCCCTCTTCCTCTGCTCCCCTTCACACAGGCATTTTAGTAAGCCATATTCAGTTAATCTAAAAGCTATATCAGGTTATTTAAGTATAAATTAAAAATGAGTGAGGTGATTGCCTTAAGTCACGTATGGCTGGAATTAAATGTCTCAGAGTCCTGCTCCTTGGCTCTCAGCTTTTACTGTGGGATTTCAACAAGAGCTGGGGGTGCGAGGAGTGGCCTCCATGTTCGTGAGCTTCAGCACATCCCAAGTTGTCATTTTAGTTCTGGCTTACGATGAATTCCTATTCTGACCTCCCTGTACTGGGTTTGTATATATGCCCAATACGTGCCCAATAAATATCTGCAGAACTAGAGGGGGAAAAAAAGAAAAAAAATTAAATGTCCAAGAAATGACTATGGGGGAAAAAAATCACATTCTAGAAAAAGCTGGTAAATAGCCAGGAGTTATGTTGTCCTCAGGAAAGGACCTTCGGTTCCCCGTCACAGGGAGATGGGACCACAGTCCCAGGACCCAAAGGGTTGGGAGGGAGTACCCAAACATGGACAGACTCTAGCTTACCAACTCAGTCTGGGAGTGTCTTTCCCAAGGGCTAGAGACTTCTGTCTTGTGCTAAGGGATCAGGCTTGACATAATCACCCTTTTCAGGGTGGTGAGGTGGGGGTAGGAAGTGTGGGTCACTCAGGACCTTACTGGAAAAATATAGATACTTTTCTGAGAAAACAAGTTTTATTCTGGTGGAGGAGAAGACACTAAGTATCCTGAACCAGGGACTGAGTTGGGATATGGAATGGGGATGGGTTTTTAGTAGTTTATAAACTGGCTTCTTGCAGCTAAGCTCCAGCTGTTTCCTAGGGGTTTATTTTTCTTGGGATTTCAGGTACAGCTCAGCTGCATGGGACGTGTGGTTTCAGTTCTACCTGTGAGGGAGTGACCAAATGAACAAGGTTCCACCAGACAATAGCTGTTGTAAAACTGGCTTAGAATTTTCTCAGCAAGCCTTACCGTTTTGTCTTTTGCTAAGCCTCTCTCTTTACCCCCCTCTCTCCTTCACTGCCTTCATCTCTCTCCATCTCCCTTAGTTTTTCTCTCTCTTCTCTTCTCTCTCTCTTCTCTCCTCTCTCCCTGCCTGTCTTTCTGTCTCCGTCTCTCCCTCTCTGATTACCTTTGTCAGTGCTACATGATTAAAAGCGCAGTCAGTGAGCATCACAACTCTGCCTCTGCCCATTCCTTCTACACCACTGAGTGCTGAGCTATCATTTCCTAGAGAGCAAGCAGGCTGAGTGCTGCATTGCAGTAGAATCATTTAAAGAACCTGAGAGTACTGTGAGCACATGTCATTCCCCTAGCCATTCACATGGGGGTGCCAGGCAGGGGCTATTTGGATTTCAGGGAGCTCTGTGCACCGATGCAGTGGAATTGAGGGCTCACTCTATGCTGGTTGCAGGACCAAAGTGTGTATAGCTGCCTGGAGATTGCACAGGGTGGCAGGAGATAGGATCCTGTATTTTTCCTACTCCACGAATCGAAAGGAGCAGCAGCTCAGAGGGGGAGCCTTGGCCCTTTGTGTTGGGTTATGTCTTTCGCCCCCTAGAGGGCACACCCTGGATGGTCTGAGCAGGTGTGGGTGCCAGGGCAAGACTAGTAGAATCACTGCAGCATCTTGTTATTAGTCAGTGTTTATTGGGAACCTACTATGCAGGAAATGCTGCTCTAGACAATGCTAGGAAGAGACAGAGGAATTAAAATTGGTCCCTGTGACTTTCCAGTGGAGGAGAAAGGCAGAGTGGGTTTTAACTAAAGCTGTGAGTGTTCAGTACCCAGCAGGGGGTGCATGAAATGGGGAGTCAGGAGGAGGAAGAGTATGTGCAGAGGGCTTCCTGGAGGAGATGAACCTGGAGGCAGAGGTCAGAGGATGAGACCTACCAGGACACCTGACCTAGAGCCTGGGACGCTTCTTCCTTGAGGAGGTTGGCACTGCAGGAAGGGCTTCAATCGTTAGCCCTAGTAATTCAGGACCCTCATGCAAATGAGGCAGTGTTAGTTCCAAGGACAGGCAGAGAGACTTTGGTATGCAGGGGAGGAAAATTTTTAAATTCTGCCCTTCTAGGTTCTTTGTCTGGACCAATAATTAAGTTGACATGAGACAACCTAAGAGGAGCAAAACAAATTTAATGACATAAAAATGGGTTCCCCATGAAGATGTGAGAGGCTCCCCAATAGTCAGGCAATTGAGGTGTATATGCCATCTTGAGCAAGGAAAAGGGGTACAGTTTGGGGACTTCAATGGTGAGGAAGACAATCCACAGAAAGATGGGAAGAGCAAATGTTTGATAAATGAATGCTTGCTGTGCCACCAGGAGAAGTCTCTTTGATGTAAAAAAAAAAAAAACAAAACAAAAAAAGTTATCTTTGGTGATAGCTCTCTTCCAGGTACAGGCCTCCTATATAAATTGTTTTAGGCAGTTAAAGGAGAAGTAGAAAAGCTCTTCTTGAGTTTGTTGGGTCTTGATTGTCTTCAGCTCAAAATAATCTATATGCCAAAGTGGCACATTCTGGGGTGGCCTGCCCTGAACCCCATGAGTTCCCTCCTCTGAAACATTTTTGCAAGTTTCACATATTCAAAGTTGTGCTGGTCAATTGCTCCATTTTCCACTGAATTAATCTCTTAGCCTTGAAAATAGGTCAGTTTAGTTTAACAGTTGTGTTTCATTTTAGGTGGTGGTGATACAGCTGGGCTTAGGTTTATAGTGCTCAAGAAAGCAGGTATTTAATGAGGCATTTCTATGGAATCAAAAGAAAAACATGGTTAATGATTGGAGCAAATTAGAAAACAATTTCTGAGTTCTGAGGGTAGCCAGTCCAGAAGACATCTAGATGTCAGGCTCAAAGCATCCTCAAATAGAATGAGGGCAGGCAGGGGCAATCTGAACAGATCTTCCTGGTTTGCAGTTTAAAATGTCTCTGGTGATCTTTCTGAGTGGCCCACACAGCAACAGGCACAAAGATTATCTATACATAAACTGTTGTGGTGATTTCTCTGAAGTTTATATCAAATTGTCCAAATTTAGTTTGTATGGGTTTGAGAAAAGGGCAGTTTTAGTTCTTAATGCTTCTAAGTCAGAAGGTTGGAAAAAGAATTGGAAACATTAATTTGGAGAGTTGTAGCCAGATATTGAAGGAAACTAGTTTAGTTTACTGGTAGAAAACAAAACTTTAAAGACAACTGGCAGAACTAGAATCTATTATCTACAAGTGTATATTATAGTATCTACTGAAACATAATTTTTCTCTATAATCACCCCTATTTCTATCAAAGATGACCATAATAAGACTAATTTATTGCAAATTATGTCATTTCAATAAACTTGAGCTGATTATTTATACAAGTGCAGCAAGAATAGCAATTAACCATATAGAATTTTAAAATCTGCTTTGTTGGAACTTTCTATAAGAAATCTGAGACTGAACTTCTAAAAACCTCTCTACGTTAAGAAGCCAATCCAATGACTTGCTACTAGACTTTACCTGCAATACCTATAGATTTGAATACTTCCCTTCTTGAGGGCACCAAAATATGCTGAGGTTCTCATACCTACCAGGAAGTGGCCCTCCACCTAGTAAGGCTGCTGGGAACTCTATAAGGAAAATACCAGGCCGATTTTTCCAAGAGGCTTTATTGGCTCCATCAAGTCAATGTTAGTTTCTTAAAGCTGCCTGGTCACGTCTGAGTCTGTGCAGTCTATGAGTCTCTCTCAAACATGACATTCCAGGCAAAGCTTTGGTAATATAACAAATGTTTCTGATTGTGTCCTGTTACAAGGAGAACAGATTCTTTCTTACTGAACTTTCATAAGTAACTATATTGCCATGAAAATATAAGAATACTCACTGAGAGTTTCTGAATTCTGGAGGTCTCAGGTAGGGAGAAAAATATAAATGTTTCATCTTGCTCTAAATCACAGGTAGATTAAGAGAAAAGAGAGTGCCTGGGTGGCTCAGTTGTTAAGCATCTGCCTTTGGCTCAGGTCATGATTCCAGGGTCCTGGGATCGAGGCCTGCATCGGGCTCCTTGCTCAGCGGGAAGTCTCCTTCTCCCACTCCCCTTGCTTGTGTTCTCTCTCTGTCAAATAAATAAATAAAATCTTAAAAAAAGAAAAGAGAGAAAAGAGAAAACGTTTCTTTAAATCTGGAGAAGCAAAACATTAAACAACCAGTAATATTTCAAACAGTTATAAAAGTTATAATCATCCTCCTTAGTTCATCCAGTCCCATGTAATTAATTCTTGTTGATCTTGATTTTTAAGAAACTTCATGAAGTCATCAGATTCTCCATTAAGGTTCTGTGATTCATACGTGATTCAGTGGTATGATCTGAAAGTTATCAGAGACCTGCATTCTAGAGTAGAGGTCCTTCCTTTCCATGAATCTTCTTGTAGATGAAGCACTTTTGCAAAAGCATCAGAGTAAAACAGTAGCAGTGACAAAAGACTTAGAATTGGCTACAACTAAAGATCTGATGAGAGTTTATCATAATGCAATTGACAAAGAGATCTGTTTATTTCTGTGACATGTAACAATTTAAGCTAACTGGAATTAAGACTGGTAACATTATACCAGGTAAAATTTAATGCAATTATTCTATGCAATTACATTTAGTTCAAGGAACATTTATTGAGCAATATCTCTGTGCAGACTTGCAGACAGGACAGGGGTAAATACAGCCCAGCCCCTGTGCACAAGGAGCACAGTCTTGGTAGAGAAACTTATGCCCAGTGGACTGTGAGATGGGCTAGAACCAAAGTGTGGAGCTGTTGGAAAAGATGAGGGTGTGGGGGCAGCAGATCTCTGGTCCTTCCTTCCTGGTCTGTCTGGTCTTTAGCAAATCATTTAACCTTAGGGATCTTTAGTTTCTTTGCATGTAAAATGGAATTAAGGATGCCTTTTCTTCTCTTGATAAGGGAGTTTGAGAATCAAAGGGGTTAGTAGGTCTGAAAGTTTTAAGTCAACTGTAAACTGATGCACAGATATGCATCATTACTACACCTGTGAGTAGTGACATTATTTGCAATTCCTTAGCCTTACCCATGGTTTATGATTAAAATGTGGTCACCTCTAACACCTAACTTCAAAGCAGGTACCCCTCAGCCAGCATTTTAATAGCCTACTTTGAATTACCTATAATGTCTAAGCAAAACAAAACTGGATTTCTCTGAAGAGATTCTATTACATCTTTTCAGTAATTTAAGATGGCCATTTTCACATCATTGTGTTTGGATTTATGTTGTGTTATATGTTGTCTATGCAAGATAAAAGAAACAAATTTTTGTATGAAACAGTTTGACAGGTACTAGAGAGGGGAGGAAGAGAGGAAAGAAGGGAGATGGTTAAAAAAGATGAAAAGAAAGAACATTGGTACATGAAGTAAATTATAAGCAATAGCAGAGAGATCCTAGACCAGAGTCAGGAGACCAGGTTCTGGTCCTACTCTGCTTCAAGCACCTGTTACTTGACCACATCTCTTACCACTTCTGAATCTTTTTTGGGGGAGGGAGAGGTAGGGGGCTAAAGTAACAAATGGTAGGGGTTACGATTTTTGCCAACTCCAAAACTCATGACTCTAAACTTAAAGGGAAAGATAACTTCAAGCCATAATAATAATGAACATTTTAATGTCTAATGTGGAGAGCTTAGGCTGTGAATAAGAGACTCTGAATCTCAATCCAAATTCATTTAGTTTCTTGGGTAAGTTTCCTTTAGTCATCGTCATTCTGAACAGTCCTCTGTTTAGAGTGGATATAATTACGACTTACTGAGTGTGTCCTAGAAGAGCCATGAGCTACTGTCTTTGAGACAGCCTGAACTGCTCAGATGAAAGGTGGCTCACATAAATACATGGTTAGATGAGCCTGTTTGGAAGCTTCTGGGTTTGGAGAAATGCTGCTTCAGAAATGGTATCTGAAAAAGGCGGGACAGAGGACAGGATGCCAGCACCAAATAAGGTATGAAAGAGTGAAAGTAAATCTACTGGAAAAGGAACAGGAAAGGTAAGGAAGCAACAATACTGTCAAAGAATCAAAAACCCCAAAACACGAATTATCTCCATGTGTCACAAATAAAAGAATGTAGGTATGTTGCAGTCAAATCAACTGTGATATTGTTGGCATTCTTTCTTAAGGATGTTTAAAAGTTTTAAATGATAAAAATATTTATGAAGTATCTAGCATTTTCACTGCTGAATAAATTTTGCTGCCAGATATCTCTTTTGTGACTCTGGCCATTTTATTCTGTAGTTGGTGTCTGGGAACAAGGACCATAGAGACAATGCTTCTACTTTAACAAATTTGCAGTCTACAAATCAAAGCAAAATGGCTCAAGTAAAGTTAGGTGGGATTAAGAGATGTTTGTGGTGTCTTCCTATCTGTTGGAGTGGGTTATGAGCATTGTTTTTTTACTCACTAATTAAAAGATTCCAAAGATCCAGAAGAGAGAATGTGGATCCCCTACCTCCTAACATTGTATAAGGAAAATTTTAACAATCAAAAGCTCATAAGTGGTAAAGTGTGTAAGTTATTTAAGTCCAACCCTCTGGCTATGAAATAAAACTAGAAAAGAACAAAAAGTTAACAAATATTTCCAGTCCCTAAGAATGACAAACTATACCAAAACAAAACCAACTTTCTCAAATAGCACTAGGCCAGAGGAAAAAATAAAAACTAATTATATACTCTGCAGAAATTAATAAGGAGAGTGCAATATATAAAAACAGAATAAGACTAGGGTTATACATGGAGAAAATCAATTGCACTTATTACATTTATTAATAAAGGAAAAAAAAAGACAGCTAGAAAGTAGTCACCAACTTTCTACTGACCCAAGATTGCAAAAGACTCATTACAAGAAAATTACAAATGATAAACACTTGGATGCCAAAATTAAGAGGCTGTTAAGTGGTAAAGTCAAATCATAGGTCCTTGTCCCCAGACACCATGTTCCTGGCAATACATCCTCTGTCTCTCTTTAGTAATGGTTGGATGTTCATCTAAACACTTTGATTCAACTGAACTAAGTATAGAAAAACATTTCTATACAGTTCTAACAGTTTTCTATCTTTATGAGAGGGGCAATGTCTAGGCTAACTCCCTGATGCTCTTGAGAAGAGGTATATATGGAACACTGGAAGCTGTGATTGTCATAGTGTTGGAATGACCATTTACTATCACGTCTGCCTTATAAATACTTCTAGAACTCTTGAGAGAGAGTATTTTCTCCTCTATTAAGTTTTTTTCATGATTGTTGTTCATCTAGGAAATGGATTATCAGAACATTGTTCCTGGCTAGGATGGTGTATACCTGTTGGGGAGAGAGTCCTCACTCTTTTTTTAAATTTATTTTTTATTTTTAAAGATTTTATTTATTTATTTGACAGAGAGAGACACAGCGAGAGAGGGAACACAAGCAGGGGGAGTGGGAGAGGGAGAAGCAGGCTCCCCGCAGAGCAGGGAGCCCGATGCGGGGCTCGATCCCAGGACCCCGGGATCATGACCTGAGCTGAAGGCAGATGCTTAACGACTGAGCCACCCAGGCGCCTGAGAGTCCTCACTCTTAACCAGGCCTTATTCTTTAGGAAGCAGCAGGACACAGAGATGAAATGGAATTGTTCTCTGCTCTTAGGGAACTCACAGTGCGGAAGGGGGAAGATATAAACAGAAGATTGTACTGCAGGGCAGAATGACACAAGCACTAAATAGATGTTCATGAGGGGTTTGAGAGATGAAAGCAATCAAGATTGCCTGGGGAATAAAGAAAGACTCTGGGAGTTGGCATCATAAATGGGTCTTTACAGATGAGAAAGATTGGATTTGGCAGATAAGTGAGGTAAGTCAACAGTTTGTGCAAAGAATCTAGGTGTGACTATAGAGACCATGCTACAAAAAAAGCGAGCACACTTGAGTTTCAACCTGTTAAGGTCAGGGTCGAGAATGGAGATGGGTACATGAAACGCACTAGCTTCCACCCTCTCCTGAGTGAGGCGTTTGGGAACTGGATTCTTTGCTTGCTGTAGTCAGCCTATACATGAATGTCAACAGCACCCTGGCTGGTCATTTGGGGCCTTTCTTGGCCCCTGTTTTTTATTTGGGAAGCTTTAAATCATACTCCTGAAAAATTACATCATTCCTAATCTCCACATGGAACTGTTCCCTGGGACCAGACAGATGAACTTCTCTAGGTTACCCAAAAATTTTAATCCCCCAGTATGAGCATAGAATCATATAACACAATGATAAAATATGTGTGGGGTTGGCTGAGGTGGAAGGGAGAAGATTCTCTCGCTATCAGACACTCTTCTGTGGCAACTCACACAGGGGCGTTTAGACAACCTGAATTTTGTTTATGCCTACTGGGCTCTGCATAAGCCAACAGATGTTGGCAAATGATTCAGGTGCATTGCTGCGAAATGAGCATTATGATTTCCTGAGGTATTACAGCCCTGTTTCATCAGTGTGTTTGAAGGCCACACCAATGTGTTTGTTGGCCCGCTTATTTTGGGCTTTGTTTGTAGACAATCATTCATCATTCTGGCTCATCTGTGGTGGAAATGCCTTTGGGGGGGTGTTCCCCATTGGTTGGGCTGACTATTCGGACAATTTATGTGAAGTACAGGAGTTCACTTATTAAGGAAACATATGCTTATCCAGGCTACCTGATTTGGGAAAGACAGTCTGGATTCCTACTGAGGAGAACTTTGACTACTACAGTAGGAAAAGGAATTTGGACCTTCATTATATTGTAGACCCAGGAAAATTTGCAAATAGGTAAGTTACATCATCATGCCTAACATTTGGGAATATTCTTTAATTCAGGAAACATTTAGTGAGTCCCTATTATGTGTGATGCCCTATGGGAAGTATGGGGGATACTGAGGAAAAGAACAAGCTCCTACCCTCAAGTCGTTCTCAATCTAATTGGGAAGACAGAGAAGTGAATTAGTTTGCAGTTAGTGTGCTGGGTATGCTTGAAGATATTAAGTAAACCTATGCCCTGTATGAGCACAGAGGAGGTGCTTCTGAGACAGATTGGGGGATCAGAAAGCTTTCTGGATGAGACAACATCTAGGTCTTTGAATGATAAGTAGGACTTAGGTGAATTCAAGAGGACGAGCAAGCAAGGAGTAAGTCACAGGAGCACTCAGGGCCCGAGTGCCTTTTGGCATCAGTGTTAGGCTAACACAGATGTTGTGGAGGCAAAGACGCTGCCTAGGAAGCAGCGATTGAATCAGTTCAGGTGGGGAGGGTCAGAAGTAGTGGGGTGGCCAGGAAAGGCCAGATGAGGCCAGGAGAGGTACAGTCAGTTCCCTTCTCTCAACAATAGATACTGTTGTCTCTGATCTTACATTTCCCTTTCTTCTCTTTTTTTGCTCTATTGTTGTATCTCTGACTTTAGGCTAGCAGATAAATATTGTTCCTTGAAATTGCCACATAGGCTCCTGTTCTAGAACCTTCCTTAGCTACCCAATTTGCAAAATCTTATAAACTCCTATCATTTCTAAAAATAATTGCTCCCCTAAACCTCTTACAGGCCTCTTTGGCTGCTTCTCCAGCTGGCATCTACATGGACATACACAGCTGTCTTCTCCATCCTTTATTTTGGGGTAAGGGAAGCCCATTTCCAGTGTTTGCCAACTTTTTTCTCCTCTGAGCTTATGTTTTTGATGGTATTCACTCTGGGTCCTCAGTCTCAAGGGTCCTCATGCTCTCTGCCTGTTTTCAAAGTCTAATCTCAAATAAGAATCTAAAATGTACGCACCCATATACATATAGGGCCACCACTTTCCATTTCTGTTCTCGCTCAGAAACTAGACAGGGGCTTTTAGGCATCAGTCTGTGGATACGAGAGGAATAGGCCCCTTAATTTATGCTGTGAAGACAGTTTCCTGGTCTGCCTATGGATTTTTTGGCCAGGTCAGTACTGCTGGTGAGAACATGGACTTCTGAGGCCCTGAGAGCAACTTGACCACTAATCCATGGTATCATCTGAGAACTGTGCCCTCCTCCTCTGGAACCTGATTTTCTTATCTCTGAAATGAGAGGGTTGTGCTAGGTCTGGCTCACACCTTTGTGACATTCTGTAACTTACAATAATTGCTTTTGAGCCTATCTAGCATCTAGAACAGGAAGTCCTGGCAAGTAACTTCTATCATACACAGGGTTTTCTTTGATCAGTGACGTACATATGTGAACAGATGTACAGATATAAAAAAAAAGGTGTTGTCAGTCACATCAGGTTTATTCTGTGCTTCAGTGGAGTGAGCATAGGATAGGTGGAGCCTCCCCCAAACCAACTTGTCTATTGATGATTGAAAGTGCTTTACCGAGAAACAAAGTTTTCACTTTATAGAGAGATTGGCAATTAGCTAAGGAGGGGAGAGAGACTTCAGTGCCTGCACACAATGTAACTCATACCTGCTTAGGAGCCCCACTAATAGGGCAGGCCAGCAGGACACTTTTCTAGAGCACTAGTGTATAAGAGATCAGGGTGCTAAACATCACCAGAATAAAATGGATGAATGTATTTCCACTCCCACTGACACTGAAAATATTATCCAGTGGAAATTTGCATCGTACTTTAACTAGGAGAAGAAGTAATTGATTGATTATTCTGTAACATGGCGCATGCATTCATCCTTGACATGCATACATCCTTGAAACTAAATAATGCAAGCCATGCTTCTATTTTTTTGGGAAGGAACGATTTATGTTATCTGAATTCTGTATTTTTAATATGCTTCTTTGTATGTGTCGAATTTGGAAAAGTACAAGGACGTAACCACAGGCAAGTGAGGAACTATTTTAAGCATTCTTTTTTTCAGAAGTTAACTCTTCTTTGGGCCTTCGAGGTGGATTAGTAATTAAATCTGCTTATGTGTATAGTTTTTATTAGTAGAAAATTTCTTCTTGTCTTACTCCCACTAGAAAAACAGTGAACAAATATTGAAGGAATATGGTTGGAAGGGGGTCCAAAGTTCCCCCATTTCTGTTTGTTTCTGAATTCTTGTGCCTGACAAGATGTGGTTAACAATAACAGAGCCATCTTGACCTAGAGTTCTCAGCAGCAGAGCTGCCAAGGCCCGGAGTCCTTAGCCTCCATGTTTCCCACTCAGCATCCTGCACTTAGCTGCTGCTTGTCAGGGCAACATTTCATCTTGACTAGACTCTGATTTTCAGAGTGTTCCAAGAGTCAAGGGGAGTTCTTATCTGCCAACCTAATTTATCTTTAAAGTCTTAGTCTCTTTACTTTCCCTAACCAGATGCTTTCCACAGCCAACTTGGCATAGGGCACTGTGAGGGAACAAAGATGAATAACACCAAGTCCTATACTACTGGGGAGACTTAGATTTCTTCTCTAAAACAATAATGTGAGAGGTTTATGTTAGTTTTGCATGTTTTTATCTGGCCACGAGGGTGTGTTTCTGAGTTAATATCCATTTCAGATACTGAATGGAAAACTCTTCAGGCCAGTTTCTATGTCAGGTACTTCAGGGATTCTTGGGGAAAATGAGGTGCTGCTTTGTTCTTAAATAAGAATTTTGTTCTTTGTTAAAGCAATTCCCAACATAATGGACATGCAGGATTGGGGAAGGGATATATTTTGTAGAGTGTGGGAGGCCCTACCTAGTTCTATGAGTCTGCATTCAAAGGGTCAGTAAAAACACCACACAATTCAAGGAATGATTCAGGGTGGGAGAGATCATGTTACTTTGCAGGAAAAATAGGCAACAGGGAGGCTTCATCATTGGATGATGAAGAGCCATTTGAGCCATTTCTACAAGTTGGCTGGGGTTTTAACTGGGAGAGATAAGCAGGGAAGCCAGAGCAGATAGGGGAAGAGAAAGAACGAATGAGGGAGAAAGATGCAGAGCTTGTTGGGGAATGTTGAACAGCCTTTTGGCCAAAACATGGGGTCAAAGTAAGGAGATAGTTGGAAATAAAGCTAAAATTGTTGGTCTTAGCTACATTGTCCTGTGCCTTGGGTCTGAGGAACTGGACATTAATTTGGTAGTTAATAAGACTCATCAAAGGCTTTTGTGCAGAGAAGTGATGGGATTAGAATTTCACATTGAGATTAATCCTGAAAAAGTGTACAAGATATACTGATGGAGTAAAGAAAGAAGAAAGAGATTAGCTAAGAGGTTATTATGGTTGCTCATTTCATGTCAGAAGTAATGGGTGAGGCAGTAGGAGTGCGGTTGCAAAGGAGATGATGGATTTAAGGGCCATAATCAAAAACGGAGTGTTTGGGAGTTTTCAGTTGACTGAGATGAGGTGGGGAATAAAAAATAATTCTAAGCAATTCAAACTTGGATAATCGAGGGTTGAAGGTTGGAGGGTCATTTATGGCATTTCACAGTCTGCCTGGAGACTTCCTTCCCCATCCTCCTCTGTTCATTAATTGGAAAGATTTTTCTCTTCTGCATTCTCACGTATTTTTGCTTATTATTCTATTTCAGCATTTGTAACACGTTTCATCCTTTACTTTGTATTTTATTTAGTGTCAGTTTTGATTGTAAGTCTCCATGAAGGCATGCCCTTAGATTTTTTTTTTTTTTTTTAAGATTTTATTTATTTATTTGAGATAGAGAGCAAGTGAGCACAAGTTGGGGGAGGGGCAGAGGGAGAGGGAGAAGCAGACTCTCCACTGAGCAGGGAGCCCGACATGGGGCTGGATCCCAGGACCCTGGGATCATGACCTGAGCTGAAGGCAGATGCTTAACTGACTGAGCACCAGGCACCCCTCCCTTAGATTTCTAACAAAGTACCTTATATTTAGTAGGCCTGCTCTCAGCTTTTACTTTTGCCAGGAGATTATTTTAAGACGGTGGCAAAGTTGAGGAGAGAGTTCAGTTTCAATAGTACATTTACTGAGTATCAGTTAGTGTGTTAGGTGTAGATTCAGAGGTGACTATAACATGGCCTCTCCCTCAAAGAGCCCCAGGAGCCACAGACACATATGTAAGTGACTGCCAGCTATTGAGACAGGATTATAAAAGAGACTAGTATGAGGTGCTGTGTGGACACAAAGAGGGAGACTCAGTTCTTCCTAGAGAGAAGGGAGCCAAGTCAGGGAGGCTTCTGGGGAAAGTTAGTAACACTGGATGTAGACTAGTGTAAGAGAAGCTTTATGGTGGAGAAGGGGTACAAAATACAGGTGACATTTTTGTTGTTCTTGGGCAGAAGGATTCAGAGTAAAGGAAGAAACTGAAAATGAGAGGTGAGGAGAGGCAAGGTCACATGGTATCATGATATTCTGGAATTGACTGCCAAAAATGTTATTTTCCTAAATACATTTCTAAGTGCCTGTCTACATTCAAACAGATGTGCCAATGACCATCATCCTTTCTCTTCTACCCCAAATAAGGGACTTAATAGTGAGTTTATGAAAACTCACTTTTGGATGGAAGATGTATTGGTTCCTGAATTTGGGGAGACAAACAGCTTCCTGGTCAACGTACGATTTTCTTGAGTTAGGAGAGAGTGCAGACTGGGGAAGGGTGGAAGGGGAATGATTTGGCTCATCCTTCCAGACTTTAGAATAATGAGGTAATTATTAACTTTGGAAATAATCAAGGCATCATTCTAAAGATACATGAGTCAAGAGGAAAGGTAATCTCTACCTCGGGATAATGCTCCTAGGAAGCAAATACGAATGATTCAGCAAAACAAAACTGAGAAATATATTAAGAGTGCTTGGATCACCTAACAACTTTGGCTAAAGAGGCAGGTGTTTTGAAAAACCATTTGTCTCTTATGGATTAAAGTGAGGAGTCTGTGTTGAGAAGGAATATAATTTCTGTCTAATTTCTGGGGAAGGAGAGAGGAAGATGTGCTGGGTCACAAAATGTTGGCTGATGAGTAACTATTTGCTGAAAAGATCAGCCCCAGCAATGATTTTTCCATTTGAGATTTGGCACCTAAAACCTACCCAACACAGAAAATAGCCTGATCTATACTTAAAACATATTTAATAATAATCAATTAAATTTTTGTTTATTCCCAAAGCAGTAATAAAATAGATTATTTTATAAATCTATTTTTATTGAGTTGGCAAGGAGATGAAGTTATCGATTTAGGGAACATTTTATTGAATTTTATAAAATCAGTAATATAAAAATTTACCTTACCGACAGAATAATATATTTAAAAAATTCTTTAACAACTCTATTTTCAAATATTTGAATCTAGTAGTTCTTTTCATTAAACAGATTTAAACTTCCTTTGCTGAATCTTATGTCTCAGCGTCTCTACGAAGCTTTTCCTGCCTCACCCATTTTTTAAATGATCTCTTTCCTTTGGATACCTTTTCTACTTTTTATTGTTAAATTTAACATTCATAAAGAAAAGTGCATTAAACACATACATGTGATTTAACAATAATTATAGAGCCAATACTGGGTTAATTAACCACCCAAGTCAAGAAATAGTGCATTGCTAGTACCCCAGAAACCCTCCTTGTGATCCTCCCTAATCACAACCCCACATTCCACCCTTGAGGTAACTAGTATTCTGCCTTATGTGATAACCATCTACTTGCTTTGCATTGTACTTACTGTCTATGTTTGTATTCATAAACAATATAGTTTCATTTTTCTTATTTTGGGACATTATACTCTTGAAATCATACTGAATATGTTTTTTTTGTGTTGCATTTTTTGCTCTATATTATGTTTTTGAGAGTCATTCATATTATTGCAGACAGCTTATTGCAGTAGTTTATTTTCGTTGCTATATAGTAATCCAGTGTATGATTTTTTTTTAAAAGATTTTTATTTATTTGAGAGAGAGAGAGAGAGAGAGAATGAGCAGTGGGGAGGGGCAAAGGACAGAGGGGGAGAGAGAGAGAGAGAAGCCTGCCAGGACCCTGGGATCATGACCTGAGTTGAAGGCAGCTGCTTAACTGACTGAACCACCCAGGCGCCCCCCCCCCCCCCTCCCGCCCAGTGTACGATTTCACCACAAATTAACCATTCTTCTATTGATAGCAATGTGGGTTGTCTCCACTTTGGTGTATTATGAAAAATGCTGCTGTGGACACCCTTGTTCATGTGTCCTGGTGCACATGTATATGCTTTTCTTTAAAGCAGTGCTTCTCAAAGTGTGACCTTTGCACCCACAGCATCGGGATCACCTGGGAATTCATTAGAAAAGCAAATTCTCAGGTCACACGCCAGACCTACTCAACCAGAAACTCTGGAGGTGGGGCCTGGCAGACTGGGATTTAACAAACTCCAGATGATTCTGACACATAAAAATGGGGAGCCGTCTGGAGTATCTACTCAGTATCTATGCTTTTCTTCAACTTCAGTAGATAAAGTCAAACTGTTCTATCAAGTAGGTATAGCAATGTGCACTTTGACCAGCATCATACTTTGTTAAGTCCATGATTTGATTGCATGAAAACCTGGGACTTGGTTAAAAATGCAAGTTTTTGAATTTCAAACAGGCTTATAAAAATTCAGGTGCATTATTACTTATTCATGGGTACTAATGCAGTCTTATTTTTCTTGACTATGAGTAAGAAGTTATTAGACAGAGATGCCTGGGTGGCTCAGTCGGTTGAGCGGCTGCCTTCGGCTCAGGCCATGATCCTGGGGTCCTGGGATCGAGCCCCGCATCGGGCTCCTTGCTCGGCAGAGAACCTGCTTCTCCCTCTCCCTCTGCCTACCGCTCTGCCTACTTGTGCTCTCTCTCTCTCTGTCAAATAAATAAATAAAATCTTAAAAAAAAAAAGTTATTAGACAGTTATTGTTTTTTACCCTGGACAAGGATTAATTTTTTTAATCACTTTTATTTTTTTTATTTTTTTTAAAGATTTTATTTATTTATTTGACAGAGAGAGACACAGCGAGAGAGGGAACACAAGCAGGGGGAGTGGGAGAGGGAGAAGCAGGCTTCCTGCCGAGCAGGGAGCCCGATGCGGGGCTCGATCCCAGGACCCTGAGATCATGACCTGAGCGGAAGGCAGTCGCTTAAGGACTGAGCCACCCAGGCGCCCCTTTAATCACTTTTAGTCACCATTTTATTTTTAATTAATTAATTAATTCGTGAAAAGGTGATTCAGGCAAAGGGTGCCTGTTTTAAAGGTTGCAAAAGGCACATACACAACGAAAGTAAGTCTCGCTCAGTTCTGTGTTTCAGTCACTTATTTTCCCTCCTAAGTCAGCCACTGAGATCAGTTTCCGAGTAAGGATTGAGAAATAATTTCTCTGAACACTTATTCTATGTGCCATTTAGAATTAGGGGTTCCCTCTTCTGTTTTCCCATAGCTCCGCAGTTTATTTTCATCATGGCATTTATAACACTGAATGATTAATTGTTCACATTTCTGTCTTGCACTCTAAACTGGGATTTCTTTGGGTGTGGAGATCGGGTTTTATTATACCCAGATTCCTGGTACAAGCAGTGCTTGGTAGAGCAAAGGCAATTAATAAATAAATGTGACAACTAAATGAATTAAACCAGTACTTTTTTCCTTTTATCTATGTTGATTTCTGAAGTTTGAATGTCTGGCTTTCTTGGCTGATTTTTCTTTCCTAGCATGTCTCCCTTTGGTTGAGGTTTGTAGTATGGCATCTCATGATGTATGTGGCTCTGCACAGGTAGATAAATAGCTAATGAGCTTTGTTGGCCTTTAGAGCCCAGAGGCAGGAAGATGGGCATCTCTTCCATCTCTGCCCTCCTCTGAGAGACTGCAAAGGATAGTTCTGCTTTCCTACTCTGAAAAGGTTTATAAATACTCTAATTTACAGAATCCATCCATTATCATTGATTACAAAGCAACAGGACACCTAGGGGGAAGGATTTGATTAGGGGAAATGATTACTTAGGATTTTGCACTTCCAGAAAAGCCAATGTTTGCTGAATAGGAGTTTTAATCTTTTTACATAAATGATGTTTCTTTTCTAGCAAACCTCCTGAGTTGCATGTTTCTGAGCTTTCTGGAGTTTTGTCTGTTTTTGTTGGTCTCATTGTAACTGGAACTCCACTCTTTGAGTTGAACAAGAAAGCATTTTAAAGAAAAACATGTTAGTTCTGTCATCTCTGGCTATACTTGAGTGTTTAAAAATTGTCTTTTAAAGCCTGTGTTTGACAAGATAACAGCTCAGAATTATAACTAGCAGGTTGTTTGATCTTTCTATCTCCGGTGTGAAGAAACCTTAAAATTTTTTTCTCTTGTACTTTTTATTTTTATTATCATGAACTTGAGGGTTCTTGAGCTACAAGGTCTGAGGAAAAGTTACTTGAAGTTTGTGTTGCACTGATATAACCAGTAAATAGGTTGGGTCTTTTGATTCATGTTGTGTGTTTGTAAGAGAGATGTTGCCTGAAATTATCCTATTTTTTGTGTGTTGCATCATAAACAACATGGATGAAAACCTTTCCTTTGAATAGAAATAGCCCATGGCATGGTGGATACTGATAAAATACTGTTCTTAAAGTTAAGTCTTGTTAAAATTGATTATATGACCTTTTCTCACTTCGGTTTGTGAATTCATTAAAGAAGAGAGTTACTTGGAATTGTATAAAGGACCGTGGTTACCAAGGGTCAAAAATGAGTCCCATTTTTGACTCTTACAGAAATGAGCTGTCATTCAATAGAATGATATAGAGCTTCCTGTGCTGCTCTGGAAAGCTCTCCAAAGTATATTGTTAACTGATACAAGCAGGATATAAAATATTACTTATAAGAGAATCCCATTTATATATTTTTTAAAAAGGTATTTATATACATTAATATTAGGTGGCTAATTTTCCACAAAAACCAGGCAAGGGTGCTCACCTCTGGGTAGGGGGAGTGGGATTTGGGGCAAAGTTGGAGAAGAAGACTTGCTTTTTTCACTTTATATTTTTTTCCTAGCGTTTGAATGTTTTTCCATGAGTTAAAATCACTTATATGAAAAGTAAAAGGAACATTTAGTAAATGTACAAAACTCCAGCTGTGGGACACCTTTTATACAGCACTTGATGGTTTGAACTTGAGTTTCTTTATCTGAAACAATCAGTGATAATTACTTCAGTAATTACGGCCTGGAATTTTCCTAGTTCTTGTGTGCTGCATCATAAACAACATGAATGGAAATCTTTCCTTTGAAAAGGATTGGCCTGTGGAATGGCTGGATACTTATAAAACATTGTTTTTCAAGTTAAGTCTTATTAAAATTGATACTATGACCTTTTCTCACTTCAGTTTTGTGAAGCCACCAAGGAAGAGAGTTACAGCTTGCTCGTGAAGGTGTTGTGAGGGTCTCATGGAGAAATTATTTCAGTAAAAATTCTAGAAAAGATACTTAGTTTTAATTTTGTGAAGAGTTCAAAGGGGCCTGCTCCCTTAAGGAGTACTGTCTGGAAGAAAGCAGGGACATTCCAACACATGGACTTCTTCCTTTCATCTCTTCCTCTAGTGCTAAGCATATACAAATATTACTTCTTGTCCTTAAATTCTAAGCACCCATTTTCCTCATGTGTTCAATGGATATAATAATGGCTGTCTTCTTACCTGGGCTGTCTTTTCAAGAAAAAATGACTAAAGAAATATGAAAGCTCTGAAGACTGCCATACAGAGGGAGAAAGAGTGGTTTTTAAGGAAGAAACAAAATATTATGTGTTAGATTGTGAACCCCCTGAAAGCTAGAACCATGTCTGATTAATTAATCTTTATAACCCCAGTACTTAGTATGATATCTGGAAAATAGTGGGTACTTATTAAATGTCTTCTGAATAAAGCACCGAATCTTCTGATGAATATTCTTATCTGTCTAAAGTATTAGGAAAACACAGTAAGAATCATAGCTAAGCAGCATATAATTAGCATTTCTTGTCCTGCAAGTCTTTGGAAGAAAAGGGGGCTGGGAGTGTTATGGATGTAATATTTGTGTCCCTGCCCCTACTGCCACCAAATTCACATGTTTAGGTCCTGATCCGTGATGGTATTTGGACATGAGGTCTTTGAAAGTAAGCAGAATTAGATGAAATCATGAGGGTGGGGTCCCCATGATGGGGTTAGTGTCCTTATAAGAAGAGATGGCAGAAAGCTTGTTCTCCCTCTCTTCTTACCAAGTGAAGACAGCAGGAAAGTGGCTGACTGCAAGTCAGGAAGACAACCTTCAGCAGGAACCAAATGGACAGGCATCTTAATTTTGGGCTTAACAGCTTCTAGAACTGTGAGAAATAAATTTTGGTTCTTTAAGTCACCCAGTCTATGGTATTTTATTATGGTAGCCCAAGCTGACTAATACAGATGGATAGGGAGGGGGTGCCTGGGTGGCTCAGTCAGTTAAGTGTCTGACTCTTGATTTCAGCTCAGGTCATGATCTTGGGGTCCTGAGATTGAGCCCTGGGTCAGGCTCCATGCTGAGCGTGGAGCCTGCTTAAGATTCTCTCTCTCCCCCTCTCTCTGCCCCTCCCCCCACCTCTCTCTCATTCCCTCTCAAAATACACACACACACACACACACACACACACACACACACAAACAGATGGACAGGGAGAATATTAATTTAATACCTAAGTGCCAGCAAAGTATTTTGCATAGATTATTTCATTTAATTCTCATATCTAATGTGGTGTAGATTACAGTTGACCCTGAACAACATGGGTTTAAACTGTGTGGGTCCACTTCTACATGGATTTTTTTCAATAAATATAGTATAATACTTTCAATAAATACAGTACAATACTGTATCTTCTCTTCCTTATGATTTTCTTAATATTTTCTTTTCTCTAGATTATTTTATTGTAAGAGTATAGTATATAATACACATAACCACAAAATATATTGTTGATTGACTGTTTATGTTATTGGTAAGGCTTGTGGCCAATAATAGGCTATTAGTAGTTAAGTTTTTAAGGAGTCAAAAGTTATTTGGATTTTTTTACTGTTTGGGGGGTCAGCACCTCAACCTCTGTGTTGTTCAGGGGTCAACTATATGTATTCTATGTGTTCTACTTTATTTAAAAGGAAACTGAGGCAAGGACAGAGATTGAATAATTGGCTAGTAAAGTGATAGAACTAGGATTTTAATAAAAATCTGCCTGATTTGAAATTACAGTTCATTCCAGGGGCACCTGGGTGCCTCAGTTGGTTAAGCATCTGCCTTTGGCTTAGGTCATGATCTTGGGGTCCTAGGATCAAGCCCCAGGTCAGGCTCCCTGCTCAGTGGGGAGTCTGCTTCTCCTTCTCCCTCTGCCCCTCCACCCTCCACTTGTAATCTCTCTCTCTCTCCCTGCCTCTCTCAAATACATAAATTTTTAAAAAAATAATAAAAAAAATACAGTTCATTCCAATACTCCACACTGTTGCGGACAGTTGAAATTATTGTTTCCCCCTAAGGTCTGGATGCTTCTACTTTTCTTGTCCTTTTGATCTTCATGTTTAGATTAGATCCCCATAGCATTAAAAAACAGTGTTTTTTGTTTTTTTTTAAGATTTTATTTATTTATTTGACAGAGAGAGACACAGCGAGAGAGGGAACACAAGCAGGGGGAGTGGGAGAGGGAGAAGCAGGTTTCCCACAGAGCAGGGAGCCCAATGTGGGGCTCGATCCCAGGACCCTGGGATCATGACCTGAGCTGAAGGCAGACGCTTAACAACTGAGCCACCCAGGCACCCCAAAAAACAACGTTCACAGGATTGTTGTCACTAGATTTGCATGTTTTAAACCAAAGGCATTGTCTTTAGAATCTTGGACTGTGGTTTTAAATCCACATCAAATTTGTTTTGGAGGGTAAAATAAGGTGAAGGGATCTAACCTTATTTTTTTTTAACTGGTTAGCTGAGTCCCACAGGGCTTACTGAATAAGTCTTCTTTTTTCCCTGTTAATTTGAAATAACATCTTTATCATAGGATTTATAATTATATATATTTTTGAGGGATGATAGTTTGCTCCTCTGCTCTGTCATATATTCAAATGCCTCTCTCTGTATTTATGGCTTTATAGTGAATTTTAATACTTAATACTTAACTATCCCCTAATTGTTATGATTTTAGTAAATACTTCTATTCTTATGCAGTTACTCTTTAAATTGTTTTTAAATGTACAAGAGTAAATACACGCATTTTAATGAAATTACATCACATTTATAGATTCATTTTTCTTTTTTTTTTAATTTTTTATTGTTATGTTAATCACCATACATTACATCATTAGTTTTAGATGTAGTGTTCCATGATTCATTGTTTGTGCATAACACCCAGTGCTCCATGCAGAATGTGCCCTCTTTAATACCCATCACCAGGCTAACCCATCCTCCCACCACCCTCCCCTCTAGAACCCTCAGTTTGTTTTTCAGAGTCCATCGTCTCTCATGGTTCATCTCCCCCTCCGATTCCCCCCCTTCATTCTTCCCCTCCTGCTATCTTCTTCTTTTTTTTTTTTCTTAACATATATTGCATTATTTGTTTCAGAGGTACGGATCTAAGATTCAACAGTCTTGCACAATTCACAGCGCTTACCAGAGCACATACCCTCCCCAGTGTCTATCACCCAGTCACCCCATCCCTCCCACCCCACCTCCCACTCCAGCAACCCTCAGTTTGTTTCCTGAGATTAAGAATTCCTCATATCAGTGAGGTCATATGATACATGTCTTTCTCTGTTTGACTTATTTCGCTCAGCATAATACCCTCCAGTTCCATCCACGTCGTTGCAAATGGCAAGATCTCATTCCTTTTGATGGCCGCATAATATTCCATTGTATATATACCACATCTTCTTTATCCATTCATCTGTTGATGGACATCTTGGCTCTTTCCACAGTTTGGCTATTGTGGACATTGCTGCTATAAACATCAGGGTGCACGTACCCCTTCAGATCACTACATTTGTATTTTTGGGGTAAATACCCAGTAGTGCAATTGCTGGATTGTATGGTAGCTCTATTTTCAACTTTTTGAGGAACCTCCATACTGTTTTCCAGAGTGGCTGCACCAGCTTGCATTCCTACCAACAGTGTAGGAGGGTTCCCCTTTCTCCGCATCCCTGCCAATATCTGTCATTTCCTGACTTATAATTGGCCTCTTTAAAAAATTATCATCATGTTTAGAAAAATAGCATTTATTCTATATTTCTTTTACTACCCTGCAGGAAGTCTGGGGTTCCTTTACATAGGTTGTATACATTTCTTATTGAGTTAGCCTAAAGTATTCATTAGTTTCTGCTTATGTTATATTTTCTCTTTAATTATTGTAAATAGATAGGAAAATACTGATTTCTGAACACTTATTTCATAACCATATTATGAACTTCATTAAAATTTTATAGACTTTTAGTTGCTTCTCTTTGGTTTTTCAGATAATCAAATCATCACCAATAAGAGTAGCTATATCTTATTATTTTTCAATACTTGTGCCTCATTCATTGGAAAATAGTGATATTAATAGTCATCTTTTTCTTGTTATTGGGAAAGTGGATTTTTGTAATTTTGTATGATATTGTTTATTGATTTAAGGTAGATGTTATTTAAGAACTACTACTGATTACAAAAGTAATTCATAATTATAACATTTAGCAATATATAAATAATACAGAATGTTTATTGTGAAACTCCCTCATAATCTTCATCCTCAGAGATAACATCTGTTGATAATTAGCATTTAATTTTATAGATTCTGTGTACAGTTTAATGAGTTTTTAGTGTGCTTTTCCAGTTGCACATCCATCCCTGCAATTCAGTGTTAGGACATTTCCTTCACCCCTAACCTTTCCCGTATGCCTGTTTGCAGTCAGTGGCCACTCCGGCCCCACACTCGGGCAACACCAGCCAGCTTTCTGTCCCTGTAGTTTCGCCTTTTTCTTGTCTTTTTAAATGATTGCATAATATTCCATTATGTGGACATACCACAATTTATTTATTTATTTATTTATTTATTTATTTATTTATTTATATTTTTACATTGAGAGAGAGAGACAGAGTGAACAGGGAGGAGGAACAAAGGGAGAGGGAGAGAGAGAATCTTAAGCCGACTCCACATGCAGCATGTGGCCAGATGCAGGGCTTGATCTTATGACTCTGAGATTATGACCTGAGCCGAAATCAAGAGTCGGACACTTAATGGATTGAGCCACCTAGGCGCCCCTTCCAAAATGTGTTTGGTCAATCTTCTATTGTAAATACTGCTACAATGAGCATCATGACACAGATGACTTGGCACACTTTTGTAAGTATTTTATAGATTAGATATGCATTTTAATGTATCTTAATACATATGGAGAGTTGTCTTACAGAAACCATGCAATTTGTATTCACAGTTTCAGTTCTTGAGAGTTTTCTCATATCCCCAACAGCACTGAGAATTGTGTGTTTTTATCTTTGTCGTTCTAGTAGGGGAAATGTGATAAAGTAATGCTTTAGTGCACAGTCTCAGGAGGCAGATGACCTATACCTGAATCTTTTTCTACTACTTACTAGCTGTGTGACTTGGGCAAATAAACATTTTATAGTTTTATTATATAAAACATATCACATTGTTATTGTTTCTTCCGAGATATTTTGTATTCTCTGTGGAGATTCTAAATTAGAACTTCCATAATCTTTTCCTGTGGTTGTTCGGAATATAGATAAAGATGTAGATGTACAAATATATTTAGCTATATGGATGTAAATATAATACTATGTATTATTGTATCTTAATTTCATGTTACCTTACTAAACTCTGAATTAGATCGTAAAGCTCTTTAACATTTTCTTTCAGGCATTTGAGTTTCTATCACCCCCTTTATGTCATTCACCTCCCAAGGTTAGGAATATGCTTTCTTTATCTGTAAATATGCAAAGCTCACTACATTTCCTGAATACAGCAAGCACTTAACGTACGCTTGGTGTCTTATTGATTGAATGAAGGAATGAATACACAAATGGAATATTTGTGGGCATAAAATAAAAGTCTTTTGCTCCCTTTCAGAGGAGATTATGCGGACAGCTGTCAATTTGGTTCCACATTCACAGCAAAAGTTCAGAGAAATATAAACAAGCAGTTTCTCAATCATTCCTTTTGCCACCTTACTATTGAAGGAAGAATTTTTTTAATATCTTCAACTTCATTTTGTGAGCATTTGAAAGGCCATTTCTATTTATTTTCAGGAAGAGTGGAATATTGGCAGTAGTGTGCAATTTCCTTTCTTAGTGTGTGTGACAAACAGCATTAACTTCCTCACTATAATCTGGTTTGAAAGTTGAGGACACTTGTTGCTAGAGACCTGACTTTGCTGATAAGCCTCTGGTCAGTATTTTTAGCCCAGACTTAGGTGAGGCTGTGTAAGAGAGAGAGGGGTTCATCAACTTTGCAGATGACACAAACCTCTCACATTGGAATCAAAGATGAACACAAGAGGCCAGAACACTGGGTTGAAACCAGCAAGTCTGACCTTTGAAAAGTAGACAATGAATCGTGGATCACTACATCAAAAACTAATGATGTATTGTATGGTGACTAACATAGCATAATAAAATAAAATTTAAAAAAAAGATAAGTAGAGTATAAAGTACTGCTTTTAGGTTTAAATAGTCAACCACACAAATTAGAGAGACAAAGCTTGGTAACGCTTCTGGCAAAAAGACCTTGCAACCTTGCTTTTAATTGACCAGAGGATCAGTTGAGCCCTAAGTAGCCCATGACTATAAATACATGAACCCAAACTTAGCTTTACTAACTGGTACATGGTGGGAGTGCTACTCTTTTCTGCTGGGGTGAGATCATCCCTGAAATATTAGGTTAGTTCTTGGTAAAAATATTAGGAATGGCCTTAAGCTATCATGTCTGTAGAGAAAAAAAATCCCATGATTTTGCAAAAACCCAATATAATGTTTTCTCATTTTGTAAACTGTAGTTAAAGAACCGAGCATATCCCAGAAAAGGGAATTTTCAGAAGTTCACTGTAACTATGATTTGAGAGAATGCTATGTGGAAGTTGGACAATTTTCATTGAATTCTGTTTGTCTCCAGAAGACAAACTAACAGAAATAAAGAGATAGGAAGCAACTCTTGGCTTAGTGGAATATCAGTAGGGGCAACAAGCTATAAAACTTTATGAGGTTAGTGTTATCGTGGTCATTTTATACAGCAGGACTCAGTACTTACTGCAAGACTCAGAGGAGGAAAACTTAACGGCCAGTAGGATTTCAGATCCCCGCCCTTCTAACTCCAATTTCCATTCACTTGTTACTAGTTACTCTCCAGACATGAAGCCGGATGTCTTTTTAGTTATGAGACATGGTTAAGCAGTGTCTCAACTGAATATTATGGGACCAGACACTTTGATAAGGAAACACTTGAAGGCCATGTTTTCTCAGCCAATCCTGGTCTGCAGTACCTAAAGAAGTACTCCATGAAAACACAATACTGTCATCAAATTAGCTTGGGGAATGCTGAGTTAGACCAAACTTCATTGTTTTTTTGTGTGTTTTTTTTTGTGTGTATGTGTGTGTTTAGTATAGGACTTCTAAAGCCCTTAATATCTTTATGTACATTGTGATATCCTAAACTTTTTTTGACAGAAAGAATCCTCTTTTCTTATAATATGCACTAATATTTCTTGGAACCACTCTGTTGTGGAAGATAGTTTTAAAAACACTGCCCTAATGTCTCTTTGATTTCTAAGACACTATGACAACAGAGAAAACAATTCAATTTGGTTAATAGTAGCGACTGTTCTTAAAGATCGCTAAAAGCGTGAAACCAAACCAATTTTGTAAAAACAGACTATGTTAAGTCATGAACGACTTACTCCTCTTGCATCACTCTAGTGGTCAAGGCTTTGGACAGGAAACATGTTTCATGCACTTTATAAAGGACCTGGCACAGGTTCTCCATATTCTTTTTCTTACCTGAATGATCAAAAAACAGTCTTTGTTTTTTTTTTTTAAAGATTTTATTTATTCATTTGAGACACAGAGATACAGAGAGAGAGAGAGCATGAGCAGGGAGAGAGGCAGAGGGAGAAGGAGAAGCAGGCTCCCTGCTGAGCCAGGAGCCCGATGTGGGGCTCGATCCCAGGACCCTGGGATCATGACCTGAGCCGAAAACAGATGCTTAACCATCTGAGCCACCCAGGCGCCCCAATCAAAAAACAGTCTTAAGAGGGTTCAGACAGGTGAGCTTACAGAAACACCTTGTCCTGAGATTTAATAAATACATCAAGTCTGGGGCACCTGTGTGGGTCAGTCAGTTAAGCGTCTGCCTTGGGCTCAGCTCATGATCCCAGGGGCCTGGGATTGAGCCCTGTGTTGGGTTCCTTGCTCAGGGGGGAGTCTGCCTCTCCCTTTCCCTCTGCCCCTCCCCCTGCTCACACTCTCTCTCCCTCTCTAATAATAAATAAATAAATAAAATCTTAAATAAATACATCAAGTCTATTAATGTTTACTGTTTATGTTTACATAAACATTAAAAACATTTACTTTCCTCCTTTTGTTCTGTTCATCCTGCCATACTCCAAGCCTCAGCTCCTATTCTTCCTCCCTGGGCAAATATTACCAATCCATTAGCCCTTTGTCCTCTGAGCTCTAACAGCATCTCCAGACTAGAGTGGAAGCTCTCAGTGAGAAGAGACCATAGACTCCTGTGCCCTGTGTCTTAGTTCACTCAGCCACCCACCTCATCCATGCTCACAGTCGGCTGGGGCTGGGTAGACTAGAGAGCCATTATCAGGATTGGGGAGGTTGACTCTTAGGCTCCACCACCAGTCCTGACATAACAGACTCGAGCAGGAGGCCAGACGTTCATGACAGTCCTTCTCTAGAATCTCCTCCCAAGCTTTTAGCGTTCTGTGGCTCAGCTGGCTGGGAGTCTGCTCAAACGGAGATTCTGATTTCAATTAGATTTGATTTAAATTAAATTGTTTCATATCAGTAACACCCTTCTAGGGAAAAGGAGTGGTAGTGGCCCAATAAGCATTCTCGTTTAGTGGCTGAGACTCTACATGCTGGTCTCTGTCCCGGGAGGGGCCTTCGCACCATGCCTGCCAGCATAACGCTGGGCCGTGAGTTTCTCAGCAACCTGCCTCCCTTGTTTCCACTTGTTAAGGAGAAAATATGGGTAACAGCTCTCTGCTAATGATAGAGATGTGGCTTTAGAGCCTATCTTCTACTTGTAGAGATTGTTCTAATTGTTACCATTTATTAGTGTTTATTGTATGCCTGAAACCGTTCTTTAATTATCTTATTTCATCATGGTAATTAAAACAATATCTGACATTTGTTGACAACCCACGTACAAGACATTGTTCTAAGTTGCACACAAAATGTTTTTCACATTAACTTTTTAACATTGGGTTAACTGGTATGTTTTCTCTTTAACAAATTAAGAAATCGAATTCAAGAAAGTTTAACAAGTTTACTGAGGACACTTACTTAGTAAGTGATAGAACTAGAACTTGAATTCAGTTTTTCACAATGGCGTGTCCAGCATTCATTGCAGGGAATGGAAATTTTCTTAGGCCGTACAGAGAAAAGGTGGGTTTGTAGTGGAACAGTTCTGGGAATGGGAAGCTACTCAGGGCCAAGGGCAGTTCTGGGGCCCACATGGTGTCTTTTTTTATGGGGTCTTAGCTTCTTTGCATGGGATTGCTCTACTCTCAGCTTGGTCCCATCTAGCCAATCCTCTATGGAGTTGCTAGTCCCAAGGCAGTAGGTTGCCTTGATTGGTCAATACCTATCACCCCTACTGGGCAGGGTCTTTAATGACAGGTCCTCTCATGATTTGCTGTCCAGCCACGGGAATCCAGCTTCTGGTCAAGAGTCAATGCTGCTTCAGTGTTGCCAGCTCTGCACGAGACCTGGGTGAGCACTACTTCTCTGAGCCAAAGGCTGTGGGCTGGGAAGTTCTAATAAGATGGTGCACTGGTCATAATAGACCGTGGTCTGGTCAGGACAGCTACACTGTCTTATATGAGTCGTCAAGGAGAAAGGGTATAAATATAGCATAAGCCATGCTCAAAAGAATCTTCACTGTTACAGTGGATACATTACTACCCCGACAGAAAATATGTTTTTTATCAAGTATGAGATAGAAGCATGAATGATGTAGTCCTCCTTAGATCAATCGGGGATTTATAACCTTTTTATCTGGGCTAAATTCCCATGAAGTCAACTGTGAATTATAGACGACATTTTTTGGGGGACTCTATCTACCATCATTAGTTCTAAGACTAAGCCCCAAGTCAGTTATTTGTTAAAGTCCAGCAGATCTCCATCAGATTTTGTGCAAAGAACAGGTAAGCCAAGGCAGAAGACTAAGTGGTCAAATTGAAACACAGATTGCTGTTGGTCCCACACTAGCCTCCTGGGCAGATGGCAGAGCTCCCTGTTGGAGGGCCTGCTTGGAGCCCAGTAGATGGAGGTTTGCAGGTGTCGGCAGCAGGGGGAGCAGTCCAGGTCAGAAGCTTGGGAGGGAGCCTGAGACTGAGGGCCTGAGTTCTAGGCCACTTTGAATCATGGGTCTCCTTGGTCTCTTTTCACTCAGGTTTCTAAAACCTTCAGGGAGTAACATTGTGGTAGCAACACTGTAAACTTTTACCAGGACAGTTAATGGATTTGTAGTTGATCTAGGAGAAAGATACAGTTTCTGAAATGTGTGCTAAGGGGCACAGAACAACTTTTAAAACTTGATACCATGCCTCTTTCCTCTTGGATTCAGTAAAAGAAAAAAAACTGAATTCTTAATGTTGCTTCTTTCCCCTCCCTCGCCATCCTGCAAGCTTCTCCGGTCCCCACCCATGCTTTCCCCACCAGAGTAAATATCCTCTTGAAATCATAGAATTAACTACTTACTAATTTCAAATGATTATAATATAAAGGAAATACACAAATCAGGGAAAAGGTTAAGAATTAACATAAGCTAGGTAAAATTTAGTGGTTTTGTTTTGTTTTGCTTTGACTTTTACTAAATTACAACCATTTATTCTTTCAAGGACACACATACATTTGGCACTTGGGCTGTGTTACTTTAGCCCTGAAAGCAACTTTCTTATCAACAGCTCCTAACTCAAAGATAGAGGTTTTAAATTGCCTTCTCTGCTCTTCTAAATAACACTCAAGTGGCCTTTTCTTTCTTTTTAAATGTCCAGTCTTCCTTCCTTCCTAAAGTATGAAGCTCGCATTCAGCTTGGAGAGGGAGAGATTTCAGATGCCTATATTTGCCATCTCCATCCCCTGTGATGGTCTTTCTCCACCTGGGTGATTTGAATTCCCCCAATTCCTCTCTTGCCTCATTTCGCAAGAGGCAAGTAGTTCTCAACCCTGGCTGCACATTAGAATCTCCAAGGGGCGCTTAAAGAATACTGATCTGTAGTTCTTTCCTAAAAGGTTTGGATTTAATTGTATGGGGTGGGGTTAAGGGATCAATATTCTTAAAATGCATCCCAGGAGGTTTTAATGTGGGCTCAATAGACTTTTGGGTCTCTTTCAGCTGTGTAGTGTAGAGGTCTACAAGATCCTGTGTTCATAGTCTATCCATGGTAGTTGGAAGATGTAGCAACTTTTTTTTTTTTTTTCCATTCATAGGGTTCCTACCATTTTTTTCAGGCTTGCTACTCTGCGAATGAATCACTTTTAATTTTTAAGGGGATAGACCCTTTCTCATTAGAACCTTATAAGCACATTTAAATGTGGAGGTGCCGAACGGTATCTGAGAAGTGTCATAACTCTGAAGAAATAGAAAATGTTTTCCTAGATATCTGTCATATTACCAGGGGATTTCTATCCTGAGGCTTGTTCATTTATAACCTATTTTACCAAGTGGACGACCCTTACAAAGGATGTGAGATAGATTTATCTGAGTTAAAGAAACAACAATGTGATTAATTATGCTGTTCCTTGCTATCAACTTTTTCTGCCCAACAACAAAGTGATAGATCTGCTGGAGGGGATAACAGAAGTTTGGCCCCAAATTTTCCTCTACTCAAAGGGAGGTCTTATGCATCTGTTGGAGAATTAAGTTCATGGGAAGAGGGACATGGGCATGTATTTGGGGCTTAGTGAAATATTAGATAATACTTTTTCCCTATGTGCTTAAACTCTACTTATCAGAAAATATCAAATAGCAACTTTACTTTGATTTTTCTGTTTTATTAAAACAGTGACAATTAAAGAGAGAACATTACCCTAATTAAGTAATTGAATAAAATGGCGACCAGATGCACGCTGGCTGCTGCGGACAGCCATCCTCATTTATCATGGTGAGCACAGCAAAGCCATCTGGACCTTTTTTCTGTTCTTTCATCCAAATTGGTTTTTGTTTTTGAGATGTCATTCCAAGAATTTCCATACCATTAAGGCTACTGTTCCAACAGGACAAGGCTAGCATAGAGAACAGTGTTCACAGTATGATCGATGAAATCTTAGATTAGATTTCTTAGAACTCTCCTATCCGTCTGGAAGGACCAAAGGGCCTTGCTTTGCCCTTTTTTCTCTTATTGGGTCATTACCTGACTAAATTCTGGCTTGATATTAGAGTATCTCTTATATGTATCATTCAACAAGATTCACTGTCAAAATCTAAACTTCCCATATGCCTGACTGCCCAAAAGCAGAAATGGGACAGATTAATGAGCTAGCCAGCACGAATTCTCCCACTTTGAGGACTGCTCTCATGTTGAGCATGGTGCCATCTGCTACAGTAACAGGATCAACCTCCTTTTTCCGGAAGGAGATGTGTAGTATCTAATTATTTGGCTTTTTTTTTTTTTTTTTTTTTTTTAAATTTTTTTTTATTGTTATGTTAATCCCCGTACATTACATCATTAGTTTTAGATATAGTGTTCCATGATTCATTGTTTGTGCATAACACCCAGTGCTCCATGCAGAACGTGCCCTCCTCAATACCCATCACCAGGCTAACCCATCCTCCCACCCCCCTCCCCTCTAGAACCCTCAGTTTGTTTTTCAGAGTCCATCGTCTCTCATGGTTCTTCTCCCCCTCCGATTTCCCCCCCTTCATTCTTCCCCTCCTGCTACATTCTTCTTCTTTTTTTCTTTCTTAACATATATTGCATTATTTGTTTCAGAGGTACAGATCTGAGATTCAACAGTCCTGCACAATTCACAGCACTTACCAGAACACATACCCTCCCCAGTGTCCATCACCCAGTCACCCCATCCCTCCCACCCCACCCCCCACTCCAGCAACCCTCAGTTTGTTTCCTGAGATTAAGAATTCCTCATATCAGTGAGGTCATATGATACATGTCTTTCTCTGTTTGACTTATTTCGCTCAGCATAATACCCTCCAGTTCCATCCACGTCGTTGCAAATGGCAAGATCTTATTCCTTTTGATGGCTGCATAATATTCCATTGTATATATATACCACATCTTCTTTATCCATTCATCTGTTGATGGACATCTTGGCTCTTTCCACAGTTTGGCTATTGTGGACATTGCTGCTATAAACATCGGGGTGCACGTAGCCTTTCGGGTCCCTACTTTTGTATCTTTGGGGTAAATACCCAGTAGTGCAATTGCTGCATCATATGGTAGCTCTATTTTCAACTTTTTGAGGAACCTCCATACTGTTTTCCAGAGTGGCTGCACCAGCTTGCATTCCCACCAACAGTGTAGGAGGGTTCCCCTTTCTCCGCATCCCCGCCAACATCTGTCATTTCCTGACTTGTTAATTTTAGCCATTCTGACTGGTGTGAGGTGGTATCTCATTGAGGTTTTGATTTGGATTTCCCTGATGCCGAGCGATATTGAACACTTTTTCATGTGTCTGTTGGCCATTTGGATGTCTTCTTTGGAGAAATGTCTGTTCATGTCTTCTGCCCATTTCTTGATTGGATTCTTTGTTCTTTTGGTGTTGAGTTTGATGAGTTCTTTATAGATTTTGGATACTAGCCCTTTATCTGATATGTCATTTGCAAATATCTTCTCCCATTCTGTCAGTTGTCTTTTGGTTTTGTTGACTGTTTCCTTTGCTTTGCAAAAGCTTTTTATCTTGATGAAGTCCCAATAGTTCATTTTTGCCCTTGCTTCCCTTGCCTTTGGCGATGTTTCTAGGAAGAAGTTGCTGCGGCTGAGGTCGAAGAGGTTGCTGCCTGTGTTCTCCTTTAGGATTTTGATGGACTCCTGTCTCACATTGAGGTCTTTCAACCATTTGGAGTCTATTTTTGTGTGTGGTGTAAGGAAATGGTCCAGTTTCATTCTTCTGCATGTGGCTGTCCAATTTTCCCAACACCATTTGTTGAAGAGGCTGTCTTTTTTCCATTGGACATTCTTTCCTGCTTTGTCGAAGATTAGTTGACCATAGAGTTGAGGGTCCATTTCTGGGCTCTCTATTCTGTTCCATTGATCTATGTGTCTGTTTTTGTGCCAGTACCATACTGTCTTGATGATGACAGCTTTGTAGTAGAGCTGGAAGTCTGGAATTGTGATGCCGCCAGCTTTGCTTTTCTTTTTCAACATTCCTCTGGCTATGCGGGGTCTTTTCTGGTTCCATACAAATTTTAGGATTATTTGTTCCATTTCTTTGAAGAAAGTGGATGGTATTTTGATGGGGATTGCATTGAATGTGTAGATTGCTCTAGGTAGGATTGACATCTTCACAATATTTGTTCTTCCAATCCATGAGCATGGAACGTTTTTCCATTTCTTTGTGTCTTCCTCCATTTCTTTCATGAGTATTTTATAGTTTTCTGAGTACAGATCCTTTGCGTCTTTGGTTAGATTTATTCCTAGGTATCTTATGGTTTTGGGTGCAATTGTAAATGGGATTGACTCCTTAATTTCTCTTTCTTCTGACTTGTTGTTGGTGTATAGGAATGCCACTGACTTCTGTGCATTGATTTTATATCCTGCCACTTGACTGAATTCCTGTATGAGTTCTAGCAGTTTTGGGGTGGAGTCTTTGGGATTTTCCACATAAAGTATCATATCATCTGCAAAGAGTGAGAGTTTGACTTCTTCTTTGCCAATTTGGATGCCTTTGATTTCTTTTTGTTGTCTGATTGCTGTGGCTAGGACTTCCAGTACTATGTTGAATAGCAGTGGTGATAGTGGACATCCCTGCCGCGTTCCTGACCTTAGGGGGAAAGCTCTCAGTTTTTCCCCATTGAGAATGATATTCGCTGTAGGTTTTTCATAGATGGCTTTTATGATATTGAGGTATGTACCCTCTATCCCTATACTCTGAAGAGTTTTGATCAAGAAAGGATGCTGTACTTTGTCAAATGCTTTTTCTGCATCTATTGAGAGGATCATGTGATTCTTGTTTTTTCTTTTGTTAATGTATTGTATCACGTTGATTGATTTGCGGATGTTGAACCAACCTTGCAGCCCAGGGATAAATCCGACTTGGTCGTGGTGAATAATCCTTTTAATGTACTGTTGGATCCTATTGGCTAGTATTTTGGTGAGAATTTTTGCATCCATGTTCATCAGGGATATTGGTCTGTAATTCTCCTTTTTGATGGGGTCTTTGTCTGGTTTGGGGATCAAGGTAATGCTGGCCTCATAAAATGAGTTTGGAAGTTTTCCTTCCATTTCTATTTTTTGGAACAGTTTCAGAAGGATAGGTATTAATTCTTCTTGAAATGTTTGGTAGAATTCCCCTGGGAAGCCATCTGGCCCTGGGCTTTTGTGTTTTGGGAGATTTTTGATGACTGCTTCTATTTCCTTAGTGGTTATAGGTCTGTTCAGGTGTTCTATTTCTTCCTGGTTCAGTTTTGGTAGTTGATACATCTCTAGGAATGCATCCATTACTTCCAGGTTATCTAATTTGTTGGCATAGAGTTGCTCATAATATGTTCTTATAATTGTTTGTATTTCTTTGGTGTTGGTTGTGATTTCTCCTCTTTCATTCATGATTTTGTTGATTTGGGTCATTTCTCTTTTCTTTTTGATAAGTCTGGCCAGGGGCTTATCAATCTTGTTAATTCTTTCAAAGAACCAGCTCCTAGTTTTGTTGATCTGTTCTACTGTTCTTTTGGTTTCTATTTCATTGATTTCTGCTCTGATCTTTATTATTTCTCTTCTCCTGCTGGGTTTAGGCTTTATTTGCTGTTCTTTCTCCAGCTCCTTTAGGTGTAGGGTTAGGTTGTGTACTTGAGACCTTTCTTGTTTCTTGAGAAAGGCTTGTATTGCTATATACTTTCCTCTTAGGACTGCCTTTGCTGTATCCCAAAGATTTTGAATAGTTGTGTTTTCATTTTCATTGGTTTCCATGAATTTTTTTAATTCTTCTTTAATTTCCTGGTTGACCCATTCATTCTTCAGTAGGATGCTCTTTAGCCTCCATGTATTTGAGTTCTTTCTGACTTTCCTCTTGTGATTGAGTTCTAGTTTCAAAGCATTGTGGTCTGAAAATAGGCAGGGGATGATCCCAATCTTCTGGTACCGGTTGAGACCTGATTTCTGACCTAGGATGTGATCTATTCTGGAGAATGTTCCATGGGCACTAGAGAAGAATGTGTATTCCGTTGCTTTGGGATGGAATGTTCTGAATATGTCTGCGAAGTCCATTTGGTCCAGTGTGTCATTTAAAGTCTTTATTTCCTTGTTGATCTTTTGCTTAGACGATCTGTCCATTTCAGTGAGGGGGGTGTTAAAGTCCCCCACTATTATTGTATTGTTGTCGATGTGTTTCTTTGCTTTTGTTATTAATTGCCTTATATAATTGGCTGCTCCCATGTTAGGGGCATAGATATTTACAATTGTTAGATCTTCTTGTTGGATAGACCCTTTAAGTATGATATAGTGTCCTTCCTCATCTCTTATTACAGTCTTTGGTTTAAAATCTAATTTGTCTGATATAAGGATTGCCACCCCAGCTTTCTTTTGGTGTCCATTAGCATGGTAAATGGTTTTCCACCCCCTCACTTTCAATCTGGGGGTGTCTTTGGGTCTAAAATGAGTCTCTTGCAGACAGCATATCGATGGGTCTTGTTTTTTAATCCAATCTGATAGCCTGTGTCTTTTGATTGGGGCATTTAGCCCATTTACATTCAGGGTAACTATTGAAAGATAGGAGTTCAGTGCCATTGTATTGCCTGTAAAGTGACTGTTACTGTATATTGTTTGTGTTCCTTTCTGGTCTATGTTGCTTTTAGGCTCTCTCTTTGCTTAGAGGACCCCTTTCAATATTTGTTGTAGGGCTGGTTTCGTGTTTGCAAATTCCTTTAGTTTTTGTTTGTCCTGGAAGCTTTTTATCTCTCCTTCAATTTTCAATGACAGCCTAGCTGGATATAGTATTCTTGGCTGCATATTTTTCTCATTTAGTGCTCTGAATATGTCCTGCCAGTCCTTTCTGGCCTGCCAGGTCTCTGTGGATAAGTCTGTTGCCAATCTAATGTTTCTACCATTGTAGGTTACATATCTCTTCTCCCGAGCTGCTTTCAGGATTTTCTCTTTGTCTCTGAGACTCGTAAGTTTCACTATTAGATGTCGGGGTGTTGACCTATTTTTATTGATTTTGAGAGGGGTTCTCTGTGCTTCCTGGATTTTGATGCCTGTTTCCTTCCCCAAATTAGGGAAGTTCTCTGCTATAATTTGCTCCATTATACCTTCTGCACCTCTCTCTCTTTCTTCTTCTTCTGGGATCCCAATTATTCTAATGTTGTTTCGTCTTATGGTATCGTTTATCTCTCGAATTCTGCCCTCGTGATCCAGTAGTTGTTTATCTCTCTTTTTCTCAGCTTCTTTATTTTCCATCATTTGGTCTTCTATCTCACTGATTCTTTCTTCTGCCTCATTTATCCTAGCAGTTAGCGCCCCCATATTTGATTGCACCTCATTAATAGCCTTTTTGATTTCTACTTGGTTCGATTTTAGTTCTTTTACCTCTCCAGAAAGGGTTTCTCTAATAACTTCCATGTTTTTTTCAAGCCCAGCTAGTATCTTTAAAGTGATGATTCTGAACTCTAGATATGACATCGTACTAATGTCCGTATTGAGTAGGTCCCTGGCAGTCGGTACTACCTCTTGTTCTTTTTGTTGAGGTGATTTTTTCCGTCTTGTCATTTTGTGCAGAGGAGAATAGATTAATGAGAGAACAAAATGCTAACAGGGTAACAACGTCCCCAGAAAATATACTCTAAACAAATCAGAAAAGACCTGAAGCAGTGGGAAAAGAAAGGGAAAGAGAGAAAAAAGAAAAGGAAAGAAAAAAAGAAAAAAGAAAAAGATAAAGATAAAAACAAACAAAAGCAGAACAAAACAAAACAAAACAAAAACAGAATGTGATCAAATATGATCAGGCTGGATTATAGATCAGTGCCACACACTAGATTTTGGGTGTATTTTGGTCTGTTAAAAGAAAGTCCCTCCCAAAATTTTAAAGAAAGAAAAACTTATATATGTACAAAAATAAGGGTTGATATGATGAAGGGATGGAATATGACTGTAAAGATGGAAATTATAAAAAATTTTAAAAAAGGATTTGATAAGTTGTTTGAAAAAAGAAAGAAGAGGATTAAAAAAAAAAAAAAGAAAGAAAAAAGGGAGAGAATGTGATCAGGCAGGGGAGTAGAAAAAAACCATACACTAGAGATTTAGAGTATATTTTGATCTGTTAGAAGAAACTATCTCAAGATTTTAAAGAGAGAACAACTTATATATATATGCCAAAAATACGGGTAACTACTATGAAGGGATAGAATATGACTTTAAAAATGAAAAATAAAAATGTTTTTTTTAAAAAAGGGATTGATAAGATGTTGGTTGAAAAAGGGAAAAAGAAAAATTCACAAAAAAAGAAAAAAGGGAAAAAGAAAAAAAGACAGTTAAAAAAAATAATTAATTTTGAAAGAGTAAAGAATCATGGTAAAAAAGCCATGAATTCTATGTGCAGTATTCCCCTAGCGCTGGAGTTCTGCCGTTCTCATTGATCGGTAAACTTGGTCTTGGCTGGCTGTTCTCGCTGATCTTCTGGGGGAGGGGCCTGTTGCCGTGGTTCCCAAATGTCTTTGCCGGAGGCAAAAGTGCCCCGCCCTTGCCGGTCCGGGCTAAGTAATCTGCTCGGGTTTGCTCTCCGGAGCTTTTGTTCCCTGCAAGCTCTCCGTACAGCTTTGGAGGCGGAGAGTGAAAATGGTGGCCTCCCAGTCTCCGCCCCGGCGGAGCCGAGAACTCGGGGTCCCGCTCCTCAGCGAGCCCCCAGAGAAAAGCCGTCAGTCACTCCCGTCTCCCCGGTCTCCGGCCGCACTCCGCGCTCACCCGGCCTGTGACCGCGCCCTTCTATCTGGCACCGGACCCCGGGTGGAGTCTCCAAACCCAGCAGATCCCCGCGGTGCGCTCCCGCACCTCTCCTCCCGGGGGAAGAAGGTGAGTCTCCCCGGATCTGCCGCTTGTTGGGTCCCTGCTGGAGGAGCGGTGGCCCGACTGTGCCGCGGATCACGGTTTATAGCAACCCCAAGCTGAGAGCCCGCGCCTGGGCTCCGTCTCTGCAGCCGGCTTCCCTGCTCCGGTACCTGGGAGCTCTGCCGCACTCAGGCACCCCCGGTCTTTCTGTGACCCCGAGGGTCCTGAGACCACACTGTCCCGCGAGGGTTCCACCCCCCACTTCGCCACCAGAGTGACGTCCCTCAGCGGAGCAGACTTCTAAAAGTTCCGATTTTGTGCTCCGTGGCTCTATCACTTGCCAGAAGCGGCCGTCGGAGGCCCCTCCCCCACCGTCTATCCTCCCGAATGTCGCCTCGGATTCACTTCTCCGCACGTCCTACCTTCCAGAAAGTGGTCGCTTTTCTGTTCAGAGAGTTGTTGCTCTTCTTTTCTTTGATCTCCTGTTGAGTTTGTAGGTGTTCAGAATGGTTTGATCCCTATCCAGCTGAATTCCTGAGAGGAGACGAAATCCAGGTCTCCTACTCCTCCGCCATCTTGCTCCGCCCCCCTAATTATTTGGCTTTAAACTCTTCTGAACTATGGGAGGTAGAATGCATCTAGTGCCTAATCACTGTTCTGATGGGTCGTGGCTTTTTGTGTCTTTGTTTGTTTGTTTTGTTTTCTATGTATGGAGTAAATCAGAAAGGATTTTTGAATCTTCTGCCCCAAAGCACACCATGGACATCAGATGTTTCCTTTTTCTTGGATTAGGTTTTTTTTTCCCCTTGAGAGAACATATTTCTCTTTTCCCTTGAATTTCTTTTGCACAATTGTCTGTGTTGTGCAAGTGAGAAGCCATTTATGTACTCTACTTATTTGAAGAAGAGCTACAGCCTGTCCTAATTCTGTAGTGTGTCAGGAAACCTGACACCAAGAACAGAACATCTCATACTAGACCAACCAGAGCTACACTAAATTGTGTTAGGTCTCAGAATTTGGACTCAAGGCTATGCACATCAATATTTACTACAGATCTATATCTGAATGCTGGAATTTGCTGGAACCCAAGTGGACTGTGTGCATATGTGTGTGTGTGTGTGTGTGAGAGAGAGATGGTGGCTGGACAGATGTTCCACATATTGTTCCTCCACACTTCTAAGAAGGTAGAATCATCTAAAATACTCAGAAGAAGAGATACCTTAGGAAACAATTTTTAATCCAGAGAGTGGAAGGCAACTTTACAAACTCCCTCTTAGATGCACTGAATGAAATTTAAGATGACCCATTCTCAACCCAAGGAGTTGGCAGCTATAAGGTGAGACTAAATTGCAATGAAGGTAGAGATAAAAAGGGAACTGGCTTAAATAAAAGAATTTAAGAGATGTCCGGGTGGCTCAGTGGGTTAAGCCTCTGCCTTTGGCTCAGGTCATGATCTCAGGGTCCTGGGATCGAGCCCCCACATTGAGCTCCCTACTCAGTGGGGAGTCTGCTTCTCCCTCTCCCTCTTCTCCTCCCCCCTGCTTGTGCTCTCTCTCTCTAAATAAATAAATAAAATCTTTAAAAAAATGAAGAAAATCAAAATGCAATGTTGGAATAAAAATCTGCAGTGGAAGGAAAAAAGAGAAATGAAGCATTAAAAAAAAGAAGTCAAAGATAAATTTGAAATATTCTCTTCAAGTTCAGAGAAAAGGGCAAAATAAAAACATGAATAAAAAGATAATAAATATGTGGGTCAGAAAGCAAATATTCAACACTAGAAAAAGAATCATTCCAAAAGGAAAAAATTAACAGAACAGTTGAGACAGTATTAAAAATGTGTATTAGGCATATCATTTTATGGCGCTGAAAAGAATACTTTGCAAATTGAAAACGCTCACCATGTTCTAGATAAAATTTTAAATAATGATTAATTTCTAACTCTGTGACCTTGGGCACATTTCTTAACTTCTCTGTGCCTCAGTTTCCTGATTAAAATAGGGACAATACTAGTGTCAGCCTCGAAGTGTTGTTGCAGGTTTTAAATAAATATTTGTGAGCATTTTGAATGGTGACTAAAGCATAGAAAGCAGTATGAATGTTTTAAATGAAATAAATAATAGTGCATAAATGTATATTTATAGACACACTTGGTTTACTCAGTAGCTCAACATCAAGTGACTCTCCGTGCCTGGGTTGTTCTAACTTGCACCTTTCCACTGGTAACTGGGTTCCTATTCCTTTCTAGGTCCATCTTGCCTCACCCTCTCTGCTCTTGCTCTCTGGTTGGTACTTCTGTTCTTCTGGTCTTTCTTTAGCTCGTTGCCCACCCATAATTCCTTCCCTGGCCAGACAGTAATGGATCCTGGGTTCCATCATTGGGATGCAGCCATCTGCTGCCAGTCCTTCTGAAAGTTCCCCCTTGAGTAGACTCTTCACAGTACCTTTTGTAAGTTCCCACTACCTTTCAGAGTAGCCACTTCTGCTTGTAACTGGCCGCACTGCCCAGCTCACTCCTGTGGCCTGGTCTAGATCCTGGGTGGATCCCGCATTCCTGTGTGTGCCCAGCTTATACTTATACTGTTGAGGCTCCTGCAGGTGACTTCCTTAGACCCATTATCCACAAGAGGGGTATTAGGACCAAGTAGGAAGGCTCTTGCCAAGGGGAGTCACATAATGAGCTTTCCATGTGATGGAAAGCTCTTGCCAGTCTTGCCAGGGGGAGTCACATAATGAGCTTTCCATGTGATGGAAAGCTCTTGCCAGTCTTGCCAGGGGGAGTCACATAATGAGCTTTCCATGTGATGACCTCACTTTTGTGTAACAGCTGTACCCAAGTACTGATGGGGAAATGTTTCACATCTATTGGAGCACTCTGGATTCAAGGCAGAACCTCAGAGAAATGTCTTCATGGTTCATACATTTGTTTAACCCAAACTGATTTCTTTCCGCATGAGATGATCAATATGTTAGAAGCCAAAACCAAAGACTAAATGTTATACAAATAATTGACTTATGCAGTATTGCTTTGCTTTCAGCTTTTAATTAGCTGGCTATAAAATCTAAGACAATCATTAGCAGCGTGGGGGTTGTAAGACATACTATTTATGGTTAACATTTAATTATGCCTAACCTTAAAGCAGGTGATCCTGCTGCTTTTTTTTTTTTTTCCACCCAGGAGTTCAAGGATAGCCTCAGGTAGAAAAGGTTTAAAGGAATTATGAGAAATACCACCAGATAAATCATGCTTACCCTTTGCACAGTTCAGCAATGATGTAACTGTGGAAAGCTTTAGCCCAGAGTTAGTTGATGGAGATGTATTTTAGACTCACAGAGTTCGGGGTATGTGGGTCTTTAATCCAATATATATTTTAGCTAGTAGTCACGTATAATCATAAGCTCAATGACATTTGAACCTTAATAAAATAAAGCACAGAATAATGCTACATCGATGCAGTTCCTGATGTTGAAAGAATGCGTGCTTTAAAATCAGAAGATCTGGGCTTCAAGTTCAGGTTTGCCGCTTACCTGCTGTATAACTTTGGGCAAGTTGCTTAACTGCTTTGTCAGAGGTTAGGTTCTTCGATTATAAAATGAGCATCTCTCTCAGACCCTAGGGAGAATTCACTGTAAACGTGTAGCTATCTGCCAAATGTGTGCATGGACTTGGTAGATACTCAAGAAATATCTGCCTCTTTCTTCCCTGAGGAGTGGGAGTACGGAGGTAAAGGCTAAGATTGTGGCTCCTCATGGAAATCCCACCTCCTGAGTCCAGCAGTACTAAAGGACTATCCCACTGGCAGCCATGGCATTTAAGTGAGAAGTTAGTGAGAATCAAGGTATGTGTTCTTTGAACATCAGAATACCCAAACTCCCAAAATTGCCTTGAAAAATTCTGAGACCACCTTCCATCTCAGAAGGATTCTGCCTTCCCCCAGGAAGGTTTCCCAAACCACTCCAGCACTAGGGAATCTTTTCTTCCCTCAGAAATTGTAGTTCTTGTGGGCACTTTATGTAGCCCCTGGAAAGCTCTTCCACTGCTTTTAAAGTATGTGTGGGTGACTCAACCATTTAAACTCCTCTGAAAGCTCCTACATGTGTGGGACCACATGCTACATTCTTTCTCTATAGCACCTAATGGGAAAAGAGCTGAGGAAGAAGAGAGGGCAAGGGGCAGTTTCCAGGCTGTCTGAGACACTCGAGAGAGGTCTGCTCCCCTTTGGAATACTTCCCAGGACTAGTACCAGTTGTTCTAGTTTGCATGATACATCTCAGATGAATGGCCACACACTAAACCTCTGCATTACCCTACCCCAACCAAGTTTTTCTTCTTTTTTTTTCTTTAAGGATTTTATTTATTTGTCATAGAGAGAGAGAGAGAGCACAAGCAGGGGAGTGGCAGGCAGAGGGAGAAGCAGGCTCCCCACTGAGCAGGGTGCCTGATGGGGGGGACTTGATCCCAGGACCCTGGGATCATGACCTAAGTCGAAGGCAGACACTTAACCGACTGAGCCTTGCAGGCATCCTTTTTTTTTAAATAAAGATTTTTATTTATTTTTTGACAGAGAGAGACAGCGAGAAAGGGAACACAGGCAAGGAGAGTAGGAGAGGGAGAAGCAGGCTTCCCGCTGAGCAGGGAGCCCGATGCGGGGCTCCATCCCAGGACCCCGGGATCACGACTCAAGCCGAAGGCAGACACTTAACGACTGAGCCACCCAGGTGCCCCGCCAGGTATCCCTTTTTTAATCATCAAATGACTTTTTCATTTTATGGAAAAAATTCCCATTCTATGAAAAGCTGACTTTTTATTTGTACATCTTTTTGCATACCAACCATTCTAATAAAACCTACTGTCATTACTACTGCAATGAATTAGCTCTGTGGTCACGGGCTCCTTATTAGCAGGGCTTTAACAATTCTTTTCCTTTTAACAAATGAGTAAAATAATGTAAGAGGCATTGCAGTAAAAGGTGTAAAAGCACTCAGAATGTTGCTTGACACAAAGTAGGCACAAAACACCTCCCTGGAGAAAAGGTTCACCAGGTGGCTCAGGACTGAGAGGTGTGCACGGAGGGTTGGCATGGGAGGACATTCAGGGAGAGGACATACTGAAGCAGTGTGACTAGGACCACAGCGTATGTATGACACTGTACGCAGCTCCTTATGGGCTAGAGCAGAGTGTGCGTGAAGATGAGACGGGCAGCAGGAAAGATGACACTGGAAAGCAGATAGTGGCCAAGTCACAGACGGTACTGATGCCATGGTAGAGGGTTTGGCCTGGGTTATGAAAGTGTTAGAGAAGAACAGAACAGTATTATTTAGGGCACTGATGTAGCCCATGGCTCCCCCCACGCCCCAAAGGTCACCACAGCATGGGCTTTCTGTCCTCACTGCTGCCCTTTGGTGAAAGGATTAAGTTTCAGATTTAATTAATTCTTCCTACCTTTTCGTATCTTGTGCATTTGAGTTCATCTCTGCAAATTTATGCAAAGCTTACTGTAAGTTACAATATAGAATTTGCTTATGTTTTTAAAAGCAAGACCATGAAGTATTAAGGAAATGTGTGAGAGAAGGCAGTTGGGCTACCACAACCCCCCCCCCCCCCCCCGCCCTCCCCGAATTAGGAAGAGTATGCATTCATTCTACTTTGCTGTTGGGAGCATCACTGGAAGAGTTAGAGAAGAACTGCTATAGGCCACAGGGAGCCTCTCAAGATTCTTGAGCAGGGGGAGAGGCATGATCTGCAATGCAGGAAATGGTTTAGCTCTGGAGAAGCAACCATCTTCTCAGGAGTAAAAGTATTAAGAGAGAACAATTCTAGACAATAGTTAATGTCATGGCAAGATACATGGTATAGAAATAAATGCTGTCAGAGCTCCAAAGATGGAGAAGTGTCTGTGGTCTGGAAGGACTGGAGGGGTTTGCTTGTAGGAGCTAGGCCATGTGTTAGACTTGAAAAGTCTGAAGGGTTTGGGAGGGCAAAGAGAAAAGAGGACAAATGGAGCATATGCAAGGAACATGGTGTCATGTGTGTGTGTGTATGTGTGTGTGTATTCTGAAGGACGTTTAGTAAGAAGACTGGATTCTACTTGACTTCAGAAAGAACATTCCTTCGCATTACATTTAAATGTGTTTAAGGGGTGGATCAAGAGAAAGGGGATTTGGAGATAGTGAGTTTCAGAGAGGAGAGAGAAAAGGAAAGGAAGACAGAGACAGAAACAGAGAGGGAAAAACACAGAGAGAAAATGAGAAGTGAAGGGGCAGACCAAAGTTGTAGGAAACAGCATTTTTCATTTCTAATTCTTTATGCCTGGTTTCAGCCAGCTTGTCATCAGCAGTAGTGAGAGCTTTTCTCTAAAAAGGGATGAGAAATGACGTTTCACAATAAGAGGTAGGAGCCTTTGGGATAAACAAGAACATCCAGCAAAGCCACATGAAATGGAAGATTTTCAGCCAGACCTATGAACTAGTTCAGTGGAGTATGAAGTGTGCTTTGAGGGAAAGATAAAAATGAAGTATTAAACTTCCCATCGATGTTTGAGGTATTTTCATTTGGGCTTTATTTTCAAAGCACACAGAGAATTCGCTCTCTCAATTTATCATCCTACTCAGGCTTCTTGTGTGTACATTATATTTTGACAAAGTACTAGAAACTCCAGGGACAGGTTTAATGGAAAGAAAGGGGCAGTTATACCGTTCTGCAGGTTTAGTACAGGGCTATAGAAATGGTATTCAGAAGGCCAAAGGCGGAATGTCTCCCCACATGGAGAACAGCATCAGTCTCTTCATGAAGGCTGGCTGACTTCTGCTAAGTCCTGCAAATCAGAGCACAGTCAGCATCTATTCTAGAATGAATTTCCAGACTTCCCTCCCCACTCCCGGCCACAGGTAGGGCAAAGGGCAGCCCCTCCTGTGACATTCTAGACAGCCCTCCTAACACAAAAGAAGTTTCCTGTTTGTGTGAATGTTTTTCTCTACTAGACTTCACGTTCTTTGAGTCAAGGGTAGTTCTTACTCATCCTTTGGAGTCCTACCATAGGAGATACTCAATAAATACATGTGGAAAGAAATTTTGTCAAAGAGAGCTCATTGAGTTAAAACTGGATAATTGGGGGCGCCTGGGTGGCTCAGTCAGTTAAACATCTGCCTTGGGCTCAGGTCATGATCCCAGGGCCCTGGGATCGAGCCCCTCGTTGGGCACCCTGCTTAGCAGGGAGTCTGCTTCTCACTCTCCCTCTGTCTCTCCCCCCACCCCCGCTCATGCTTTCACTAGCACTCACTCTCTCTCAAATGAATAAAAAAAAAACAAAAAATTTTCAAATGCCTGGATTATTACAATGGGACTAGTTTTTGTAGCCTTTTTTAACTGGTCCCCTTAAAATGATCCTGTCCCTACTCACAGGCTGCTAGCTGTTACAACACCTCTAATTTCAGAATTAAGTTTGAGGAAAAACTTGGAATAATACCTGCTTACTAGCTTGTGAGGGCTACTACCTCACCCCATGAGAACGAGCATACTCATTCTAGTTCTGTGACCTGGGCAGCCCATTCATCTCTCTCTGGTTCAGCTTCTTAATCTATTCAGGGAGCAGTATAATACCATTCTACAAAAAGGTATTTTATGGGGATTGTATGCAACCATACCTGGAAATATAAAGTACTCCCTATGCATTTCCTTCAATCATGCTCCTTCAAATTATTCCTGTTGCTGATTGTCTAAATCTCCTCTAGTTTCCTCTTACTGGAATTGGCAGTTTCCCAATTAGGAAAAGCATGAATACCATTGCTCTGGTCAGGCTGTTGAACTTTCATGTCAGTTTCTTCTTATGTCAACAATCAAAACTTCTTCTCTGTATTAATTCCCACCTAAAGTTAACACCTGGATTGGCTGAGAGCAAGTGTTCTCCTTATGCATTGCTGCATAACAAACTACCTGAAACTTACTTTATGCAAACATCTTTGGCTCATGACTCTAGGTTAGGAATTCCGCAATGCTTCCTCTGGTAGTTGTCTCTGATCTATAAGGCATGAGCTTGCATGGCTAGGGCTAGAAGATCTACTTCCCGGATGGTTTCTTCACTCTTACCTCTGGCACCTCAGTGTTCCATGGCATCTCCCTCTCCACCTGGCATCTTTAGGCTGCTTCTAGGTGGTTTGCGTTTCTTGCAGCGTGGTAGTCTCAGGGTAGCCAACCTGCTTATAACAAGGCTGACTTCAGGGACACCTGGGTGGCTCAGTCGGTTAAGCGTCTGCCTTCGGCTCAGGTCATGACCCTGGGGTCCTGGGATCGAGTCCCGCATCGGGCTCCCCGCTCAGCGGGGAGCCTGCTTCTCTCTCTGCCTGCTTCTCTCTCTGCTTGTGCTCTCTCTCTCTGACAAATAAATAAATAAAATCTTAAAAAAAAGAAGGCTGAGGGGCGTCTGGGTGGCTCAGTTGTTAAGCATCTGCCTTCGATGCTTTTGGCTCAGGTCATGGTCCCAGGGTCCTGGAATCGAGCCCCGCATCGGGCTCCTTGCTCTGCGGGAAGCCTGCTTCTCCCTCTCCCACTCCCCCTGCTTGTGTTCCCTCTCTCGCTGTGTCTCTTGCTGTCAAATAAATAAATAAAATCTTTAAAAAAAAAAAAAAGAAGGCTGACTTCAACTAGTGTGAGCATTTCAGGAGTGATCCTTCCCAGAGACCAAGGCAGAAGCTTCAACGCCTTCAGAAGTTACACGGTATCATTTCTGATACATTCTATTGGTTATTCAGGGCCAGCTAAAATTCACTGTGAGAAGAAACTACAAAAGGAAGTGAATACAGGGAGGTGTGATTCACTGGGGAGTTATTTTAAAGACCAGGTATCAGGGTGTCCTCCCCTTCCCTCCTCTCCTCTTCCCTCCTCTCCCCTCCCCTCTCCTTTCCATCTTTTGACTTACTGAAATTTGCCAGGTTACATTCTCAGTGCTCATCGACCCAGGTAAATGCTATGCAAAGAGAGCATATGGGGCTGTTCAGCATGATAGGTATGGAAAAATGTGAATGGCCAACTATCTCCTTTTCCTAATACATGTTGGAGGCTTCATCTCAGTTTTAAGTGGGGTGAATGTTCATGAGCACACTCCCCATGAGCATGGCTGGCACAGTGAGCTCACATGAAACCAGGAAATCCTCAACAGAAAAGAACAGTTAATAGATGAGGTGCATGGTATTTTCCTTAGACCTCTTAAGACAGTGGCAACAAATTGAAATGGTAATTCATTTACATAAATCAAAGAAAACCAGAGGACAGGTAGTGGGATTAACAGTGTAGAGTATGAGGAGAGCTGGAAGAATTATACATTAAAGAATTCGTGAGAAATAGCCATACATTGCAATTGGCTCTAGGCAGAGAAAAGTAATCTACACTTGATGGTGGCATTTCAATTATTCACTATTGGTGCTGAGAAATATTTGTCAGCTCTTAACTTGTAAATGGAGATAAATCTTACATGTTCAATTGCGTCAGGTTATCATCTGGTCTACACTAATTGAATTTGTAAGAGACCAATCTGGGTCCTGACTCTCCACAAATCTTCTGACTACTTCAGCTCTCCTTCATCTACATTCTTACATTGTCTTGACCACATAGCTTGTTACCCCACATAGTTTTATATGATTAACTTTGATTAACTCACTAGATTCTGTTTTGAGGCCTCAGCATTTCTCTTTTACTATACTTTCCCCACTCCCTACCCTTACTTAATGCATGAATGCACGTGCACACACACACACACACACACACACACACACACACCACACTCACATAAATACAAACTCTCTTCTTCCCAGTGCAGGCCTAAGTCCATAGGAAGCACTTAATAAACACTGAATAAAAGATTTGAGTTCCCATATGTTCAAATCTTCACTGCAGAAGCAATCCATAGCTGTTACTACTTCATTTACAATGCCGATCTAACTCCAGGTGTTATCACCAGGGACATCTTGCCCCATTCACTACCAACTCTGTTGGTGGTTGTAGTTTTTCTTAAATTAACTTTTCCCAAAGTGATTTCTTCAAATGTAACTTTGAGATGTTATACATGCTGTATTGGGAGATCTATAAGTCATATTAGCACATTACTATGAGAAGACCTGCAGGGGTACCTGGGTGGCTCAGCCGGTTAAGCACCTAATTTCAGCTCAGGTCCTGTTCTTGGGGTCTTGTGATCAAGAGCCTTGCCTCGGCCTCCTCACTCAGCAGGGAGTCTGCTTGTCCCTCTCCCTCTGCCCCTCCTTCTGCTCAGGCTCTCTCTCTCAAATAAATAAATAAATAAATAAATAAATAAATAAATAAAATCTTAAAAAAAAAAAAGAGGACCTGCAAAGGAAGCAATTTTTTTTTAAAGATTTTATTTATTTGTCAGAGAGAGCGAGCACAAGCAGGGAGAGCGGCAAGCAGAGGGAGAAGCAGGCTCCCTGCCGAGCAAGGAGCGTGATGCAGGACTCGATCCCAGGACCCTGAGATCATGACCTGAGCTGAAGGCAGACGCTTAACCGACTGAGCCACCCAGGCATCCCAGGAAGCAATTTGTTTAACTACATACCCTCTAAATTATTTTTGGCATAGAGTGCTCTTTCAAGAAACGATAACAGTACCTATTTATTTTCCAGGGGAGTGGTGTTTTCTGGAATACATTTGGGCAAATGATATCCTATAATCCCCACTTTTGTTCTTTGTCTTCCTTGGTCTTATTCTTCCACCACTGTCTTGGCCGCCTCCCCTTGTCTCACACCCAGGCCTTAACTTCTTGCTTTGAGTAGGCAGAAACTTTGAGAACCCACGGAAGGTGACTCTTTGGGCTAGGTAACTTAGCATTGTTTGGGACTAGAAGGGGCCCTGAAAATACCACACCTAGTCTTTCATTTTAGAACTGAGGAAATAGGTACAGATAAATAGAAGTCCACTGCACCCATAAATGTCAAAATTGGGACTAACATCCAAGTCTCTGAGTTCCAAGGCAAGAATATTTCTCCCTTCTATTTTTTCATCCATTTATATAGAACTTTCCTAGAGAGTCAGCATTTGGGCCCTGCTGGCTTCATTGAAAATAAACAGGCCCAAAAGCTGGTACGAAGGATCATGATTTCCACAGAACATAATTAGTGATTTTGAGGATTTTAATGCAGGCCCTGGAAATGGAGCAGATTAGCAATTGGAGCCCATACTTTTGGCAGACGATGAATGCTGCCTCTAAAACTGAGAAGAATATAGTATATTAACTGCTCTGCCTCTTACCTTGAAATAAAGGCTTCTGGCTTCCATGGGCTAGGCGAAGCAGGGAGGGAACAACTTGATTTTCAAAGAAAGACCTTCTTTGAAAACCTTCAGGAGATGAGATCTGTGGGAGCACTCCTGGTGGTAAATGATGGTGTGGGGAGTAGTTAAACATGGCCATGTTTGATCATGTCCCCAAAAGGCCTAGATCAAATTCCCAAGGAATGTGCAAATCCCACAGGGATGGGCTATGCTTTGGAAAACAGCTTTTACCTTATGAGGCCAAGCTGGTTACTTCCTTTGTGATGGCCCAAGTGCAGGTGGGTTTGGTCTAATAGATTTATACGTTTGTTGGGAGCTCTGTGGTAAAGATGAGGTTAGAGGAAGGTGAGGTGAAGGAGGTAACTGGAGCCATCTGGTGATTATTGGATAAAACTCAGACCTTTCCAAAGCCCTGAGATCTAGTCAGAACATCAAACCCAAAGAGAATCCTATGGAGGAGATTCCAAGTTGGCAAGAAAGACAGTGGGAAGGGAAGACTGGTGTGGTGTCCCAAACTCCTGTTAAATAGTTACCTGCATGAGGCCTTGGGACTTGGAGATCCTTCAGTGACTACCGAGAGACAGTTCTGTGCTGATTGCCTATAAATCACAAGTTGTTTCTGTCCGGAGAAGAGCAAACTTTGCTCAAATTTCCAGTGTCCTACTGTTCACTTTAGTGGGGAGAAGGGCATGGGTCGGAATCCACAAACTTTCCATGTCTGCACATGTCTCCTAGGCCACAAGAGGCTAGTCACTAAAGAGCTTTATGCCTTTGAGCACATGGAATTCTCTGGAGGATTATCCTTTGTCTACAATGTAGTTGCCCTGACTCTGGGCACGCACAACAATACTGGGGGCCTAATGCTCTGGCCTCCACCCTCCTCTACCCTACCCAGTGGACCTCCACTTGCACACACACATGCACACACATGCATCTTCATCTGGGCTAGGAAGGAGCAGCCCAGGGTCCCTCAGCCTGGGGTTTCTCCTCCTCTCCCCCTTCAGACCTTCAGGGATGTGGGTCCTGGACTCAGTGAAAGAATCCAGCCGTTGTGGAAGGAGGCAGAGGGGTTGCCGCAGAACACTCATCAGCCAGAACTTCTCTGGGTGGAAAACGGAATTGAGAGGAGGGGACAGATGGGTCTGTGGTGCTGGCCCTCTAGAAGGAGGCTCCCCCGTCCACATGGACCAGAGGGCTGTGGGACTCTGGATACTCTGGCATAGCTGTCCTCAGGTGCTATGTGGTGTGGACTTGGGGGAATCCACGTAGGCCCCTGTAGTGTCTACCCTGCCAGGTGGTTTTTCTTTATTTTTGTAATGCAAGCACCTGACTTAAGCTTTGATTGCTGAGGCATCCATTTCAAAGAGGCATGGGCTTCAGAGACAGTGCTCTGAAATAAACACATTGCCAGGGGCAGGACTAGATGAAGGGCCAGCCGCCCCCCACCCCAGGCTCCTTTGTTTTGGAGATCTTGTTGATTTTGGTAACTGACCATTTGGTCCCCTGGGCCTCTTCTCTTCCCCACTTTAAATTCCCGCCCCTACGTTTCAAATTCACCAGTAAAGAGTGAGCCTGCACACCCCCAGGCCCCCAGCCTGGACCCCAGGAAAAGCAGAGCCCAGCCTGTGCGCGCTCTCTCCCTCAGTGACCTCGCTGTGGGGCCCCAGGGGTGCTGTGCGTTTCCAGGTCCTGTAAGTTAATAAGCCTCTATTTTTTCAAAGTTTCCTGTTGGTTGTTGCTGAAGGACATCTTGCAATAATAAGAAGAACCACAGGGATTGGTCCAGTTGTAATAGTGTCTTGGAAAGGGGAAATGTTTGCGGAAAGCTCAGTGGGGCCCAGGTAAGTGCCCCCAGGCATTTCTAGCCGATAGTATGACTCCTGATAGGCTGAGATCTGTGCAAAAACAGCCAGAGGATGGAGAGTGGGTCTCCTGAAGGGGCAAGTCATTGACTGAGGCTTCCCAGGATCGTTCTATGCCAGGCAGCAATTAACAGGCCCTGGCCCTTCTCAGCTTGCCTCAAGCTGCAGGGATCCTACAGAACCAGCGACAGAATGTTAAATAGGTGCTGAAAAGCGTTACAAGTGCCAAGGCTGCCCTAACAGGTAGAAAGGCAGAGCACCGGCCTGGTATGGGAAAGAAAACCAGATGCTGGTGGGGCTGCATGGAGAGAACCCAACTGTGGCTGATATTCAAGAATTGGGGGTTTAGCTTCTGGCACCGGCAGCAAGGTTCCTCGTAGCTAAGAACCTGGGCTTGCCTTTTCCACGCATGCAGGGTGTCCTGTGCCTCATCTGGTCTCTCTCTCCGGCTCCTGTCTTTCCAGGGCCAATACCCAAACCTGGATAGGGCTAGACCAAAGCCACACAGCTGTTCATTGCAAGTCAAGGTCCCATCTTGGATGGTTTCACTGAAGGCACGAGGACTCCACACCGCACTGTGCAAAGGCACGATCTGGACACGGCTAGGATGTCATTTCTGGTACCGCTTCAGCCACAGACTCTTGTTACGGTGAGGCCGGTAACTTACATGGCCTGTGGGCTTCTCTGGAACCTCAGAGCTGGAAGATGCGTCAGAGGTCAGATGGTCTTTCTACGTCATGCAGGAAACACATCGAAAGAAGGTTGGAAGAGGAGAGGAGGTTGGAAGAAGGCGAGTTGGATGTGTTGGGACAAGAGCTGCTATTCGTGTCATTGTTCCAGTTATTACTGTGGGCCTCACGGTGTTCCAGGCACCTTGCTGACCAGATGGTAAAAACCCTGTGTAGAAACTAAGACTGCAAGAGAGGAAGTAACTTGCCCAAGGCCACACAGTGAGTAGGTAGGTGACAGAGCTAGGATTCAAACCAACATCTGTCTGGCTCTCAAATCTATATTCTTTCAACCACACTGCGTAACCTTCAAAGGCAATGCTGATTTCCCTCTTGGGTTTTCTTTTGTCCTGTTAAACTGACACCCTGGTGGAAAATGTTGTTTGCCTCCCTATTTATTGGACCCTTTGACTTAAGGGAGACTCTGTGTCCCAGAGCCTGGAAATTTCTGTGCCCTTCACGGTGAGCCACAGCAACGCTGAAAGTGTCCTCTGCATCACCTACAAGGGGCGGACACGAAGGCCAAGGTGTGGCAGGCATGGGTAAGTATCACTTACTCCTGTGAACGGAGAAGGAAATATTTACAATTCTATTCATAAAATATTTACCAGGCTCTTATGTAATTTGTTGATAACAAACAGATTTTAGTTAACTTGGAGGTGATGAGCAATCCTGTTAAACAGATGGGACCAATAACAAAATCCTGATTAATGTTTTTGTAGAACAGCGCTGTACCATGTTAGATTTGCACTGGAAGAACAATTCCAAACAGAGAAGTGGTCCCAAGGTGAAAATAGCTGTGGATTCTTTAATGTGTTTGTGTGTATGTGTTCCCCTTGTTGTTTTTTTTTTTTTTCCTGCAGGAAAATGTCTCTTGTATTCCCAGTCAAGGGGCCGTTTTGTAGGGCTTGTATTCACTGTAAGCCCCACTGTCCAATTACTGAAGACAATTTTAGGGCTAACGACTCTGACCTTGTTCTATTCGCTTTTCCCCATACGGGCAGCCCAAATGCACACAGCATTTCTTTATCAAATCCTCTGCAGCAAACCGAGTTTCCTTTTGCTCCTCAAGCTGATTTCCAATTTAGATTTTCTGAAAACTCGATATTGCCTTCCCCCACCCCTCCCTGCATGGAGCAGGGTGGTGGTTTTTTTTTTTTTTAATTAAAAAAAATTCTTTTGAAGGTAGTGATTCCCAGGCAGCAGCATCCGCCTGTCAGTCTGCGACTGCGGTGCTCCGCACGCCTCCCGCAGACCTAGGTTACGTAACCGGGCCAGCGCCCTGCAGCTCTGTCCCGGTGGGAGCCTGTGGGGCTTGCTGGCACCTCCGCAGAGTTTACTTCCCTCGGGGTTCCCCGCTTTCTCCTCCACCCCTTTGCTTGCAAAGTGCGGGGTCCCCAGCAAAAGCGGACTTGCATTTGATTCCAGGTTCTGCCTGGTAGCAGCTGTGTGACCTTGAGGACGTAACTGACCCCGCTAGTGGCAGCTTCCTTGTCTCTTAAGGGCAGGGCTGCCGTGAATGGGCGCGGAAGGGCGGGCAAGGTGAGACGTCTAGCGCAATGTCCCACACCTGCAGATGCTCACCAAAGAGAGCTGTTGTTTTTATTATGATCCCCCCCGGAGGATGGGCTGCACTACGGAAGACTTTGGACTAAGTGGTTTTCTTTTAAGCTTTGCTGCCTAAGGCAGACTTTGTCCTTAAGACTTGGCCTCCAGTGGAGAAGGAAGTGGCAGTCAGGCCAGGCAAGTCTCAGATTTTCATCCGCTACATCAAAGCATCATATGAAATGATACTTGTGATCCTTTACAGCTTTTATGTTTTTTTTTTTTTTAAGATTTTATTATTTTGATTTGTGACTGAGAGAGAGAGAGGGCATGAGCAGGGGGAGTGGCAGGCAGAGAGAGAAGCAGGTTCCCCGCTGAGCAGGGAGCCCGACTGGGGACTCAGATCCCATGACCCTGAGATCATGACCTGAGCGGAAGGCTGGCGCTTCACCCACTGAGCCACCCAGGAGTCCTAGCTCTTAGGTTCTTTATTGAAGATGCTTAAAGAAAGGCTGCGACATGAATCACAAACTGTAATAATAGTTTGAGGAGATCCCCTGCCCCTTATTCCATTTGGTGCTCCTCAGCCCTCTTCAGGACAGAGTCCTGCTCTCATTCACCAGATGAAACCTCTGTCAAAATATCCTGCCTGCCCACCTCGTCCCCGCAAGCTAATGGCAGAGTTGGCATTCAAGTAGATTGACCAAATTTGAAGTCCACTCTCTTTTTGCTAGACTTTACTGTCTTTCTTGAAGGTGGTCTTTGACTTAAATTCACTCATCAACATTTGGGATCCAAGCCTTTTGAGGATTGGTCAGTAACTTATGAGTAGTCTAATGATAGTTATTCATTTTAAAAAAGATTTGTTTGTTTATTAGAAAGACAGAGAGCAAGAGAGAGCACGCATATGGGGGGAGGGGCAGAGGAAGAGGGAGAGAGAGAACCTCAAGCTGACTCCCCACTGAGCTCAGAGCCCATGTGGCCACAATCTCATGACCCTGAGATCATGACCTGTCCTGAAATCAAGAGTTGGTCGCTTAACCTACTGCGCCACCCAGGTGTCCTTCTAATGATATTTAAAATATACTCTCATGACTGTAATATGAGAAGTCTCTTAGAGAAAGCTATCATGGAGAGAGGTACATTGCCTAATCAAAACCACTAGTTTTAAGTGCTTCTCTAGGTGCTACTGGGGATTTCATAGTTCAGATTTCTGGGTAGCAGTGGGCGTTTGAATATGGTGTTGACTCCAGAATTGTCCTGCGCTAAGGAGAGGAGAAATATCCTACGCAGGGATGCCATTAATTCAGTACCCCATTGATTTGAAATCTGCAGTTATTCTTGTTCAGTGTGTAGGGTGCAGATTTGCTTACCAAATTAATAACATGTAAAATTGCCAGGTTCTCTTTATCTACTCAAGGAAACTAGCTTTTTAAACTTGGAAATTCTTTGTTGTGGTTTTTTGAAGCAAAGCTCCTAAGCAGCTTTTTACAATTCTCTTGAGTTCTTTGAAATTTACCATAATTCAGACTTTCTATGTTTGCCTCTCTTTCTCCCTAATTAGCTTATATTATTGAGGCTTAGAAATACATTTTAATGTATTTAAAAATCTATATGACTGCGGGAGAGGGTGTGTCTCATCTCGACGACTTCTATCCCTCTTGGGTCTTTGTAGTTCTCTACTCCAAGAAGAAATTGATAATCTGATTGCTCAATTCCCAAGACATTGATTGGGACACGTTTCCTTTTTGTTACTAGGAAAGATCAATGTGATTAAAAGGCACGAGTGCAAGTGGCACTTTCTCTTCCTTCTGTCCTACATGGCAGGGTGGCAGTCTGAGTCAAAGGCCCTCTCTCGAGTTCTGGCATCTTTTTGCAAACACCTCTAAGCACAATGTCATTGTTTTGGCATTGGCCAGAGAATGGTAGGATCCTGAGACATAAATTTATAATTAAGAGATGTATGAGACCTCACGTAGTCTTAGAAGCTAAGCCTTATACCTTGACTTAGGTTTGCTAGACTGTTTTGGGAGCACATAGACTCTGATCCAGGAAATATTTATTGATAGTTTTGCCACTCATTATCTTTGTGCATATATATTATATCTTACAGAGAGTAGAGGTAATGAGTGGATGAATGGCGGGTTACTTCTGGTACACGCCATCAAATGCCCCACCGTGATTGTAAACAATCCACGTAGAGGTATCTGACATTCCAGGTCTTCTCAAGCTTCAAAAATATAGAACTTAAGAATTGTAGCAAACTTAGGCAAACTCTACTTACCAGTAGAAATGGTCTTCCTGCTGCATCCTGGACAAATGCCTGTCGGGCCTTTGCTTGGACAGTCCCAGTGGCAGGAAGATCACCAACCATAAGGCGACCTGCACACTTGCTGAATGACTTTGAGAGGTGGAAACTTCTTCTTCCATATGCTGGTCTTGTTCTTTCTCTAACTGTCATCTGTTGCCTCTTTTTTTTTTTTTAAGATTTTATTTTTTTATTTGACAGAGAGACACAGCGAGAGAGGAACACAAGCAGGGGGAGCGGGAGAGGGAGAAGCAGGCTTCCCACGGAGCAGGGAGCCTGATGTGGGGCTTGATCCCAGGACCCTGGGATCGTGACCTGAGCTGAAGGCAGACGCTTAACCAACTGAGCCACCCAGGCGCCCTATGTTGCCTCTTCATAATAATTTGAAATAATAACTTTGGAAACCACAGAAATTGAGGCCGATCCCTGGGAAAGGTCTAAAGGTGCATAGTGGTTTCTGCATTTGACTAAACTTTAGGCTCTCCAGATCTGCTACAGAGCTTCATAATTGCTCCCGGCATATTGTTAATGTGACCGAAGCTTTGGAAAGTATACGTTGGCACTCAGAGGGATCTGAACCAGCTTGTCATTTGGTAAGTTGATAAGCACATAGGTATTGCCTGCCTGCTGTATGTCAGGCATCTATCAGCTTTCTGGGAGCTAGAGATACAGCAGTGAGCAAGACAGATAGAATCCCTGCCTGTAAGAAGTTTGTATCCAGTGGTGGGGAAATAGGCACTAAGCATGTACACTAAGGTATAAATGACTAAGGTGATTTCAAATGCTCATAAGTGCTCTGGAGAAAATAAAATAGTTAACGCAATAAGCAGAGGTGGGGGTGAGCTATGGTGGTGAGGCGGGGCCTCTGAGGCAGGGACCACGTGCTCTCATGCAGGTGCAGAACCTCAGAGATGGAAATGAATTCAGCGCACGCGACGGCCAGAAATCAAGCGGGGATGGCTGGAGTGCCATGAAGGAAGAGAAGAGCAGAGGGAGAGGGGGTGAGAGTAGGCTGGGACCAGATTGTGCGGCCCCCTCTGGGCACGACTGGCTGCATGGTTTGTGGGGCCTGATGCAAAACGGAAATGCAGGGCCCCTTTATGGAAAATTCTTAAGGATTTCAAGATGATGACAACAGAGAATTAGGGCAAGCACGGTCCCTTCTGATTGTGACTGCATGGGCTGCAGTCTGCTCATGAAGCAATTGCAACAATACTAGGAGGAGGAGGATCTAGAAATCACGTAACCCAATTACTTAATCTGAGAAGAAGTCATGTGCTACGGCAGAGAGAAGACAGTGACTACAGATCTTAGGTATTTGGAGACTTGGATTCTTCCAGCCTCTTGTTTTTCCTGTGGTTTTGAGCCTGAGGAAGCCTGGTATGTTCTTTCCACTGCTCCTCTCTTCAGCGTTGGTGTCTCCCGAAAGCTGGATTCTGGAGCAGGGCCTTGGAGTCTGCATTTCTAAAGATGTCTGTGTGCCTCTCCTGTGGGGTCAGATTTAGAAAGCATAGCACTGAGGCATTCATGACAGTACATATTTACACGTAGAACGTTCTTCTGCTTATCTGGTGACTCAAGGCAGTCTTTGACACACACCTGGGAATTTCCAAGGTAACGCTTTGCCAATTCCAGGAAGAGATTTTAGTGCTGACATTGAGGTAGGAGTGGTGTTTACTGGGCACATCTGCCGTGTAGACAGTGCCAGGAAGAGTCAAGTCAGAGGCAGAACGATCTCAGGATCCTCCTCTGGACTTCAGTATCCTAAAGGGTAGACTCGTTTCGGGGCGTCTGCCTTTGGCTCAGGTCATGATCCCGGGATCCTGGGATCGAGCCCCGCATCGGGCTCCCTGCTCCGTGGGAAGCCTGCTTCTCCCTCTCCCACTCCCCCTGCTTGTGTTCCCTCTCTCGCTGTCTCTCTCTCTGTCAAATAAATAAATAAAATCTTAAAAAAAAGGTAGACTCATTTACTATGTTAATTAATTTGCTCTTTGTAGAATGAAATATTTATCCTTTCGCTTTGCCAAAATTCTTTTTGCTGAATTCAGCCCCTATTTTAAGATTAGGCAAAATTTGCTCTCTCCCAGATTGGAATTTGACATCTCCCCTTAGCTGTGTCCCAACGCGTGGTTGGGAGCAGCACATACAGCATTTTCTAATCTTCCAAGCTCCGGTTTCAGGAAATGCCAATGGTCAAAAATTGTAAAATTAGTAAACGAGTGTGCAAAATCTCTAAATAGTTGTAAAATGTTCAAGGACCATTTTCCGATGTTAATATGACCTTTGAAACATCTTATCTCCGTATTTAAAAAGCTTCATACTGCATGGTTTACTTGAATTAGTGTGTGGGAGGAGGATCAAAGAAAGTCATTTTGTATTTGGAAAAAAAAGAAAAGCGAATTAATTCCACAGTGCGGAAATGGCTCCCTTTGAAAGGTGTCCTTCACTTGCCTTTGTTTGAGGTTAATTATATACTTTTAAAAGTACTTCCCACAGGAATGATTTTTGACTCATGAGTTATTTTCGTATGTATATGTTACCCCTCCAAATATTTTCCATATTGCTAAGAACATAGTAGTCAAAGCAACATTTCTTTGCTGGTGTCTGAAGGCCTTTTGTTTTTTTATTCCAAGAACAATATAACAACACAGCTTTGCAAAAGAAATGAATAATGCCCTCAGCCTTACACAGATTTCCGTCTTATACTTTCCCTTTTCCCTTAGATCATTTTTAGTGACACTCTCACATGATCGTATATGGGATCTAACAGAAAAAGACTGGTCAGAATGCAGAATTAAATCTTACGGCACCATTTTTTCTTTTCTTCCCTGTAAGCATGTTTGTCTCCCTTTTCAGAATAGAAGAGTACATGATAACAATGCTGGTTTTATTCTATTTTTTTTTTTAATATTTTATTTATTTGACAGAGACACAGTGAGAGAGGGAACACAAGCAGGGGGAGTGGGAGAGGGAGAAGCAGGCTTCCCCCGGAGCAGGGAGCCTGATGGGGGGCTCCATTCCAGGACCCTGGGATCATGACCTGAGCGAAGGCAGACGCTTAATGACTGAGCCACCCAGGCACCACTACTGCTGGTTTTATTCTAGAGGTTGTGATTGTTTTCTTCCAGAAATTAGATGCTCAGATCCTTATACTTTGCAATATGTCTCCCTCCTTCCTCCATCCTCTCTCTGGTTCAGGCTCACTGCCTCTCTTCCTTCCTCTGCCCTGCTATCTCTGGCCTGTTCATGGCCCGCTGAATTCCAGGTGATGGTCAGATTCAAAAAAGAATAGATGCCTCTCCGTGTTTATTGAAACATCACAGTGATTCACTCATTTCCATGAGGACCTGGGGCTGTTATTTTATCTGTGTAGATATGAGTAAACTTGGTTCTACAGCCAAGATGGCAGGATTTAGCTTCAGCATACATCACAAATTATATTAGTAATATAATAGCACTGTCAGAGTTGGTATTACCTACTGTAACAAAATAATTTCCAAAAGACCAGAAAAAAAAAGGTGTTTGCTGCAGCTGCCTGGCAATCAAAGAAAGTGTAAATTACACATAAAGAAGCTGCTAAGCAGATTAGGAACTTCAACAATGGTCCAGGAGAATCGTTTCTGATAATTACTTCCTAGGCGGAACCATTAGGCCGGGGTGGAGGGAACTATGTCATTCAGGACCACCTTTTCTGATTTCTACTCAAAGTTCCAGGTTTTGGTGGTCCAAATGCCTCATGGCTTACATTTTATAATGAATTTTTACCCTTTGCTTTGTTTTCAGATTTTAATTTATACCTTTACTTATGTCCAAAGTAAAAATGTAATAGCCAAAATATGAAATTGAGAGGATAGTCAAGACAATAAAATTAAAGGATGGAATCCATTTAAACTTAAGATGCTCTGATGACAGCCATCATTTAATATGAAAGTATGTGAGGGGAACCTGGGGTGCTCAGTCCGTTTGAGCATTCAAATCTTGCTTTCAGCTCAGGTCATGATCTCGGGGTCCCGGTGTCACAGGATTGCAGGGTTCTTGTCTCGCGGAGTTGAGGAATGAACTTCACCGACATGAAAGGGTGACGTGAAGTGAAAGTTTATTAAGTGAAGGTGAGAACAAAAGAGAAAGCTCTCTAGAGTGAGAGGGGTCTCTAATGGGTTGCCACTGAGGCTTCTTAGGGCTGGTCTTTTATTGAAAACTTGACTAGGAAGCCTGTGGCCTTGAGATTCTTGTGCCATCTTGGTTTGAGCAAGGACTATTGATAACACCCATAATGACTTCTTTGAGGTCTGGTCATTTTCTATGATTACAGTGTAGCCGCCAAAGAAAAATACTCCCTGACATCCAAAACCAGGTGCTCTGGTTTATTCCTTATCTCTTGTTCACTCTTAGTGCTTCTGCTTGTCAGGAATAGTTTCAGAGTTAGTCAGGGGCCCCCTACCTCTCCCTGCCTATACCTCAACCCTTTTCTTACTCACTGGAATCTAGCGCACATCTGGCTCCACGCTCAGTGGGGAGTCTGCTTGGGATTCTCTCTCTCCCTCTCCTTCTCCCCACCCCCCACCCCGGGCTTGAGCTTTCTCTCTCTCTCTCTCTCTAAAATAAATAAATAAATCAATCTTTTTAAAAAAAATATGAAAGTATGTGATTGATACAGTGCTATCTACCTAGAGATCAGTAAATCACACGTTTGGTCTTTGACAGCTCGGCACTGGGATATTCCATTTTATATTTCTGTTTTCCCCATCTTTTGCTTTTTTATTCACGTATTTTTTCCTTCAGACAGTTCTCATACATATAACTAAATATTGTTCTGTTTTTATTCTTATTTTTTTTATGTTAATCACCATACATTACATCATTAGTTTTTGATGTAGTGTTCCATGATTCATTGTTTGTGCATAACACCCAGTGCTCCATGCAGAACGTGCCCTCTTTAATACCCATCACCAGGCCAACCCATCCTCCCACCCCCCTCCCCTCTAGAACCCTCAGTTTGTTTCTCAGAGTCCATAGTCTCTCATGGTTCATCTCCCCCTCCGATTTCCCCCCCTTCATCTTATTTTAAATAGCTTTCCATGTTATCTCTTTGGTAGATTATAGGCCCATTTTACAGAGAGGAAGCCCAAGTCACCCTGTCTGTAATCATTCAGAATCTCAGCCTGAGCTGAGATGCTGACCTCCCTAGTCTCAGTGCTGCCTTTTCAGTTTTCTTTCAGCTTGCCTTCTGCCTTTTCCAGTAATTACTGTTTCATGGACCTTAACGTGTATAGAAAAGGAAGAAAAGGCCAAAAGATGAGCTAATTTCAATGACAGTGGACAGCAAACATCATAGAGTGCATCTTCAGTGGCAGAGAGAGGGCACATATGACCTAGAATCACAGACTCTGGACAAGAAGGAGCCCACGTACAGGATGCTTTCCCCAAGTGCCCGCCCTCAGCAGCCCCGCAGTCTCGGCTTAGACCCCTCCGCGGAGGCGCCTGTAGTAGGTTTGTTGCTGATGTTGAACGATGCCTGTCTTAATTCAGGCTGCCGTAACAAACTGCCTAATCTGGGTGGCTTAAACCACATTTGTTTTTCACAGTTCTGGTGGCTGAAAAGTCCAGGATTAAGGTGCTGGCAGATTTGGTGTCTGATGAGGACCTGCTTTCTAGTTCACAGATGACTGACTGTCTTCTCCCTATAGCCCCACTTAGTGGAAGGAGCAAAGGAGCTCCTTTGTGGTCTCTGATAAGGCACTAATCCCACTCATGAGGGCTCCATCCTCATCACCTAATTACCTCCCCAAACGTCCCACCTCCTAATACCATCACATTGGGGATTAGGTTTCAGCATATGAATTTTGGGTGTATCCATTCAGTCCATAACAATGCCAATCTTTAGGAAGATGGCCTTAACTGAGAAAAAGAAATAAGCCTCCTTGAACTTTTGGTTCATTTAATTTAATCCACAATTATTGAATACTCACTATATGCCAGAAGCTCTGCTTGGCACTGGGTTACAAAGATGTGTAAGGAAGACACAGTTCATAAAGCATGTAGTATTTCCTGAAAGTGATGGTCAGGACTTTTTTTTAGGGTAAATAATAGAAACCCCCTGAAAGTGCCTGAAACAAAAAGATAATTTATTAAAAAGACCCAGTGATCAGTCCAACATCAGGTAAGGTGAATACAGATAGTCAAACCATGTCATAGTAATTCATCTCTTTAAATCTGTGTTCTTCTTTTTCCTGTTAGTTTCCTTCTCTGTTGGGCTCTGTTCAGGTGGTGGGAAAGATTACTAATATTACCAGCAAAAATCCAGTGGAGGCTCTGATCAGGTTTTGGGGTGTCATAAAACTTATGACACCCCAAAAGGGGCTGGGTGTTACTTGGGGGGTGAGAGCCTGGCATTTAGCTCTCTCTGGACCATATGGAATAGATTTCCCAAAGGATAGAGGAATCTATTGCTAGAACACATAGTGAAAGGAGAGCATGCTTGTGGTAAAAACTGTATCTGTTGACAGCAGTCCACCATAGCGAAGGACATGACATGTCTTCAGCGTTTGAAAAAAGCTCCTTTGCTCCTTTGCATCTGTCATAGATATGCCCACACTTTGCGGGCATGCGCACATAGACACCCCCACACATTGTCTCCTTCCTTAGTTTTCTTGTCTCCAACCCAACAAACATGTCTTTTTATTTAAGTGCGTTCCTTCTGTGGCAAGATGTCTAGAGCCCTTCTGGTCACAACCTATGGCCACTCTTCAGTCTGTCAACATTGTTCTCTGTACGTTTCACAGTTACCCATATGCGATCCGACTAGGGCAGATTTCTGTGGAACTTTCACCTTTATTTGAATTCTTCTGTGACTTTCACTGATGATGGTGATTAAAGAGTATTTTTAGTTTATGGAATATATATTTCAAGAGGTGTGTTTTGTTTAGGCCAAGTATTTTTTAAAATGACTTCGTTTCCAGTATTTTAATTTAAATGATTCCAAATAAAAATCTAAATTTCCATGAGACATTTAGTCTATGAAGGTAGAGTCCTTGTCCGTCAGTCTGTCTTTAGTGCTTGGAACATAGAAGAAACCCAGTAATTATTTCTTAAAAATGAGTTTTGTGAGGTTAGTTGGAAGGTGGATTCTGTGTATCACGTGAGTTGTTCAGCCTAATGTATGTCATTGGAAAATATGATATGTCTTCTATCGTCTCTCATGTCATTTATAAAGATGTTGGGTGCGATAGGATTGCTGATGGAGCCTTGGACCAACCTTCAAGATTCATTAGCATAAATTCTATGGTTGGATTATTCAACCATGTCATGGACCTCCTGTCTGATTTTTATTTCAGCTAATAACGCTGCATCTTTTCTACAAGCTTATTGGGAAACATTTGGCAACTATTTTATGGCAATTCTACTTAATGTATTTTCTAATAATCAGACTAATAATGCCATTATAAAAAAGAATGATTCTGGTTTAGCAGAAGATAATTTTCTTAGTGAGTCTATTTTGGCTCTTGGTGATCATCTCCTTCTTTTCTGTGATCTGTTTATCAACAACTAATTCTAGAAGTCAGTCGAAGTAAGGGTCTCTGCTATATTTTGACACTCTTAGGACCCGAAAGGCCAATTGCAGTGACTGCCTATGGTCAGTAGAGGGCGTTCAGGAGGGGTGGAGTACAACGGTCTCCGGCTGGGAGAGCTCCGTCCACTTCCACCCGAACAGTCCTCTCCTGAGTCAGTGTGGTGGCTGAGAGATGGCTGTAGCTTCCATGGAAAACATGTCTACGTGAATTCTTAGTCAAACAGGGAGCCTAGACCGGAAGGAAGTTGGTAAATGGAGTATGCTTGTACCTCAGGCAAGAGGGTAACAGGACTAATAGTAATATTCATTGATCAGCCATTATCTGCCAGACACTGAACTAAATACTAAATGTATTTTCTCAGTGAATCTTGACAACAGACTTGCGAGGGCAGAACTTTTATTCCATTTCATAGATGAAGAAACTGAGTTTCAGGGAGGTTGAAGAATTTAGTCAAGTTCTTACAGATAAGAAGTGAAGAATTGGGAGGGGGGAGGGTTGGTCTGACTGCTAAAGCCTGTGCTGTTTCCACAGTGTCTTGTGGCTTTACAAGGAGGAGTGATTTTTTTTTTTTTCCCCCAAGAGTCCGCATAAAGGAGGAAACAACAGTAGAGAATCAGAATATAACGAAGATGCAGCATCCGGCCTTGTTAGCCTGGTGGACCCTGCCAGTTGGCCAGGGTCTAAAAATAGCATGCTTTGGGTCTTCTGTTGATGAGGCCTATATCTTTTTCTTTTTGTGACTGCATTTGTTCATTTCCAGTCTTTGGGCTTCTCTCTCATTCCCTTCTGTCCCTCAGAGATATGAGCAGTGGGCCTGTCCCACACATCCGGGTTAGGGGACTTGACTGGGCCTGACAGTGTCCATGTGCTCTCATATGACTTCATTTTTGTCTGGGTTTACTTGGCTTTAGTCTCCTTCACTTGGCTTTAGTCTCCTTCCTTGGACTGTGAGCCCTTTAAAGTGTAGAGGTTGTGTGTTTATTTGAATATCTATCGGTACCATTCACACTGAGTGTTGGATCTAACCATTCCCTGACTATCATCTCATGGTGAACCCCTTCATTACTCCCTTTGATTGTCTCTAGAAATTTTGGTGGTTTCTGGATTCCAGGCTTCCCTGATAAAGATGTGACACACTGTATTTGTCCTTAGATGCATTGCCCTTTTGGTACCTTCTGTAATATACTGTGTAAAAATCTGAGGTAGAATGAGAGCTATTTGATGGCTTCTTCTGAGGTACAGGCTAAAATTTCAGGAGCTCCTTTCTTTCTTTGGTGGAAAACCTAGAAATTCTCTCTCTTTTAATAGCTATCCCTGTCTACTTGATCTCTTTGGGTTCCCTCTCTTCAGACTGATGTGCCGATCGTGATTGTCTGCTAACACCTCTTTCCTTCTTTATTGTACCCTTAAGTAAATTGATAGGCCCTTGTTATTATAGGGGTTTTACTGCTGATTTCTGTGGAAAAGAGGCAAAGGAAAGCCAAAATAAGAAAGGAAGGTGAAGTAGTAAAGTTCTCAGTGTCATGGTCCCCTTGGTTTTTAGATCCACATTCCCTTGATAGGATTATGGGAGCTTCTGTCTTCTGCTCTAGCTTTTATTGCTGAAGACAGACCTCCCTACTCTGCTTCCTGGTCCTGTTTTAGCAAAACTATGATGGCCCCAGGAGGCAGAGATACAACTACCTTTTCATCACATGTGGACATTTTGCATCTCTTTAGCTTCCCATATCTACTACTAATTAGGACTTTGACATACTCAGGAATAATCCTCTCTTAACATTTCCTTACAAAATACCCCTCCCTTTTCTTTATTTGTGGGTTATGTTCAAAAACATCCTGAATTTAATTTCTGAGCAGTCTCATCCTCTTCGGTTCTATTCCTGGTAGACAGAGTCAGAATTTTTCTTTCTCTGATTAGTTTGCAATTTCTTTTCTTACGGCCCATGGAACCAACATGGACCTTGATGCTCGTGGTTTCCCTCCTGGGCAACCTTGAAGCCAAGATGATATGACCACATTTTCTCAGGGTTTTTGCCACTCCCAAATTTTATCTCACTTTCACTTCTAGGTAGGAATTAAGTCACAAATCACATTTATTCTTTTTATTTTTTTTTATTTTTTATTTAAATTTTTTATTGTTATGTTAATCCCCATACATTACATCATTAGTTTTAGATATAGTGTTCCATGATTCATTGTTTGTGCATAACACCCAGTGCTCCATGCAGAACGTGCCCTCCTCAATACCCATCACCAGGCTAACCCATCCTCCCACCCCCCTCCCCTCTAGAACCCTCAGTTTGTTTTTCAGAGTCCATCGTCTCTCATGGTTCTTCTCCCCCTCCGATTTCCCCCCCTTCATTCTTCCACAAATCACATTTATTCTTGATGCTCGCTTGTCTCACCTATCTGTGAGGATCATCTATAGTATAACATGATGGTATTTTAGTCTCCAGCCTCGGGTTTTCAGTGGAGGGACAGGTACACATTTTTAAACTGCATCTTTGATAGATCGACCTAGATAATATCCAGCTTAAGTTAAGCATGGGACTTGACATATATAAATGCACCTGTCACTTGCCTTCCAAACCAGGTCCTTCTCCTGTAATCCTGATTTTGACTACAGGTCCCACCGTCTAGCTAGTTAATTGTCCAGGCCAGAAGCCTTAGATTCAGTATTCATTCCTTTATCCAGAGTTCCCAAATCCACTTAGTTGCTAATTTCATTTTTGGTCTCAACTGCAACCACCCAAGGTCAAACTTTTTCATTTTTCAATGAGGTATTATAAGTATTTCAATACTGGATTGTTTGCCTTTATTTTTCTTTCTCCACTTATTTCTCACTGTTGCCAGTTTCATTTTTATAAAGAAAATGTAATCCTGACATTTCCCTGCTTAGCAATCTTGGATTGGTTTTTCATACGTGGGATGATTTCCAAGAACCTACTGTCATCAGAAGTTTGGCTGATAATAGATACGTAGCAGGTCCTCACTATGACTTTAACTACCTTCTACTTTTCTATCCTCATCAGAGGCTATTCACCACAGCAAACTTGTTGTTTCTCATCTATAGTTATTATTATTATTTTTTGAAGTAGCGTTGATGGGACAAAGTATATATACATTTTTTTTTAAAGATTTTATTTATTTGACAGAGAGAGACACAGCGAGAGCAGGAACACAGGCAGGGGGAGTGGGAGAGGGAGAAGCAGGCTTCCTGTGGAGCAGGGAGCCTGATGCGGGGCTTGAACCCAGGACCCTGGGATCATGACCTGAGCCAAAAGCAGACACTTAATGACTGAGCCACCCAGGCGCCCCTATAGTTATTTTTTATAAATAACTTTGTTTAAAGGATTGCTTCTGGACGCCCTCCCTTAATCTCTAATACATGATGAACTCCTCCCACTTAAAGATCTACCTCTGTTAAAACTTTCTAATCCCCTTCCCTGGTCAGGCCATTATATGATAAAGTAGAGTAAACTGGAAAATAAATTTCTTTAAGAAAGAGTTTGCTTTGTTGAAATTATGATCTAATAAGCCCTCTGGGGGTTGAAACATGTCTACATGACCTTCATGTCAAATTGGAGCATGAATTTCCCCAGAAAGAAAGCTACTGTGCCTGGTGGAGAGAGAAGAAAGGAGCTGAGGGAGCCTGGGACTAAGTGAGAAGATACAATGAAGGGTCTTAAATGCCAGGCTGACAATTTGGATCTGATTTTTAATGAGGAGCCATCAAATGCTTTTAAGCTATGGAGGGACATGATTGGACTTGCATTTTTTTAAAGATTTTATTTATTTATTTGAGAGAGAGAGAGTGTGCATGTGCGTGTGCGTGAGTGGTGGGGAGGGGCAGAAGCAGACTCCCTGCTGAGCAGGAAGCCTGACCTGGTGCTTGATCCCAGGACCCTGAGATCATGACCTGAGCTGAAGGCAGACACTTAACGGATTGAGCCACCCAGGCACCCCTGGAGTCGTATTTTTGAAAGACGATTCCATTAGCAGTGTGAGGGATGGTTTGGATGTAGGGGTGCAATGACACAGACCAGGCATTAGCAAGCTTTTTATGTAAAGGGTCAGCTAGTAGGTATGTTTGCCTTTCTGGGCTATATATAGTCTGTGTTGCAACTACTCAATTCTGATATAATGGGTGTGGCTGTCATTCAGTAAAACTTTTATATATAAAAACAGGTTGAGGAAAGGATTTGGTCCAAGGGTTGTAGGTTTTTTTTTTTTTTTAAGATTTTATTTATTTATTTATTTGAGAGGGAGAGAGAGAGAGAGAGAGAGAGAAAGAGAGAGAGTGAATGAGTTGGGGGAAGGGGCAGAGGGAGAGGGAGAGGCAGAGAATCCCAAGCAGATTCTGCACCAAGCACAGAGCCCAACATAGGGCTCAATCCCTCCAACCCCTAGATCAGGACCAGAGCTGAAACCAAGAGTCTGATGCTTAACCCACTGAGCCACCCAGGCGCCTCCCTAGGGTTGTAGTTTGACAACACATGATCTAGACAAACAATGATAAGGGCCTAACTTGAAGTAGGCTATAGTTAGTGGAGATGAGAAGAGAGAAAGCTGGTAAAACTTGTTAAGCAATTTGACATGGATGGGAGGAGGGGGAAGGAAGAAGAATCAAGGTAAGCTTCAGGCTTCTAGTATAGGCTGCTGGAAAGTGCTACCATCAAAGACTGACAATACAGGATGTATGTTGGACTCAGTCTTTCATTGGCTACATTTCAGTGCTGGAAGGGCATGTAGAGGTAGCTGTACACCAGAGGATATGTGGTCTGGTGGACTTTGGACTCCATGGGAAATGCTGCTGCTATACCTCTTAAGGGTCCCCTATCTTGTATATGTTTTGAGTTGAAATATGTTTCTTTTAATCATTTCACCTATAGAATGGACCAATTTGAATGCATTTTATGTTTTTCCTTTATGACCAGTAGACCCCTTGTAACCAGGTCAACTGTTCATAGATCCTAACCCTAAAGGGTCATTCATATCATGTAACAAGAGAACAGACCTCTTATTCTTTCTGGAAGATTTCAGCCTACCCTTAGGGAGTTTAATTTACTTGCTTGTTGCAGGTTGGGATGCTGTCTGCTTCTTCTGACTGTAGTTTGGTCAACCACAAATCTGTGTTTGCTCATAAAGTCACCCTTTATCTGCCTCTGTTCTCCCAATTGTGGGCTTGTTCCAGTTGCTCAAGGTAGTATTTGACACCAATAATGGCCTTTCCTCTTTTGACTAGAACCACTTTTACATGGCTTCAACTTTCCATCTCTCAGAAACAATGAAGACCAAAGTGCCTAGTGATGTGTGGGTGCCATTTTGTTAGTGGGTCATGACTGTCATCCTCCTAGCAGAGAGGTCTTTTCTGGGTTATTTGCTAGGTATTGATTCTAGCAGCCACAATGTGGTTCTGTACCTAAGACCTATGGTACCCAGACTTTTGGAAATGTCACTGGGCGTTTGCCCATCCTGTACCATATCTTTTACTATATTGTACCCTTTCTGTTACAATCTAATGCATTTTTATTTTTCTGCAGCAGCATGGAAGCTGGATTGTTACTTTTAATTATTTTGGCACTTAGGGCAGGTTCAGAGTGAGGAATCAATAAATCAAACGTTTTATCAGTGGTTCTCAATTCTGGTTGCCCTGTACAATTACTCTGGGAACTTTTAAGAGATGCTGATGCCTAGACCAATCGCATCCAAATCTCTGGAGGTAGGGCCTGGGAATTTGTGTTTTTCCAAATCACTCCAGATGGTTCTAAAGTGAAACTATGTTGAGAAGCATTGTACTAGAATCAGAATTTAATTTTCTGTTATCTAGAAGATGGCAAGGAAGACAAGCACTGAAAATTAAATATTGCTCTCATCTGCTTGCCTGTGGAGAGTTAATTTTAATCAGGTAGCCACATGTCCTCAAAGTACATGCCCTTAGCATTAGAAGAGCCTTAAAAACGGAATCTACCAGCATTCTCAGGAACCGCCCCATCCTGTTCACCCTTGTCTGTGCTTGTCCCAGCTTCTTTTGGGTCCACTGATATAAATACATTAGAGGACATTTCATCATAAATAGTTTTTCCAAGTAAAGCTGGCAGCTCTTTGAAAGCCACATTACTGACAAGAGCTGTAGACATTCTTCTGCCCTATATTCTAAAGGAAATTGGATATATTTAAACTTTGAATTCTATATATACATGAGCGAGATATAATAAATGCAATATGTGTAATATATGTCAACAGTACATACCGACTGCCTGCCTGCAACGTCTTGGGCTATGGTTCAGAGAAATGAAATCTCTTTTTCTGAAGTCTTACCCGGTTTAAAGGGAAGATGTGAAGTGTAAATCAATAGCATTAGAAAACTGAAGTGCTATGAATCGTGTGCAGACTGCTGGACAAGTTAAATGGCAGGAGGTGGGCTCAGGAAGGAAGGGAGATAGGGAGTGGGTCAGAGAAGTCTTCATGGAAGAATGGAACAGAGCTGAAACCTGCAGGAAGACTAGACTTTGGGCATGTGGCTGTGAGGGTGAGGGCTTTCCAAATGGATAACAGGTCAAATGAAAGGAGAAATTGGTACTATGGTTATTTTGGTAAAGGTTGGGAAGCAAGAGAAGAAAGATCTGAAGAGTCTCATTTTCGGTAAGGGAAGTAATTTATTTTTCATTTTCATCATTGACAGTTTTAAAATGCATGTTCTATTCTCTTTCCAGATAACCATCTTACTGAGAGTTAAGCTTTGTTTTAATAAATAAAACCATCAGTCCCTGATGAATCATAACTCAGCACAGTATTAAGTATTCAAGGTTAGGTATAGAAAGCTCAACAGTGTGGAAAATGTAAATACAATTTCCCATCTATTCTTGCTTAATTGCTAGATAACAAGTCTCAGGCATTGCTCAGAATCAGAGCGGACGTGGAAAATCCTAAAATAGATTCTTTCTGTCAGATCATAGATTGCAGTGGCGAAGGGCACATCCGGGCAGCCTGGCTGATCACAGGTTTGTCCTGAGTCAAGTCCAGAAACCCCAGGTAAAAATGATGCCAAGGCATCCTCCAATTCTGTTTTTTTCACCATCTAAGTAAGCAAAGAGGAGAATCAATTGAAAAAACACTGAAGAAGCACTTACTTTAGGTTTGACTATGCTAATCAGGAGAAACCAATGTTTAAAGCACATTCCTCTGTCTCCAGGAGATGAAGCTGTATGTGAAGGGCTGAAGTAGTATTGAAGAGTCATATATGAGCAGTGGTCCCAGGTCAGATAGGCCCATCTTCACATCTGCATTCCCTGCTAGTTGGAAAAATTACTGACTTTCTCAGCCTCAGCTTCATGTGCTCATCTGAAAAATGGAGTTAAAAGCAAGGTTGTTACAAAGATTAAAAAGGAAATGTATGGAAGTTACTTAGCACAGGGGACATTAAGAATGTTAGCTGTTTTTCCTTCTGCCTGAGTCTTTTTCCTCTATTTTTTTTTTTTTTTTTTTTTTTTGCTGTTGTGATAAAGTACACATAACATACAATTTACCGTCTTAACCACTTCGAAGGGTCGCATTCGGTGGCATGAAGCACATTCACATGGCTGTGCAACCGCCACCACCGTCTAGCTCCAGAACTCCTTCTGTCTTGCAAGACTGAAACTCTACAGTGATTGACCAGTAACTTCCCATTCTTCCCTCTCCCTGTCCCCGGCAACTACCATTCTTCCTGTCTGTATAAATTTGATTACTCTAAGTACCTCATTTAAGTGGAATCATACAATATTTGTCTTTTTTGTCACTGGCTTATTTCACTTAGCATCATGTCCTCAAGGTTCATCTATATTGTAGTGTATGTCAGAATTTCTGTTCTTTTTAAGGCTAAATAACATCCCATTGCATGTATATACCACATTTTGCTTATTCATGCATTCATTGGTGGACACTTGAGTTGCTTCCATATTTTAGCTCTTGTGAATAATGTTGCTATGAACATGGGTGTCCAGCTGTTTCTTTGAGACCCTGCTTTCACTTCTTTTGGGTAGATACCCAGAATTACTGGTTCATATGGTATTTCTATTTTTAATTTTTTGAGGAACAAACATACTGTTTTCCACAGTGGCTGTACCATTTTACATTCCCACCAGCATTGAAGTAGAGTTCCAATTTCTCTACTCCTCACCAACACTTGTTACTATGTTTTCCTGATAGTAGCCATCCTAATGGGTGTGAAATGATTGGCTAACTCTTCGAAAGTGGGTGAGATCAGTCTTAAATTAGGAGATGCAGGAGTTAAATGAGACAATGATCTAAAAGAACATGCTAAAGAAGGACCAATTTGACTTCTAATTTACTGACACAGACTATATATGCTACGGGTGAAGATAAGGGGGAAGTTTGGGAGCTGATTTTATTTAAGAAGGTTTCCTGGGTAAAGAGGGATTACAGTTGGACGTTCACAACAGGGAAGAATTGGAAAGGGCAAAGATGGGAAGCCTCGTATATATAGGATGGATGGATCTGGCCCAGACATTAGAACTGGTTTGGTCATGTTGAACAGCGATGAGATGCTCAGAACAGGAGCAACCTAGAGCTGAAAGGGGAATTGAAGAACAGAGGACACAAAGCCCATTGGTTGAGCCTTCACGCCTTGAGGAGGGCATCTACCCTTTAGTCTGCACTGTCTTGGAGAAGAGACCTAAGTGCCTGAGATGGCTCAGGTTTTAATTATATATATTAACTAAATATATACATATAGGGGCGCGAGGGTGGCTCAGTTGGTTAAGTTTCCAGGTCTTGATTTCCGCTCAGGTCACAACCTCAGGGTTGTGAGATGGAGCTCCGAGTGGGGCTCTGTGCTCAGTGGCAAGTCTGCTTAAAATTCTCTCTCTTCCTCTCCCTCCGCCCCTACCCCCTCCACTTGTGCATGCACTCTCTCTAAAAATATATACACATATATAGTTAGTTAATATATATGACTAGTTAACAACTAGTTAATAAATATATTTAGTTAACATATATAACTAACTAGTTTATATATATATGTATGTATGTATATATATATATATATATATATATATATATATATATATATATATTCTTTCAGACAAGCCTACATTCCATTGGTGACTAAAAATTGTAACAACATGCGCTTTCTAAGGATAAAACTGGAGACATCAAGGCTCTGTTTTCATTTTGTCTTTCCATAGACTCTTTCTCTCCCATCTGTGTTTTCAGCTGTATATTTTGGGATAGGGTCTTATGATTAGATGCTAATTCCACCAAACATGGTCTGTATCTCATCAGTCTTCTGTGCAGTGGATGCAAAAACTATTATTGGAGATTTGTTTAAAAATGCTGGGGTTTTTTTGTAGTCAGGTGGTTATTACCTCTAAAACTGAAAATGAAAATTTCTAGCCCAAATTCCATTAGGCGTAACTAAGCTCTGCGTAGTGAATGAGATGACTTCACATTTGACCAGAATGCAGTTTCATTAAGTGGCCGTCCGTGCTTCTGGCCTGTGTGCTGAAGAACCAGCTGTAGCATCTGCAGAAGCTCCTTCGAGCCTGGCCGTGAAGGAGTTTAGTGATTCTGGCTGTGTAGTCAGTATTTTGCTTCTGTCTTAGGCTTTAGAAATCAGCTTATCTGTCTGGAAAGCAGACAAGAGCATCAGCTTGGAATAACGGCTGGAGACTTGGTGAGGAATTACAATGACCGAAAGAATCCTTGCTGGGCAACCACGTGTAACCCCCACAAGCTCTTTTCTTTGGGGTCACAACTAAAGTGGATCTGATACATCTAGTAGCGTTTTCAAAACCTTGGTGCAGTGCGTAGGATGTGCGCTGGAGTCACCCAGTCAGAGAAATAATAGCAAGAACAATGCTAAAAAGCAAATTTGGGCTTTGTTCTAAGGAATGACTAGTGTGGGACAGATTTTGGATGCTGGGAGTCAGGGAGGTGAATAATAGTTCTAGAGGTGAGAAAGAAGGAGAAAAGTGAAGGGCAACTTCAGAGATATTTGTCACCAATGGGGCTGGAATGTCCAGGCTCATCTTTATTGGCCACTGTGGAGCAGTCCATGGGATTTGGGGTAGTTGGTTTGGTGTAAAAGTACTGAGTTAGGTAGATACTCTTATAGTTGAGAAGGGAAGGTACTCTTTTTCCCTCCGAGGCAATGTTTATCAGTGGGTGCTTGATGGAAGAATTGGGAGTATCTAATCCAGGAAATCCTAGTGAAGCCAGAAGGAGTTGAGAATAGTATAAGCACTCACTGTTCTTTGAATCTGAGAGAACATTGTTAAAGAGGGGAGGTGGTGGATAGGGCAAGATACTGCTTCCCTGTAGAAAGTAGAAATATAGGCATGGAAAGGATGAAGTTTAAGATTTCTAAATAGATAGCACTCAGACTGAAAAAAAGGGTGGGACAAGAAAGCCTGAAAACACAAGTCAGGGCTTGACGTCCAGTGGGAAGACTGTCAGTAGGATATCTGTAACAAAACCTCAGGAGGGATTGAGTACAAAGTTCTAGTATTGTCTTGTGAATGTTGTGTGGGCCATTCCCTTCAAGTAGTCACGGTCATAGTGAGGAAATAAAGCATTGTCCATACACTGACAGGAATGGTGTGTGCTTATGTGGGGAATGGCTAGAGGGGAGAACCTGAGGCAGGGAGATTGAGAATGGCCTGTACCCCTTAGAAAGGACAGAGAGGGGGTCTTGCTCTGTGCAGCCTGGAAGGCAGGTCCAGCACCAATGAAGAGATACTCTGAGAGTCAGAGTTGAGCAGCAGTGGTTGACAGGGAGCACCCTGGGCAGGAAGGGCTTATGGGCATCCAGCAAGGGCTTACGGGCCACTTACTGAGATGGTAGAGAGAGAAGAATATCATCAGACTGAGAGCTGAAATAGTGACTACTCAGGTCTTTGCAGTGAGTTGACTCTGGCCCATGGCAGTAGGCATCTGGCTACTGGGAAAAGAGCAGGGGTTACCTGGAAGGCTAAACCACAGGAGAGAAGATTCTAAGAGCTGGAATAAGGCAGGGCTGGAAAAACACTGTGTCTTGAAAGGTTGGCTTGTAGAATAACACAGCTTTCCCCATCCCAGGGTGAGGGAAGACAAAGACATCCAAGAATGGAGCGGATGTTGCAGGTCAGAGCCAAAAGGGAGTTGGGACACAAATGGAAACTGGAGTGAGAAGCTAACAAAGGAGATCAGGAATGGATTAAGGTCTAAGGTGGGCTCAGAGAGGTGGTTCAGGTCTGTGTCTGAAGACCCTGCTTATCCCCGAAAGTGCCCCTTTTCTGCTGGGTCTGGTGCCTAATATTAAGATTGGAGAAGATTTCTAAAAGAACCAGAATTGGGCTGGGACCCATGGTCCTCAGCAAACTGAATAGCAGTTAGGGAGGTTCATATGCCAGTGTTAGTGCAGCGAGAGTAGTTGGGATATGGAGATATACTTTGGGAATTCAAGTGGGAGAGGTGTATAGTGATGTTCCTATATACTTCATATAGACAGTTCCTGTAAAGACTCCAATTCCTAGCATCTCTGAGTCATGTCCCTCCAAGAAGCTTCCTTGTAAGTGAGAAGTTATTGTTTCCTGGGCAACCACGGAGCCTCAGAAATTCAGCAGTATACTTTTGTGGTGTCTTCATAAACCCTTGATTATATCAAGTTTCTAAGTATGTGAGCAGTAGGAAGGGGATAGATAGTAAAGTTGGTTGAATTGAATGGAATTCTCTTCTTACCTTACCCACTCACCCCTCAACAATGCTTCTTTTCCTTACTGGATGCCAGTATTTCTGAGCTGTAGAGCTATTGAGTCATGAAACTGAAGATGTGGGAAAAACAAGCTTTGTTTCATAATTAAGGTGATATTTCTGTGCCAGACTGCTGTAGAATGGTGATCACACCTTTGGAGTTAGATAGACAAGGTCTCAATCCTTGCTCTTCCATAGACTTAACATGTGACTTTGGGTAAGTCATTTAACCTTCCTGAGTCTCTCCTTTCCCATCTATAATTGGAGATGCTGTACCAATTTCACAGGCTGTTGTGAGTAAGGTGGCCCATTGACATCAAGGCCCTCAGAAGTCAAGGAGAATTGTCCCTTGGACTCAGACCAAGATGCGTTCCCTCTTTTGGTCCCCATCAGGTGCCAGGCCATGCTAAACCCTGAAGTAAAGCCATATCCCTCAGTCCACCATCGATGGAATCTCTCTTGCTAGTAAACCTCTAGAAGAAGTAGTCTAAAATCCTTAAAAATGGAAAACTGAGGTCCAGAGGAGGAGAGTGACCCAGTGAGTTCCAACATTTATTCGATGTGTGACTTCTCTGTGTCTCAGTTTCCTCATCTGTACAATGGGGACAAAAATTATACTTATTGATGGAGATTAAACAAATTGTTATTTTTATATATTTATATATATCTATATTATAACTAATACTTATAATCTCAGGACAGTATTTGGCACATTATAAGCACTGTATATAAGCATATGCAACTGTTACTGCCATTGGTAAACATAGTGAAAAATCGTTAATAATTAGATGATGATAGATCCTGTTTTACACCTGTTGTCCTGAAATAATTTTTAATACTCTTCCCTTTGGCTCTTAAAAATATCCTAGTCTGGGCAATAAATTAAATGATCACCCTAGGTATAATGGAAAAATCCACTGGTCGGTGAATCAAGAGACCCGACTGTAGAAAATTTATGTGAGAATTTGGGCTCTTAGCCTCTTTGCATCCTAGTTCCTTTCATCTTTCAAATGGATAGTTCGTCTAAATCCAATTTAAATTCATGTCAACATCTATTTGTTTACTATGTACACAGCATTCCTGAAGACACCTGAAGGTATGCAAAGATCAAATAGGATGTTTGTCTTCACCAAAAATTTTTATTTTGATGGGATAAAAAACATAGTGGGTGATGGATGGGTAAGATGTACTAGAAATACAAGAGAATGTCCTGTCCTCAATAATTTCATGGTTTAGTAGAAGAGACCATGAGAGCAAGAGTCACCACCAGACAAAATGTGCCGGGCAGAATGTAGGGAAGAAGTAGGTGTGAGGTCATTCAGAGTTGTATACTCAAAGAAGACTTTCTGGAGGAGGTGGATTTTGAGCTGGTCTTGAGAGAAGAAGCATAATGGGAAGAGCAGTGGTTTGAATTAAACAGACCAGAGTTTAAATGCTAGTTCTAGCCCTGGCTGTATATTATGAATACATTGCTTAACTTTGTTGAGCCTCTGATTCTTCTTCTGTAAAACAGAGACAAAAATTCTTTCAGTGACTTAAATGTGGGAATAGATGCACCCTGGTTGAGTAATAATAAATGACAGCCATTATTTTTATGGATGGTCACAGAGGAGCTGGAATGATATTCTAGGTGTATAGTCTGAGTGAGCATAATCACAGGCACTGGGAAGTAGAAAGTGTGCTGAAAGTCAGTGAACAGTGCTGTTGGCTGGAGTTGAGGGTTTATGTTGGAGGCAGTGGGAAATTCAAGTGGACTCAGACTCACGCCTTGACCCATATGCATTTGTCCTCAGCAAGGTATTTCTGACGTTTTCACAGGCCTGTTACTTCATGTGTTCTTGCAAATTAGATTTGAGCACCCTAAAAACCCTAGAAGGTTAATAAAATTTTGTCTAGAACTAGACTTGAGCTGGAAAAACCATCTTGACACCTGTCTATAACATCCTAAAGCAGTTATTGTTAATCTGGACGTCACGCTGGAGACTAGCTAATAAATGTGACTTTTGGCTGGTAGTTAGAAATATCACCGAAGAACTGCCTAAAACAGCTCGCCTTTTCGGATTTATGAGATAGTTTATATAAATCTACATAATTGCCAAAGGCATTCTTAATGTGATAGTGAAGAGCTAGATTAGAGCATCAACAATCTTGGACTGCAGGGCAGAGAGAGCTGCTCAGACCTGACGCCGGAGGCTCCCTCAATTATTGATGAGGGTTTCTTCGGGATAGCAAAGGGTTTGACCCCACTGAACTCTGGGGCTCAGGAAGGAAACAAGGAGCAGAATTTAGCAAAAACATCAGTTGTGAAATCTCTGCTTCTTTTTTGGAAGGTTTCTTATCTCTTCCTGATATATATATCCAGAATTTTAGTACTTTCACATTGTACTCACTCATTAGTTTATCTTCTTTGTATTTTTATTTTTAATAATAACAAATGACTCTTTTAATAACATTGGTATTATTCGACTATTATAATTTAGGCATATTATCTCATTAATATATTAAACTATATTAAGATACATTAATATCAAGAATAAACATTTTAATAAATAGGACTCATGTTGGGGGAGGCAGGTTAAGAATCACTATTACAATTTTACAGAGGAGGATATTGAAGTTCAAAAATTTGAGATCTGACTGCCAACCCATAGCTATAAGTGGTTGGATTCCAAAATGAATATGTAGTTCTTCACCTTGGTGAAAGGGTGATCCGGTGGGAAGAGCTCTACATGGGAAGACAGGAAATCTGAGTATTATTTCCAGTGTCACTGCTTTCTACTCCTGTATCATTGGGCAAAATACTGCATCTCATCTATAAAATGCTGATAACATTTGCTTTGCGTACCTCACAGGAATATTGTGAAGTTCATGTTAGGAAATGGATGTGGAAGCATTTCATAAGCTACGAAGCATTACGCAAATGAATGCAAATGCAGGCAATGTTAATTACTAAATTATTCACAGAATCTTATTTCATTAATACCCTTACTGCTTTCTACAGCTCTTTTGGGAATTCCACTGCCAGTTATGTGAAGGCTGAGGGAATTGTGTGAACTTACGTCTGTCATTTATTCTACTAGGAAACACTTACTGTGTGTCACCATCGCACTAGACACAGAGAATGCCAAGGTGAGTAAAATGTGACCCCTACCTTCCTGGATCTTACAGTCTGGTTAAGGGAGATAATACTTAGGCTAAGGTATGTATGATACAACTTCTAATCCAAAATTTTAAGTGCCATTTTGTGGATAATGATTAAGAGCTAAGCACTATGCTATTTCCTAGAGATATAAAAATTAATAAAGCACAGTCTTTGAACTCAATATCACAGTCTAATGGGGGACGCAGATAAATAAGGAAACAGGGTTAATAGTAAGCAGAGGCAAAGTGGAGGTGAACCAGGCAAAGACTTCAAATTCGGATGGAACCTGGGTCCCAGATTCTACGAATCGGTTTTCCTGTATGAAAAATGGGACTAAAAATACCTTCTTAGCATGGTTGAGAATCTCTGCAACTTTGGAATTCAAAAGAAAAATACAAAGATTCCTTTAAGGAATTAAATAAGATGTATACCAATGTATACTTGTATACTTATGTATACAAGTATGTATATACAAGATGTATACCATGTATACTTATCAGAGAATAAGTATTGAAAAACAGTGATACATTCAAACAATGATACATTTATTTGAAAGTGGCAGTGTGTCTCAGGTACTAAATGCACCATGTAATGTTTCTGGGTTTATGGGTGGCTGATGGTTATTTCCTGACATGTCCACACAACGCTGATTTGAGTCTGTTCAGGGTGGTGTTATGTTCCCAGTAGATTGAACAACTAGGAACTGAATTCAGATAGGGAATGGAAAACATTTTATTAATGGGCATAGATATTGTATATGGTCTTTCTATAGTTTAGAAAAAATGCTAGAGCCTTCTTTGATCTCCTTGGAAGGAAGAAAAATTGCAGATCTCCCTATCTTTATCTTTGGAGAATGTTTCCTTGGGCAGGAAAATGGGGCCAGACTGTTGTTCCAGAAGCTGACTTTAGAAAGAACAATCTATTAGTTGAGAGGTTTTACTTTGACTGGTTCACCTATTGAGAACATGGCAAAAGGAGGCTGCATATTTTAGCACTTACTGGATGCCTAGAGACAGGAAACTGTGGTATGTCCATGCTTCTTTAAGGTCTCAGCAATACTCCGGAGGTTTCATTAAATTTATTCTAAGTAGTATGGTTTGGTTTGGTTATTACTATCGTAAATAGTTGTATTTTAGTTGTCAATTCCTGAGTCACAAACTACCTCAAAATTTAGTGGCTTAAAACAATGATTTTATATTGTTTTAATTTGTCTTGCATTTCCGTGGATAGACTTGGTTCGGCTGGGTGATTCTCAGAGTTGATCATGAGGTTGCCACCAAATAGTGGCTGGGACTGGAGTCATCTGAAGGTTCAGTTGGCCTCACATGCAAGATGAATCACTCCCATGGCTGGCAGTTGATACTGGTAACTAGGTCAACTAGGACTATCTACTAATGTGTCTGCATGTGACCTCTTCATCCTCCAATACAGTCTAAAATAAATATGGTAAGAATAGACATCCATGCCTTCTTCTTGATCTTAGGAGGAAAAGCTTTCACTATTTTGTAATTAGTAATGATTACAGGTTTAGGTTTTATGTAGATGTCCTTCATCAGAATGAGGAATTTTCCGTCTATTCTTAGTTTCCTGAGAGCTTTTCTTATGAATGAATGTGGAATTTTGTCAAAGCTTTTTATTTGTAATCATCATAACTGCCATATTTTTTCTCCTTTAGTGTACTAATTGAAAATTACATTGATTTTTGAATACTCAGCCAGCATTATATCCCTGAGGAAAAAACCTATTTGGTCATAATGTATATCCTTTTTATATACTGGATTCAACTTGCTAATACTTTGCTAAGGATTTTTGTGTCTGTGTTCATTAGGAATACTGAGAAGGGCTTTTCTTTCTTTCTTTCTTTTTCCTATTGTCTTTGCTTTTTTTTTTTTTCTCTCCCTCAACCAGATTAAGTGGAGAAGCACTCCCTCCTCTTCTATTTTTTAAATATTTTGTATAGAATTGGCATTACATTTTCTTTAAATGTTTGTCAAAACACCAGTGGGGAAAATCATCTGGGACTGATCTTTTCTTTGTGGAAGTGTTTATAACTACAAATTAATTTAAAAAATAGGTATAGAGCTATTCTTGTTGCCTATTTCTCCCTGAACGAGCTTTCATAGTTTGTGTTTTTTACAGGTTTGTCCATTTGATCTAAGTTGTGATCAAGTTGGCATAAAGTTGTTCAAAATACTCTCTTATTTCTATTTTAATTTTTATAGGATCTGTTATAATATCACCTTTCTCATTTTGTCAAACACTTCTTCTACATCAGTTGAAATGATCATCTGCTTTCTTCCTACCCTTCATTCTGTTAATGTGGTGTATTACATTTATTGATTTTTTGTTTATGAAACTACCCTTACATTCCAGGAATAAATCTCACTTGGTCTTGGTGTATAATTTTTAAAATATGCTGTCAAGTTCAGTTTGCTAGTATTTTGTTGTGGATTTTTGTATCACTATTCATAAGCTACTACAGGGTCTGTAGTTTTTTTTCCTTGTAGTGTCTTTGTCTGGTTTTGTTTTCAGTATATGGTGGCCTCATAGCATGAGTTAAGAAATGTTCCTTCTTCAGTTTTTTCTAAGAGTTTGAGGAGGATTGGTGATAATTTTTTAAACCAATGAAACATCTGGTTTTGAGATTTTCTTTGTTGGGAAGTGGAAGTTTCTGATTACTGATTCAATCTCCTTACTAGTTATAAGTCTATTTGGATTTTCTGTTTCTTCATAATTTAGTTTTGGTAGGTCATGTGTTTCTCAGATTTTGTCCTGTACATCAGGTTATCCAATTCTTTGGCATATGGTTGTTTATAACACACTTTAAAAATTCTTTTCACTCCTGTCGGTAGTAATGTCTCCTCTTTCATTTCTGATTTTAGTTATTTAAGTCTTATTTCTTTCCTTCTTAATCAATCCAGCTAAAGTTTTTTTTTAAATTTGTTGATCTTTTCAAAGAACTCACTCTTAGTTTTATTGATTTTCTCTACCGCTTCTCTATTCTCTATTTTTCCTTATCACTCTTTTAATCTTTATTATTAGTAGTAGTAACCTGCCTCCCGCACACCAGGCAGTGCGTCAGTCTCATATTATTAGTAGTATTAATCTTTATTATTATTATTTCCTTTGGCTATCTTTGGGCTTTGTTTTTATCGTTCTAGTTCCTTAGGTTGTAAAGTTGGTTGTTGATTTGAGACTTTTTTTCTTATTTATTTGTTTCAGGTTTTTATTTAAATTCCAGTTAGTTAACATACGGGGCAATATTAGTTTCAGGAGTAAAATTTAGTGATTCATCACTTTCCTGCAACACCCAGTGCTCATCACAAGTGCCCTCCTTAATGCCCATCACCCAGTTACCCCATCCCCCTGCCCACTTCCCTTCCAGAAACCCTCAGTTTGTTCTCTATAGTTAAGAGTCATTTTATGGTTTGCCTCTTTTTCTCTTTATTTTTTTCCACTCTGTTCATCTGTTTCACTTCTTAAATTCCACATATGAGTGAGATCATCTGGTATTCGTCTTTCCCTGATTGATTTATTTCACTTACCAGAATACACTCTAGCTCCATCCCTAGTATTGCAAATGGCAAGATTTCATTCTTTTTATTGGCTGAGTAATATTCCATTGTGTGTGTGTGTGTGTGTGTGTGTGTGTGTGTGTGTGTGTGTGTATACCACAATTTCTTTATCCATTAATCAGTCAATGGACATTTGGGCTGCTTCTATAATTTGGCTATTGTTTGATAATGCTGCTATAAACATGGGGGTGCATGTGTCCCTTCAAATCAATACTTTTATATTCTTTGGGTAAATACCTAGTAGTGCAATTGCCAGATCATAAGGTAGTTCTATTTTTAACTTTTTGAGGTAACTCTGTACTGTTTTCCAGCATGGCTGTCCCAGTTTGCATTCCCACCAACAGTGTGAGAGGATTATCCTTTCTCCACTTCCTTGTCAACATCTGTTTTTTCCTGAGTTGTTAATTTTAGTCATTTTTACAGGTGTGAGGTGTATCTCATCATGGTTTTGATTTGTATGTCCCTGATGATGAGTGATGTTGAGCATCTTTTCATGCGTCTCTTGGCCACTGGTATGTCTTCTTTGAAAAAATGTCTGTTCATATCTTCTGCCAATTTCCTGACTGGATTATTTGTTTTTGGGTATTGAGTTTGATAAGTTCTTCATATATTTTGAGTACAAACCCTTTATCAGATATGCCATTTGCAAATATCTCCTCCCATTCCAAAGGTTGCTTTTTAGTTTTGTTCCTTTGCTGTGCAGAAGTTTTTTTATCTTGATGAAATACCAATAGTTCATTTTTGCTTTGCCTCCAGAGACATATCTAGTAAGAAGTTGCTATGGCTGATGTCAAAGAGGATGCTGCTTGTGTTCTCCTCTAGGATTTTGATGGTTTCCTGTCTTATATTTAAGTCTTTCATCCATTTTGAATTTATTTTTGTGTATGGTGGAAGAAAGTGGTCCTGTTTCATTCTTCTACATGTTGCTGCCCAGTTTTCCCAACACCATTTGTTGAAGAGACTGTCTTTTTTCTATTGGACATTATTTCCTGCTTTGTCTAGGATTAGTTGACCTCATAGTGGTGGGTCCATTTCTGGGTTTTCTATTCTGTCCTATTGATCTATGTGTGTGTTTTTGTGCCAGTACCATACTGTCTTGATGGTTACAGCTTTGTAATACAGTTTGAAGTCCAGAATTGTGATGCCTCCAGCTTTACTTTTCTTTTCAAGATTGCTTTGGCTACTCAGGGTCTTTTGTGGTTCCATACAGATTTTAGGATTTTTTGTTCTAGCTCTGTGAAAAATGTTGTTGGTATTTTGATAAGGATTGCATTAAATGTGTAGATTGCTTTGGGTAATATAGACATTTTAACAATATTCTTCCAAACCAAGAACATGGAATATTTTTTCCATTTCTTTGTGTCCTCTTCAATTTCTTTCATAGGTGTTTTATAGTTTTAAATCTTTTACCTCTTTGGTTAGGTTTATTCCCAAGTATCTTATGGTTTTTGGTGCAATTATAAAATCAATTCCTTGATTTCTTTCTGCTGCTTCATTGTTGGTCTATAGAAATGCAACAGATTTTTATACATTGATTTTGTATCCTGTGAATTTACTGAATTCATGTATCAGTTCGAGCAATTTTTTGGTGGAATCTTTTGAGTTTTCTATATAGAGTATCCTGTCATCTGCAAATAGTGAAAGTTTTGACTTCTTCCTTGCTATTTTGGATGCCTTTTATTTCTTTGTGTTGTCTGATTGCTGTGGCTAGGGCTTCCAGTACTATGTTAAATAACAGTGCTGAGAGTGGACATCCTTGTCTTGTTCCTGACCATAGAGGAAAGTCATGGAAGCATTGTTTATAAATATGAAATGGCTCTTGACCTAAATATCCACAAACAGGATAATGGATAAATACATTGCAGCATATTTGTGAAATAGAGTAATATACCTGAGTTAAAAATCAATGGAATGGAACTATAATATAGTCATATAAAAAAACATAGAATGTAGATCAAATACAGCAAATTATAGACTGATACCATTTGTATGCATCTGAAAATATTTGCAACCATGCTGTATTCTATTTATGAGTACATACAGAGGTAACATTAAGATAAAACACCATAAGAGGATTAACAACAAAAGCAAGGTAGTGGTTAATTCCTGGGAGTGTTGGGAAGGCAATGAGTTTGGGAGCTTCTGTTTTGTTTTCTTTCTTTAAAACCAATCTGAAGAATGTATTGTAAAATAATGGGGGTGGGGGAAGAAGTAAAAAAAAAAAAAGAAGGCTAACGTGTATGAGGTACTTACTCTGTGCCAGACACACAGGTCAAATAACAAGACCCAGACTACCTGAGAGTGAGTGGAAGAGCTGGGCTTTGAACCTGGGGCATCTGGCTGTGGAATTTGTGTTTTTTACCTGCTGCACTCTCCTGCATTTTGTTAGAATTTGATAGAGTTGGGCAGTGGGTATAGAAAAATTTATTGTTTTTTTCTGTAATTCTCTGTATGTTTGAAGTGTTTCAGAAAACAAAGCAGAATAAAATACGGAAATTAGACCAAGTAATTAAAAAAATAGTATTTTATATGCGATTTAAATTATAACTGTGAAATATGTACTACCTCGAATGAAACTGGATCACTTCTCAGCTTTTTCTCTTGCCTCCTCTGCTTATGTTTTAAATGTTGGTGCTCTCTTTTCCCTCTGTCTCCATCTCTTCTCTCACCACATACTCATGGAATCATCTTAGCTGATTCCATGAGTAAAACATAGTAGACTACTCAATAACAATCAGAATGAATAAATACAAAAGTAGATTCATATTCCACCTTGATGTAAGTGATAGATGACTTCTGGATATATAGCTTTAGGGTGGTGCTCTATTTCCTGACCCAAGGATAGCTACAGACTCCAAATCTAGTTGCTTATTTGCATGATTCCTGGTGTTAAAAGCATATTCACATTTGAATTTATCTTCATTCCAAAATTCATTTCTCAGTGAATGACAACATTACCCACCCCGTTGTCCCAGACACAAGTCTTATGTCACCATGGGTCTCTTCCCTTCCCATTCCTGTTCATATTCTGTCAACTTTATCTGTTTATCTTCCAAATCAGTTTATTTTTCCTTGTCCACACTGCCATTATTTTATATTATGTCATCATCATGATCATCATCATCATCACACTTCTGATAACTTTAGCATCCTTTTAATTTGTCTTAGAGTCTTGCCGCTTCCAATTCTTTCTTTATATTACAGCCAGTGCGACATGTGCATAAGCCACATCTTATCACTTCACTTTATATTTCCTCCCTGGGTTAGCTCATCTGCTTACAGTATCAATTATTACCTGTTCGTGCTTTCTCTCTATCTCCCTCTCTTTCTCTCCCTCCCTATCTATCATCTGTCTATCTAATCTCAGAAATCAGTGCCTAATTGACATTTCTACTTAGCTCTCTCAATAACAGCTAAATCTCAGCATGTTTCAGACTGAACTCATGTTTTCTCCAGGACTGGTCCAGAGTTCCCATCTCAGTAAATGACAACACCATCCACCCAGTTATATAAGACAGAAACCTCTCTCACCCATGAAAGTCCTGTTATTTTGATACCCAAGTGTGAAAATCTGATCTTTACTGCCATCATCAAAGTCCAGGTTTCCATCCTCTCTGTCCAGTCTCAAAGCTAGTGTCCTCAAAACTTCACATGTCTGAGGGCACGTGATCTGATGAGCGTTGGGTATTACATGCAACTAATGAATCATTGAACACTGCATCAAAAACTAATGATGTACGATATGTTGGCTAATTGAATTTAAATAAAAATTTTTAAAAAAATTCACATGTCTCCCTTAGTCCATTCTGCCACACTGCAACCAGACAAATCTTTTGAGAAGCTAAATTGCAGTCATGTATCTCTTGCATCTCTTTTGGCACCTGGATTAAAAGCATCCCTAGCTTCCTGTTACTCACACAATAAAGACTACAGTCTCAATCACTGCATACAAGTCTCTCTGCATGGGAAGGCTCCTTCCCGTTTCTTCAGCTTAACCTCTCTCCATATTCCCTTGAGCTTCTGGGGTTCAAGACACCTGACCTTTCAGTCTCTCAGTCAAGCTATGCAACATCCTTCCTCAAGGTCTTTCTTTGCTCAAGTTTTTCTCTTGGCCTGGAACTCTCTTCTTATCCCTAACCTACTTTCCATAGTTATGGCTGCTCTTCTTTCAGATCTCAAGGCCTTGCCGCTTCCTCACAGAAACCTCACAGCACCATGCAAGTCCCTTTCATAGCACCGATACTGTTGCAATATTATATTGCATGTTCGTTTCTATTGATGGTTGACTCTTCCATTAGATAGTGGGCATCTCCAAGAAAGAATATTGAATTTCAGGTTTTAGTAAGTCTATTTTAAAACCCCAGCATAGAAAGGTATCTGGCACACTGTCCTTTAAATGTTCAATAAGCATTTGTTGAATGAATGATTGAATAATTTGCTAGTCTTAACTGAGTGCTGACTATGTGCTAGGCAATGTACTGGTCACTCAGTGATACCTTATTGCCCTCAGGATAAAATACAAATTCCTTAATATAAGACTCTGCCCTTCATGATCTGGCCCCCATCTGGCGCTCCAGCCACATTTCTTAATGCTTCTCTATTTCCTCTCCTTTAATTCTCAGCCTCTTTTCCTCTCCTTTAATTCTCAGACTTTAAACTCCTGGCAGCTTCTGAATATGTTATACTTCCTCTTCTTGGCCTTTGCACATACTTCTTCTTAGAAACCTTTCTTACTCTTCTGGCCAAATTTTACAAAATTTTAGTATCTTGTTCTGAATTTCCCTTTCTGAGGCCAGTTCCTCTGAACTCTCTGGCAGGATTTCTTGCCCTCCCAAGAGACACCCCCCCCCCCCCAGTATCCTATTCTCACATATTTAATAGTAGTATTCTTTATTTGGGGTTGAAATTGAGCATTCTCTTCTTGGTCTCTGAATGGGAAGTCTCATTTCTCACTCTATCCTCAGTGCATAACATTGTGCCTGGCACACAGCACTGAATAAATGCTTGTTGAGAAACCACATGAATGAGGTTGCTTTTGGCCTCCAGGAAGGTACAGCTTGCTTTAAGGCAGATTTTAGGCCAATGTATAAGGGCTCCCTGGGGGCTTCGGGAGCTTCCATGAGAGATACTACCCCAGCAGGAGCCAGAGAACTCTAGATGCCCATTCAGCTTTAACAGCTCAAATCCTTCCAGTAAGTCCTACCCCACTGAAATGGACTCTCCAGATTGAAAGAGTTTCTTATCCAGCAGGATTCGCTGGCAGGGCTAACTTGCTTGGGTCACTGGGTAACCTAGCAGGGAATCATAATGTTCTTTTTTTTTTTTTTTTTTTAAGATTTTTTATTTATTTATTTGACAGAGTGAGAGAGCACAAGCAGGGGGAACAGTAGAGGGAGAGGGAGAAGCAGGCTCCCCGCCAAGCAGGGAGCCCGATGTGGGGCTCGATCCCAGGACCCTGAGATCATGACCTGAGCCGAAGGCAGACGCTTAACCATCTGAGCCACCCAGGCGCCTCCGTAATGTTCTTGGTACGGGTCAGGAGCATGCTCAGAATGAGGCTCATATTGTTTTGCCTCTTTTTAGCTTCCTCCTTTTCCTTTTGCATTCTTGAACTCAAACAAATAGATTACCCATTGTTTAGTTCCTATGGGTCCTTGCTTTCAATGAACTGTTCTGTCTTTTAACCAGGACTTGTGCCCCGGCTGGTCAAACCCCAGCATCCATGGAGTTAGTTATCATCCAGTACTGCTACAGGTGTCATGTCTTTTTACGTGTACTAATGGGTTTAACCTCGGAGTGTGTACATCTTTTAAGAAATATATTGAGGATCTCATAAATTTCAAAAACCTTTGATATCCTAAATGGCAGAATTCAGGTGTTATGCCAAAGTTTTAAGGAATATTTCAGACTAACATGTCCCTGAAGTCATTTCTCAGACTAGCCCTGCCTGGGAATCTCCTCCCAGCTGTGGTAGCCATGGGGAAGTACCTCTTAGGGTCTCCCTTAAAGAAAACCACTCTTTATTCATCCCTGGAGTGTGATTAGTTGACAGCTTCTAACTATTAGCTTCGTCAGGGTCTGCCTCAGCTCTGGCTGTGGTCACACTATTCTTAGGCTGGATATTGGCCAAAGGCTAAACAAGGCATTGGTAGAAGGGCCTAGGCATTTATGCCCACTTTGGGATTTCTCTGATGGGCAATTTTTGTTCTGGAGCTCCCTATGGTGCTGGCAAAGCATCATTACATTGACATCCCCTTGACAGCTCTCCCTGCCTGGTCCTGCTTCTTCCCTTTTCCCTTCACAAATATTACTGATCCATAAACCTTTGCACTCTTTTTTTTTTTTTTTTTAAAGATTGTATTTATTTATTTGACAGAGAGAGACACAGCGAAAGAGGGAACACAAGCAGAGGGAGTGGGAGAGGGAGAAGCAGGCTTCCCGCAGAGCAGGGAGCCCGATGCGGGACTCGATCCCAGGACCCTGGGATCATGACCTGAGCCGAAGGCAGACGCTTAACGACTGAGCCACTCAGGCGCCCCAAACCTTTGCACTCTTAACGCCATATCAGTTCCTTGACAATTCAAGGAACTTCCTTGAGAATTCAATTGGTGACACTGTATAGAGTGTTCATAATTCCAGTGTATGCAACAGGCATTTTGGTGGCATGATGGGCTAGAGGGCAAGGGTGGGGAAGTATTGCTACTATCCTTGCTTCTCTGATTTTGGGTATTGACAAGCAAAAATGTTGTATAGGGTCTCTGTTGGGGAGAGGAATAACATAGGCAGACTCAAGTCTGTCACTGGTTGACTATGCTCCCAGGTGCTTTGTGTTTGACAGAACTTCAGGGCTTGGTGGAGAGAGTTGAGTCTAAAAAGGTAGTTTGAGGTCAGCCTTGGATATCATGCTAAGGAGTATGGGTTTTATTTTATAAGGAGTTACTGCATTGGAAACAAGGTCATGCTTAATGTACTTTGTGGGATTATCTGGTTTTGGCCCACATTGGGATTTATGCATTAAATCTATCTAAGCAGGAGCTAATTAATAAGCAGGTATTTTGTATTTGGGTTTACCTCGGAAATTTGATTTTTAAATATAGGATTAGGTGGGAGGAGGAAGCACATTTCAGGCTGTGGGGTAAGCTGTGTTTAATGCCCTCTGATCCTCCTACAGCCTGTCAGCGTCTTTCTCTGACCCAAACCTCCGGGTTCTTTAGGGATGATACAGGGGCAATACTATCACCAAATGTATATTACATTCTAAGTGGGGCTCTTCCCTGAGTCCCTTCTACTTTCTTTTTCTTTTTCTTGTTTTAAAGATTTTATTTATTTATTTGACAGGGAGAGAGACAGTGAGAGAGGGAACACAAGCAGAGGGAGTGGGAGAGGGAGAAGCAGGCTTCCCACGGAGCCAGGAGCCCGATGCGGGGCTCGATCCCAGGACCCTGGGATCATCACCTGAGCCGATGGCGGACGCTTAACAATTGAGCCACCCAGGTGCCCCTCCCTTCTACCTTCTGACCTGGAGAATAAACATCCAGAAGTTGACCTGAAAGACCTGAAATTAGGGTTGCCAGATTTAACAACTACTACAACAACAACAACAACAACAAATCAAACTCAGAAGAAATAATATCGAACCGTAAAATATATTTACACACACACATATATAACATACTTATTTTAAAAATATTCATTGTTTAACTGAAACTCAAATTTAACTAGGCATCTGGCATTTTATTTTGCACCCTCTCTTCGCTGCTTTCGCTTTGGGGACCTAGATCTAGTCTTAAAGGAAACCAGGCCCTTTCAGTTCCTTTCCTCCCTCTGGATTTCCTTCTGTGCCTAGTTGATTTCCAAAGACTGAGCTGCTTCCCCATACCACTCATCTCCCAATCCCAAAAGTCTCCACCAGAGAGAGGGTTGGCAGAACCACCCCCTCCCCGTCCCGATCACCACTGCACCTGCACTTCCCTCAGAGCAGAATCATAGTGAAGTGATTCAGAGCAGTGAGGCCAAACTCAAGAGACCTGTTGTTGCTCTGGGTTAGGCCTTCCTCTCCAAAGCATCTTGGGCAGGTAAGGCAACCACCCTCTTTGACTCTGACCTTTCTCATCTGTACAATAGTGTCAGTAAAATACTTATTCCCAGTGTTCCCGGGAGGGTTAAATGTAATAGTCCTGCCCCTAGTATGGCCTTGGCTGTCAGTGGTGCTCGAGCCATGTGGGCTGCTACTTCAGTTATTCCTCTTACTCGTCTGCCTCAGGATAAGGCCTCACACATGGTACGAGCTTAATGCCTGTTTGCTGAATGAGTCAATGAGTGTATGCCTCTGGGGAAATACGGAAATACAGAAATACCATTAACCTCACTGAGGAAAATGGGTGGGGTTCAGGGTAGCATGTGGGTCCAACTGGCTCTGAAAACAGACTCCAGGGATAGGGCATGAACACAGGTGGTGGACAGAGGTCAGGAAGAAGCAGGACAAGGGGAGAAGTAGCATTGTACCCACTGAGTCTAGAGAGCAGCTAGGAGGGCCTGTGTGGAAGAACTGATATGGAAGTAAGCTCTGGAAGTAGGGGTGTCAATGACCAAAGAGAAGCCATGGCAGTTATGGCCTGTAGAGCCCAAAAGGGTCTGCCATATTCTCTTATGTCAGGACAAGTGGTACAAATGCTGACTACTCATACATGTTTAAAGGACCCTCCTTGGTCCGATAGCCTTCCCCAGGATTAATTGTCTCTGTCTAGGTCAACCATACAATTTATTATCCACACAGGATACTTATGACACTTAAAGGGGCACTATTATTATTTTAACCTAAATCACCTCTTTAAAGGTCCCATCTCCAGACACAGTCACATTCTCAGGCACTGGGGTTAGTGCTTCAACATAATGAATTTTGGGGAACCTGCAATGGAGGCCGAAACAACATGGTAGATCAGAAAGATCTAGCAGAGATTTTTGAGCAGGGGAGTGATATCATAAAAGGGGGATAAGAGTGATTGCATCTATATGTGATGTTAGTGGGAGGAGGGGGGAGTTGTTAAATCATAACTTCTGAGTTTATTACAGCTTTCAGCTGCTGAATATAAGTGTGGGCCGCCACCAGCTGTGCAGCTATTAAAAAGGAAAAATCGCCCTCTGTGACTTACTGCTAATCATTGCAAGCTCTGACCACATGATTTAGTCACAGTTCAAAATGCTTTTGAAAATCAATGATTGTGTCCTTCAGCTAGCCATAGCTGCTAATGAATATTCTCCCCAAAGTCTCAGCTAATATAAGTTGTTATTTCAAATTTCAGCAAGGGAACATCATGATTAGACAGGAACAAAAGGAAAATACAAATTTGAGAATATACACGGCACAACTTGGTACCTTGGTGGGGGCATGACAGGGACTATGCAGTCAGTTGTCTATCCTTGTCTAATGATGGCTGTTGAGCTACATTGTGTCAGCCACTTTTAAAAGTGGAATTAGTTGGACAATTCTGCAAATGACTGACTCTTATTGGATTTATTGACTTCTTTTTTTTTTTTTTTTTTTGCATGGAGAATGACTTTTCATTCTAATTGAATGAAAGCCTATATTGCCAAATAGTACAAATAAAATGATCATATGTTCTTTTCATTAAGATAAATGTATTTGTTGAAAACTTGTTTTAGGTACCGTGACTGATGCTGAAGATGTGGAGATTATTAAGAAATGTCAGTTTTCAAGAAATTTCTAGTGTGGTTTGCCATTCACATTCTGGAATAATTATATTCTCAGTACCCAACTTCATCTTAGTCTTCCCAAAGAGCTTTGGTAATGATCTCAATGTAGAATCTTTTTTTTCCATTTTTGTATTTTAAAATCTGTTTTATGCATCAAATGTAAAATGACATTGTCCCCATTTTTAAAATTTGTGTTTTAAAGATTTTACTTATTTATTTGAGAGATAGAGAGAGAGGGAGAGAAAACATGAGCAGAGAGAGGTGCAGAGGGAGAGAGTGAAGTTGACTCCCCAGAGAGCAGAGAGCCCCACACAGGACCCTCGGATCATGACCTGAACTGAAGGCCACCCAGGCACCCCGACATTGTCCCCATTTAAATGCTAACCATTAATCTTTTTTTTTTTTTTTTAAAGGTTTTATTTATTTATTTGACAGAGAGAGACACAGTGAGAGAGGGAACACAAGCAGGGGGAGTGGGAGAGGGAGAAGCAGGCTTCCTGCAGCGCAGGGAGCCCGATGCAGGGCTCGATCCCCGGACCCTGGGATCACGACCTGAGCCGAAGGCAGACGCTTAACGACTGAGCCACCCAGGCGCCCTGCTAACCATTAATCTTTTAAAATTTCAGAACAAAGCATGTACTCAGTATCACTATCATTTATCTATTTAATCGAGGCTACCACTGCATAATTATTTTTGACAATTTAGCCTTCTATTATCTATTTACAAACTGGTTTTAAGTGACTGAGTTTAATGTGAGTTTTACCCCATTGTCTTAGATACTGTTCCTTATAAACTTCAATTGTACCAGTTTATGAAATCTGTTTCCAACTCTATGGCCATGCTTCCTAGGATTTTTGGTGTATCCATTGCTGAGGGCAATGTGGGTGTAAGTGCAAAGAGGCAATTCGTGTTTTGGTTAAACTGAACTTGGGAGATGTAGAAGGCAGACAGAGTGTAGCTTGGTGCACATGGATATGTGTTTTTCCAGATAGTCTAAAAGGAAAAACAAATTAAGTCGAAAGAAAGATCTGAAAGAAAAAGGAGTCTGTACGTTTACTGATTAACACTTACCCTCTTAAGCCGGCTGTGTTCACTTGATTTGTTTGAACTTCAATTTTTGTCTTCCCCATAGTCAATAGTGTCCCAAGTAAAGACATAGAGAACTTACATGCTCCTCATTAAGGACTTAAGAATGACTAATGTTTTCATACATCTTGTATCTAATCAAGGCATGAAGTCATAAGATACAATTACCATTCACAGTAAGACTACAAAAGAACCTCATTAATATATATGCTAATTATTTTCCTTTGATGTGGTCATAGTTCTTAACACGGCTGTGGTTATTATATATAAGTATTACCAGGTCTCTTGTGACCTCCTTAACACCATTGGCAGAATCAAAGAGAAGCCTGCAGCATTCTGTGTACTTATGGTCAGACTCCTTATTTCTTCTCACTCCCATCATGGCACTCATAATCTCACCACCAATATTAGTCAGTTTCAGCTAGGTCCTCTAACATAGACTCAAAGTTTTAACAGAATAGGTATTTACTTCTCTTTCACATTTCAGTTTAATACAGGTGGTTTTTGGGGCGCCTGAGTGGCTCAGTCGTTAAGCGTCTGCCTTCGGCTCAGGTTGTGATCCCAGGGTCCAGGGATCGAGCCCCGCGTTGGGCTCCCTGCTCAGCCGGGAGTCTGCTTCTCCCACTCTCACTCCCCCTGCTTGTGTTCCCTCTCTTGCTCGCTCTCTCTCTTGTCAAATAAATAAATAAAATCTTAAAAAAAAAAATACAGGTAGTTTTCTAAGTAGTGATTCTAGGACCCAGGCTGCTGCCATTCTAGTTCCATTGTCCAACAGGGACTTGGGGTCCGCCACTGGATCCTCTGTGCCCATACTGTGGGTGGGGAAGAAAGAGTGTGGAGAATTGTGTACATTCATATGGATTGATGGAAGGAGTGTGTATTAGTTTCCTGTTGTTGCTGTAACAAATAACCACAAACTTAGTGACTTAAAACAAGACAGTTTTATTATCTGACAGTTCTGTAAGTCAAAAGTCCTAAATGGAGGTGTCAGAAGGAGAAAAATTCTGAGCTGTGCTTTCTGAACTCACTTTAAATTTATGAATTCTAACCTCAGTGGAGTCAGTGCTGTTCCCACTCATTCTACTACATTTCTCAGGTCCAGTGATTCTCAACATTTGTATATATCAGAGTCTCTTGAAGGACTTTGTAGAAACATATTTCTAAGTTTCTGATTCAGTGAGTCGGGGTGGAGCTAAGGAATTTGCATTTCTAACAAGTTTAATAACCACACTTCAGGAGCCCCTACAGTAGTCCATTTATTCTTGAATTTCTCTGATTATTTCTCATCTCCTCTGGCTTCAAATTTCCAACACCTGTTCTATCATCCCCACTTTCAAGATGGTGGTGGCCTTGAGTCCTATCAGTGCTTCTCAAGCTGTGAGTGGGGAAGGACAATTTTTCTTTCTTTCTTTTGTTTTTCCTAGTATGTTGCTCACTTTTAATTTCTAAATTTTAAAAATTTCCAATCTCTTACTTTGTTAAAATACAACAGGTATTTATTCTGGTGTACAAAAAAGGAAAAGAAAACAAAGAGCAAAACTATAAGCCTAAAATTTTTTTAAAGTTTTTATTTAAATTCCAGTTAGTTAACATACAGTTGGGGCACTTGTGTGGCTCAGTTGGTTAAGCACTTGCGTTTGGCTCTGATCATGATCTAAGGGTCCTGGGATCAAACCCTGTGTCAGGCTCCCTGCTCAGTAGGGAGCCTGCTTCTCCTCACCCTCTGCCTGCCGCTCTGCCTACTTGTGCTCTCTCTCTCTCTCAAATAAATAAATAAATAAATAAATAAAATCTTTAAAAAAATACAGTATAATATAATATTGTTAAGATTAGATTCAACAGACATCAAATGCTCTGAAAAATTGCCATAATGCTTTCTAAACACATACTCCCAATTTGTGCCTTCATTTCATTGAAAGCCAGAATCCAATGGGTGGTGGACCAGTGTCTGTCTGTAGGTCAGAGTCTAGTAGCAGTGCTCTATATCCCTGAAAATAGAGCAATCAGAAGCGACCTCTCTCATACCCCATTACCACATATCCACCCATCCACCCCCCCCCAAATATTCCCTATTACTACATGTAAACTCTCAACACTTTTAGAAAGGGTCAAGCCGTTTTGTCTACTCAATGCAGTTATTCTAGCAATTCTTTCCTCCTTCTCTCAAATTCCATTTGTTTTCTCTACTACATATTCCCATCAGAAAAACCACCACCACCACCACAACAAAAAAAACAGTGGTACTTTTTCCCCCTTTAAAAAAATTAAAGCTTTTTGGACCTCTTCTTTCTCTCCAGCTATTTCTCATGTAGCAAAACTCTTCAGAAAAGCTCATAGTCATAAAAGAAACCAAACCAAACCAACAAAACTATGCTCTCATGGGAATTACAGATCCTTCAATCTATTGGAAGTGCTGGTTCAGAATTAAACTTGACCTTGTATTGCTAGTGCTCGCCTGCTGTATAGGCATATAGGTACTGAAGGATGAGTCCATCTGTCTTCACAAATGTGTTTTTCACCAGGACCCCAACCCAGTTTCTTCCCCTCCCACCACCAGTTAAACAAGGCTGAGGGGTTTAGTTCGATCATTGTGGCTGCCTTCACCACATCATTAACAAGGACACGAACTGAGCTGGACCCAGTACCAGACTTGACATCATCTAACCACTCATCTCCCAAGAGACCCAGTTAATTGCTATTTCCCACACATCTTTCTTTGCAATTTCTGCTTTAATCTGATACAATTTCGATGAATGTTTCAAGTGTGATTTCATTAGACAATGTCAAGCACTTAAAAAAATCAAGATCTATTGCAGTTATGTTTTTCCTTCTTCTGCTTCATAATTTCCAAATTAAAAATAACCACATGTCTGGCATGATTTGTCTTTGCATAGTCTTGATCCTCATTGCCCCCAAAACTGTTATCTTCACACATGCCAATATTTCTTTTTTTAAATATAATTTGCCTAAGATGGTTGTTGACTTTGCCTTGTGAAAATTTATTGAGTTGTCATCTCACGTCTTGACTTGTTCCTTTCATTCTTACTCAGTTTCCTGTATTGTCCCAGGACATTGTCTTTTCTTTGAAGTGCACTAATGTAATTTATTCTACCTTTCTTTTTAAAGATTTGTTTATTTATTTGAAGAGGGGAGGAGGCAGAGGGAGAGAATCTCAAGCAGAATCTCCACTGAGTGCAGAACCTGATATGGGGCTCAATCTCACGACCCATGAGATCATGTCCTGATAACCTGAGCTGAAACCAGGAGTCAGATGCTTAACCAACTGAACCATCCAGGCACCCCTAATTTATTCTACTCTCTTCACATTATCTATTTATTTCACAAAGGAATCATCTCTCTGCCCCCTCTCTCCCACCAAGAAGTATTTTCATTCACCTTCCCAGGAGCCATTCTCCTATCTCAATCTATCCTGATTCTGTGAGCATAAGGATGTGTGATTTCTACATACCATTCCCACCAATTTTGATTTTTTGTGGATGTGGGAACGGGGGAGGTTATAAAAAGTAATTTAGAGCTAGAAGTCACTGTAATCATCTTATTCTTTCCTTTCCTGAACATTTTTCAGCAGACACACAAGAGGGACCTGGTGCACTGCTCTGCTTGCCCAAGAGTAAAGGGAGCAAAGAATGCCACTCATGTGGTCATAGAGGAATTTGACCCTTCTCAGTATCTGCCTTGAACCTGAGACCACAGGGATAAGTCTAAGATAATAAAGATTAGAGCTGTTCATCTATCCACTTGCTTAGAATGGTAGGATGACTAACTTATCCTGATTTGCCTAGGACTTAACCAGTTTTAACTCAGCAAGTCCTATGTCTTGGGAGACCCCTCAGTCACAGGTAAACCTAGGCACTTGGTTACCCTATATGACACAGAAGCATCTTGTTCCCTGTTGGATATCCATGACCAATGACCTCTCCTGACAGTGTGCTTTCAGAGATGTGATTCTTTTTTGTCTGACTCAAGCAACACAACTGTCCTCAATTTGTGATTTGTGTATGTACATATGTAGAGAGTGGGTGGGTGTGGGACAATAGAAGATCGTCAGGGATTGGGAAGCAAAGAGATAAAAATCCTCACAATATGAATAGCACAGGGATATGAAAACTTCTCTGTGCCCACTATCATTATATTAGGGTCCTCTAGTCATTCAAATCATTCATCAAATATTTAACATGCAGCATCTCCATTACAAACCTTACTTATCATTGATTTATCAATACATGTGAAATTATAAGATTCCTTTGGCTGGGCCAAACAGGAATGGATGGGGAGCTCATCTCTCCCCATGTCCTTCCAACTTAGAAAAGTACCGGGGAGGAAACTTCTATATTTCTTTCCACCATATAGTAGGTCTTCCCCAAGGGAGGATGAGTGGCTACTCTGGTTGTCTAGAAGCTAACATTCAGGCCATACTTTATTTTATTTTATTTTTTTATTATCTTTTTTATCTTATTTTATTTAAATTCAATTAATTAACATATAGGGTATCATTAGTTTCAGATGTAGAGTTCAGTTGCATATTACACCCAGTGATCATTACATCACATGCCCTCCTTGATGCCCACCACCCAGTTACCCCATCATCCCACCCACCTCCCCTCCAGCAACCCTCAGCTTGTTTCCTAGAGTTAAGAGTCTCTTAGGCTTTGTCTCCCTCTCTGATTTCATCTTATTTTATTTTTCCTCTGTTCCCCTATGATCCTTTGTTTTGTTTCTTAAATTCCACATACGAGTAAGATCATATGATAATTGTATTTCTCTGATTGACTTATTTTGCTTAGCATAATACCCTCCAGTTCCATCCGTGTCATTGCAAATGGTAAGATTTCATCCTTTTTCAATGGCTGAGTAATATTCCATTGTGTGTGTGTGTGTGTGTGTGTGTGTGTGTGTACCACATCTTCTTTATCCATTCATCTGTCAGTGAACATCTGGGCTCTTTCCATAGTTTGGCTATTGTGGACATTGTTCCTATAAGCACTGTGGTGCAGGTGGCCTTTCAGATCACCCTTTGCATAAATACCTAGTATACCTAGTAGTGCTGGGTCATAGGGTAGCTCTATTTTTTTAATTATTTTCTTTAAAGATTTTTATTTATTTGACACATTTATTTTTTATTTTATTTATTTATTTGAGAGAGAACACAAGCAGGGGGAGGAACAGAGGGGGAGGGAGAAGCAGGCTCCCTCCTGAGCAAGGAGCCCGATGCAGGGCGCGACCCCAGGGCCCTGGGATCATGACCTGAGCTGAAGGCAGACGCTTAACTGACTGAGCCACCCAGGCACCCTCGGGTAACTCTATTTTTAACTTTTTGAGGAACCTCCATACTGTTTTTCAGAGTGGTTGTACTAACTTGCATTCCCACCAGCAGTGTAAGAGGGTTTCACTTTCTCTGCATCATTGCCAACATTTGTTGTTTCCTGATTTGATAATTTTAGCCATTCTGACTGATGTGAGGTGGTATCTCATTGTGGTTTTGATTTGTATTTCCATGGTGCTAAGTGATGAGCATTTTTTCATGACAGTACCATGTGTCTGTTGGCCATTGGTATGTCTTCTTTGGAGAAATGTCTGTTCATGTCTTCTGCCCATTTCTTGATGGATTATTTGTTTTTTGGGTGTTGAGTTTGATAAGTTCTTTATAGATCTTGGATACTAGCCCTTTATTAGTTATGTCATTTGCAAATATCTTCTCCCATTCTGTAGATTGACTTTTGGTTTTGCTGACTGTTTCCTTTGCTGTGAAAAAGCTTTTTATCTTTATGAAGTCCCAACAGTTCATTTTTGCTTTTGTTTCCCTTGCCTTTGGAGACATGTCTAGCAAGAAGTTGCTGCAGCTGAGGTCGTAAAAAAGATTTTATTTATTTATTTGAGAGAGAGAAAATAAAGAGAGGGGAGGAGGGAGAATGAGCAGAGGGAGAGGGAGAAGCAGACTTCCTGCCTAGCAGGAGCCCAGTGCGGGGCTCGATCCCAGGGGCTCGATCCCAGGACCCCAGGATCATGATCCAAGCCGAAGGCAGAAGCTCAACCAACTGAGCCACACAGGCATCCCCTTTCTTTCTATATTTTATTTTTCATTCAACCTGGGGGAAACCTAGTTTACTGTTAATCTGTTTACTATCTGACAATCATTAATCTTTTAATCATATCTACTTTTGCCTTTTCCACATTGTCATATAATTGGAACCATACAGCATGTAGCCTTGTCAAATTGGCTTCTTTCTCTTAGAAATAGATGAATATTCATCTCTGTTTTTCCATGGCTTCATAGCTTGTTTATTTTCATCACTGAATAATACTCTATTGTATGGGTGTACCAGTTTGTTTATTCATTCACCTACTGGAGGGCATCTTGGTTGCTTCCAGGTTTTGGTTATTATGAATAAAACTACTATAAATATTTATATTCAAGTTTTTTTGTGAACATAGGTTTTCAGATCAATTGAGTAAATGCCTCAGAGCATGATTACCTGATAGTATGGTAAGACTGTGTTTACTTTATAAGAAACTGCAAAACTGTCTTCCAAAATTGGTATTTTATTTTTCATTCCCACCAGCAATAATTGAGAATTCCTGTTGCTTTTCATCTTGGCTAGCACTTGGTATTGTCAGTTATTTGCATTCTAGCACGTAGTAGGACTTTTATTGAAGAAAATTACATGTATAATTGCCACTTTCCCAATAAACATTTGTTCTGCATAGTTTTTCAGAATAAAGACTTACAAGGCTCTATATCTAAATATGCAGTCATGGATACACCCCAGACCTGAGGAATTGACTTCTGATTGGGCTAGATCCTCTATAAAAACTGGAAAAATCCATCTTCTTTTCCCTTAACTGACCCAGAAGAGACTCAAATGCCTATTGGAATCAAGCAGGTATATTCTGTAATGAGTGGGTCCCCTAGAAGACAACAGTGGTGAGGATTGTGACAGAGTGGGAGAAGCATGTCTTGTCCAAATTTGAAATAACTACTCTGTTCCAAATGCTTGTTGCCATAGGAAATCAGATGCAGTGTGACCAAATCTTCTAATTTTTCAAGAGACATTATTCCAGATTCCGTATGAAATCTGATTTTTAAAGGTGGGCATCTAATTAAAATCATCTTAACATACTCTTCAGGGCAAAACCTCTGGGCTCAAGTCTCTGGGCTGCCACCTCTGACTGAAACCTTTCTAAGTAAAGAGTAGCTTACTCTAGAAGATATTTTTTTATTTATTATTTCCTTTTTTTAAATTTTAATTTTTATTATTTTTTAAAATTCCAGTACAGTTAACATACGGTGTTATATTCATTTTGGGTGTACAATATGGTGATTAAACAATTCCATGTATTACTCAGTACTCATCAAGATAAATGTACTCTTTATCCCCTTCACCTATTTCACCCATCTCCCCACTTGCCTCCCCTCTGGTACCATCTGTTTGTTCTCTATAGTTAAGAGTCCATTTCTTGGTTTGTCTCTTTTTTCTCCTTTGTTCATTTGTTCTGTTTCTTAAATTTCACATATGAGTGAAATCATATGGTATTTGTCTTTCTCTGACTGGCTTATTTCACTTAGCATTATATTCTCTGGATCCAACCATGTTGTTGCAAATGGCAAGATTTCATTCTTTTTATGGCTGAATAATATTCTATTGTGTGTGTATTACAATGGGATATCACCTCACACCTGTCAGAATGGCTAAAATCAACACAAGACACGACAGGTGTTGGTGAGGCTGTGGAGGAAAAGGAACCCTTATGCACTATTGGTGGGATTACAAACTGGTGCAGCCACTGTGGCACAGTATGGAGGTTCCTCAAAAAATTAAAAATAGAACTACCTTATGATACAGTAATTGCACCACTGGGTATTTACCCAAAGAATACAGAAACACTAATTCAAAGGGATACATGCACCCCTGTCTTTATTGCAGCATTATTTACAAGAGCCAAATTATAAAAGCAACCTAAATGTCCATTGATAGATGAATGGATAAAGAAGATGTGGTGTATATATACAATGGAAGACATTTTTTTTTTTTTTTTTTTTTTAAATTTTTTTTATTGTTATGTTAATCCCCATACATTACATCATTAGTTTTA